>NC_081414.1:631790006-632390006 GCF_030272615.1 Cryptomeria japonica
ATGCGCTATAGGATCGAATGTGCGGTGATCCAAGAGCAATTGAAGTTGTCTAGAAGAATGTAATGTTGATTACTATGTAATATAACAATCAAGATTGAACCGATATGTTTGTAATCTCTATGAGAATTGTAGGTTTTGTGTTGTGTTACTGACCTATTTTACTTGCTTATAAGGTTGATGATTTGTTTCAATATTGTGTTGGCATTTTGGTTAAGTATGATTGTTGTCAAGCTAAGAGCTGTGTCTACAAAATGTTGTGAAGTCAGATAGTAGCAGAAAAGGATCTGATTAGGCAAGGTAGTGCTATTACCAGATGAACAAAGAACATGTTGTTCTCTAACCATTACAACAGTTAAATCCCCTAATCGGGTAACTTTAACAGGCATCTTGTTGAAATCCTCTAACTAGTTGATCCATTAAATTGGATTTGAAATCCTCCACCAAGGTTACCTTTAATAGGGTATTGCCTTTAACAGGGTATTGTAGTCAAACCCTTAACCAGGTGGTCCTTATCTAGATCTGTTCTTAACATGACATTATTGTATAAGCTTCTAACAAGGCTTGGCTCCTAATAGGGCAAACTTTAGAAGATTTTAGAATACTTGTGGGTATTCATGCCCACTGTGGTTTTTCCCATTTGGGTTTCCATGTGAAAAATTGTTGTATCAAGTGGTGAAAGATTTTGTGGATGTGTTTTTAATATGGTTGATATGAATGACTGGTAAGTTCACTTAGATATGTTTAGATAATAAAAAATAATCTGAAATGAGCTATTACTGATATTAGTAAAGTGGTTTAATGTTTTGGTCTTATGGCATTTAATTTTTAGATCTATTGCATTGTATCATTGATGTTTTGATCAACTAGCAAAGTTTGACATGCAATTGCAGTTTTTGATACAGAGACTAAACCGGTTAGTTTTGCAATTTGTTTCTAAGTTGAAAGTTTATTTGGTAAAAGTTTAGGTTATTTTCTATCTACTAATTCACCCCCCCCCCCCTCTGAGTAGTTGACCAGATCCTTATAGTTTCATCATATTATCAGAATCCTCTTTAGGAGCCTTAGACTCACTCGAGAGCACAAGAGTGTCTGATGAAGAAGGAATGTTAGAGGAAGAATCATAAATGGTTGGGGAAGAACTAGTCGAGAAATACATAGAGGAAGATGTTTGCAAACAATCTTGGAGACTGGTATCTGCAAATGAAGTGTACATCTTGTTTTTGTAAATGAACTTAACTTCCCTACACAAAGTAGAAGGGACAAATTGCATATTATGAATACAGGGTCTTCCTAACATCAAATTATAAGTCAAATTATTAGGCATGACATGAATAGGTGTGGTAAGATAACGAGTCCTACATTAGTAGGTAAGGTTATCATACCTAGTGAAGACCTAGCCACATTATCAAAGCCACAAATACTAAGAGATCAAATTTGATAAGAAAAGAATCCACATTAATCCTATTCAGTAAGTTAACACTACAAACATTAAGTCCATATCCATTATCCACAAGGGTTCATCTTATAGCATTACCATTAGTAAGAACCAAAATCACATGAGGATCATATTATTGTTGAACTTCATGAGGAGGTAACTCATCTTGGTTGAACACAATTTGAGCTTTAGGTGTGGTTGTGGAGTCTATCAAAGTAGCCATATTATTAGATGTCGTTGCGGGTGGGACATCCAAGGTCTTTAAAGAATCTTGTAATATTCCATGATATGTGGAAGAAGTTTGAATTAGATCCCAAAGGGAGATTTTGGCGGCATTAGCTTTAAGTTGTTCAATAAGATCATACTCCTTACCAAGAGTTTGTGAAATATGAGGTGCATGAGGAAAAATAGGTTGAGCATTACAAAGGGAAGTTGGAAGAACTGGAGGAGGATTGGGTTGCCTATTGTTTTTTTTGTAATAGGTATGAGCAACCAAATTGTATCACTCTTTAGTTATTTGCTTAGCATACTCATAAGGACTCTTAGTGGGATATCCTCATTGCGCGGTAATAACGATTTTATTAGTGTTGTTATATGGAGCCTAATTAGACTTGGAAGTTAAATTTTCCCTACTTCTATCAATGTAGTTTCCTCCCATATTTTTCGATGGGGGTTTGGGTGCAGCACCCCCAAGATGGGGTCAAGAGGCAACACCCCTTGCGAGTTTTATGGGCAATGCCCCGCAAGGCCAAAAAGACTTATTTTATAAAAGCATCAGGTGTTATTTTTCTATTGGATGACATGTTGTAACTCTAATTTTGTAACCAACATAAGTCTTGATAAAAAAGCTAAGGGTTAGGGTTTTCTATAGAGAATTTTGTAGCATTTTGTAGCGACATTGAGTTGCAAGGGGATTGCTAGTTGTAATCTATTTTGATTTACTAGATAATAATATTGGACTCTCTTTTTGGTGGTTGTAGCCTGAGATTGGGTGAAACGTGCTAAATATTGTCTCTTTGTTGTTATTATTTGTGTGTATTTCATTCTCGTGTTTAATATTTATCTATATATAATTGATATATTTTGCATACAATTCCTAAAAGGTGGTATTAGAGTTGGTTGTGTTTTATTATCATCTATAGGAAGATCTCACAATTGAGTGGGGGTCTCACAGTTAAGTGGGAGTAATGGCATATGAGGGTAAATTGAAGGTAGAAAAATTCATTGGGTAGAACTATCAGTTATGGAAGATGCGGATGGAGGATTATCTCTATCTGAAGGATTTATGAAGGCCATTGGAAGGAATAGCTAAGAAAGGCACAATGAGTGATGAGGATTGGAATATTTTGGATAGAAAGGCACTGGGAACCATACGGTTGTGCCTAGCACCATCTGTAACATTCAATATAATAAAAGCAACAATGACTATAGAACTGATGTTGGCACTGGCTAAATTGTGTAAAAAACTCTCAACCTCAAATCATGGGGGCTTCACTATCTAGGCAACATTATATCACATTCATTCATATTGGGGGGTTTAATATCCCAAAAATGAGGATGCAATATTGCCTATCGGTGAAAATAGGGGTTTTTTTTATTTTAGCTATTAAAAATACAATATTTGGTGAAAATAGGGGGGCTTTTAATTTGGGATGTGTATTGTGAGGGGGTGACAAAAAAGGAGTTTACGACAATATTTTTTGAAAATAGGGGGATTCTTTAGTATGCCATGAACACACATGCTATAACCCAAGTTCACTAAGTGAAGCCCTCATGCCTCAAATAAGGTATTTCTCATGAAGTGTCTATTTAATCTGAAGATGATTCAAGGTGGATCTGTGACAAATCATTTAAATGAGTTTAATACGATTACCAAGAAGTTGACTTTTCTAAAGTTAAATTTTGATGAAGAACTTAGAGCTCTCCTAATATTATGTTCTTTTCCTGAAAGATGGAATAGTTTGGTAATGGCGATTAGTAACTCTAATTTTGGTTCAAATACCCTGAAATTTGATGATGTTGTTGGTGTTATTATGAGTGAGGAAATTCATAGGAAAAACTCAGGTGGATCCATATTAGGTAGTGTTTTGAATACAAAAAGTAGGGGCAGACCAAAGGAGAGAGGAAAAGGTTGTGAAGGTCATGGGTAGTCACGAGGAAAATCAAAGGACAAGAGATTCCAATTGAGAAGATCAAAAGATTGTTGGTACTATGGGAAACCAAGTCATCTAAAGAAAGAAGGTTGATCTCAAAAGAATAAAGGAGACAAACAATAAGGTAATAAGGAGGCAAATGTGGTAAGTAATAAATATAAAGAAAATGCTTTGATTCTTTTCCTAGATAGTGTTGATAATTCATGGGTTTTAGAATCAAGGGCTTCATTTCATGCTACACCCCATAGAATTTATTTTCTTGATTATGTCCAAGGAGATTTTGGGATGGTTTATTTGGGAGATAATGAACCCTGTTAGATTGTTGGAAAGGGAATAATAAGTTGCAAAATGAGAATCATTGGCTACTATAAGAGGTAAGGCGCGATCCAAGGCTAAGTTGGAATTTAACCTCAGCAGGGCAACTAGGTGATGAAGGTTGCAAAGTTACTTTTAATGATAAAATTTGGAAGGTTTCAAAGGGTGCCTTGATAGTAGAAAAAGGTGTGAAAGTAGGCACCTTATATCTTTGTATAGGTCATATTGTTCCTTCTACTTTAGTTGTTGTAGAGAAAAACCAAACACATTAAGGAACAGTTGTTGCAGGTTCATAGGAAGAAACTAAAACAATTGTTGCAGGTTCCAAGGCAACACTATGCCACAATAGACTTGGGCATATGAGTGAAAAAGGTATGAAGATACTTCATTCTAAAAAGGTTTTACCAGGTCTGAAATGAATTAATATGGATTTATGTTAAATTTGTGTGTATGAAAAACAAAAGAGTTAGTTTTCTCAAGGATGGGAAGAAAAAGAAGATGAAAAGTTGGAGCTTGTGCATACAAATGTATCAGGACCCACTCAGGTATCTTCTCTCAATGGCTCTCAGTATTATGTTACATTCATAGATGATGCAACTAGGAAGGTTTGAATTTACTTCCTTAGGAAGAAATATGATGAATTTGAAACATTTAAGAAATAGAGAAGCTTGGTTGAAAATGAGACAGGTAAAAGATTAAAATGTTATAGATCTGATAACGCTGGTGAGTATTGCAGAAAATAATTTAAAGATTATTGTTCCATTAATGGAATTCATAGGGAAAAAAGGTTTCAAGAAATCCATAAGAAAGTGGAGTGGTTGAGCACATGAATAAGACAATAATGGAGCATGAAAGGAGCATGAGATTGCATGTTGGGCTACCTTTAAACATGTGGGCAAAGTTTGTCAATACTACTATATATTTAATTAATAGAGGTCCTTCAACTCATTTTGGTTGTGGTATTCCAAAGGAAGCATGGATAGGTAAGAAGGTGAGTTATTATTTTCTCAAAACCTTTGGATGTGAAGCATTTGCACATGTAGATTCTGAAAATAGAACTAAGATGGATGCAAAATCAAAAAAGTGTATTTTTTTATTGGATATGGCATTGATGAATTTGGTTATAGGCTTTGGGATGTTGAAAATCTAAAAATTGTGAGAAGCAAGGATGTTGTATTCAATGAGAAGGTGTTGTACAGAGATTAGTTTCAGTAGCATGAGAAGAAAGAAAAGGATTTTGTTGTGCTAGATGATATTCTAGATAGTGTTGTTCTAGTGGCTCCTCATGCTCTGCAACAACAACTAGAAATACCACAAACTCTAGTGAATGTTCGCCAGTCAACAAGGCTAAGTAGACCTCCTGACAGGTTCTCTCCCTCTTTGTATTCTATTTTTTTAACAAATGTTGGTGAACTAAAAGGATATGATGAAGCTATGGAGGTGGATATAAAGGTTTAGTGGGAGCTTGCCATGAAAGAAGAAATGGACTCCTTGCGTAAAAATCAGACTTGGGAATTATGCAAGTTGCCTATAGGTAGAAAGACTTTACAAAAAAATGGGTTTATATATTGAAATAGGAAGATGGAGGTAAGCACAAATTTAAAGCTATGTTAGTTGTTAAAGGAAGGGCATTGATTTTTCTAAAAAAATTAATCCAGTTGTTAAGATGACCTCTATCTGCATTGTTTTAAGTATTGTGGCTCTAGAAGATTTGCATTTGGAATAGTTAGATGTGAAAACTATCTTTCTCCATGGTGATTTGGAGGAGGAGATATATATAGAATAGCCCCAAGGATTTTAGGTCAAAGGTAAGGAGAATTTGGTGTGTAGATTGTGGAAGAGTTTATATGGCTTGAAACAAGCACCTTGGCAATGGTACTTGAAATTTGATAGTTTTATGGATGAGAAAGGCTACAACAGGTGTAACTTTGACCATTGTGTTTATTTTAAGAGGTTGGATAATGAGAGCTACATTATTTTGTGTTTGTATTTTGATGACATGCTTGCAGAGGGGTCTAACATGGATCATATTAGAGAGTTAGAACAATAGTTAGCAAAATAATTTTCTATGAAGGATTTGGGGGCAGCAAAACAAATCCTTGGTATGAAAATTTGCCGAGATAGGCAAAACAAAAAATTGACTCTATCTTAGGCTAATTATGTTAAAAAGGTGTTGCAGAGATTCCATATGGAGAATGCAAAAGTTGTCAGCACACCTTTGCCTAGTCATTTGAAATTGACTAAGGAGATGTGTCCAAAGACATAAGAGGATAAAGAAAAAATGTCCAAGGTACCTTATGCTTCAGTTGTAAGAAGTTTAATGTGCATCATGGTATGCACGAGACTTTATATTACACATGTTGTAGTTGGAAGTAGGTATATGCATAATCCCATATTGGAGCATTGGAATGCAGTAAAATGCATTCACAGGTATTTGAGAGGTACATCCAATAAACATTTATGTTTTAGGGGCTCTAATACTGATTTAGCAGGTTATATAGACTCAATTTTGGCAGGGGATACTGATACAAGCTAGAGTACTACAAGTTAAGTCTTTACTGTTGATGGGACAGCGGTGAGCTAGATCTCTAGGTTGAAAAAGGTGGTTGTTTTATCCACCATAGAGACAGACTATGTACCTAAAACAGAGACAAGCAAAGAGATGATATGGTTGCAATCTGTCATTGAAGAATTGGGAACTAGATAGGCTAATAGTTATCTATTTACATATATCAAGAGTGCCATCCATCTTGCAAAAGATTATGCTTTGCATTCAAAGACAAAACACATATAGTTGAGGTATCACTTCATTCGGTTAGTGTTGGATGGTGGACAATTAAGGCTAGAAAATATACATACAAATGAAAATCCAGCAGATATGGTTACAAAGGCAGTAATAAGGGAGAAGCTCAGCTCCTCTTTAACTTTGGTTGGTCTTCAAGATTGAAAACAATAAAACCAAACAAAAGAGTCCAGGGTGTTTCATTCCAGTGGGAGCTACAGGGTCAGCAATATCATGATCAACCTCCAAGTGGGAGATGATATATTGTAGAGTCTAATCAATCTCCAAGTGGGAGATTTTTGTTATATGGATCCTAATTAGATCGGATGTTAAATTTTCCCTACTTCTATTGGTGCGGTTTCCCCCCATATTTTTTGATGAGGGTTTGGGGGAAGCACCCCCAAGATGGGGTCAAGGGGCAGCACCACTTGCAAGGTCCAGGAGTAGTGCCTCATGAGGCCAGAAATAATTTAATTATTTTATAAAGGCATCAAGTGTTATTTTTCTATTGGCTGACATGTTGTAACCCTAATTTTATAATCAATGAAAGTCTTGATAAAAAGGCTAAGAGTTAGGGTTTTCTATAGAGAATTTTGTAGCGGTATTGAGTTGCAAGGGGATTGCTGGTTGTAATTGGTTTTGATTTAGTGGATAATAATATTGGACTCTCTATTTGATGGATGTAGCCCGAGATTGGGTGAACCACGTTAAATATTGTCTTTTCACTGTTATTATTTTTATGTTTTCATTCCTGTGTTTAATATTTATCTACATATAAATCATATTTTTTGCATGCAATTCCTAACAATTAGGGGTGCAAAAGGGATCATACATAACCTTGAACCTTGAACCACAAAAATGGGTTTATTAGGAGGTGTTTGAGAGTTATTTTCATTCACATTTATCATGTTGATTAATCTCTTAGATATGTGATCTTTGTTTGAAGAGGTTGGAATAGAGATGAAATCATCAAGAGCATCATCCAACATAGCATGGTCATATCTATTAAATGTTTTGTGTTTAGACTCAAAAGGAGACAAGTCATCATAGAGAGGGTTGTTGTAAACCATCGTATTACTATATTTGGAGGATGAGTTGATAGGAATGTATTCATTAGTAGAACCATTCAACCTATCTTTCTCATCACTATGAAATGGCATAGTAACAAGGTTGATTAACTTTTGGCAAAATGTTGATTTAGAGGGCATAGGATATAAAAAATCATCAAGAGCCTCATCAAATTATTCCTTAATAAACTCATAATAATCATAAGAAAATGCATTATCATATGAATAAAAATCTTGCAAATAAAAATTTGACATTTTTGAAATGAAAAATGCATACAAAACCTAAAACACACAATGCATACAATGTATTTTTTTTGAATTTTTATGATTTTGAATGAAAATAAAGATGTAGTAATTATATCTAACGAGGAAATGCAAATCAAAGAAGAACTAGATCAAAACAAAAAATGAAAATATATGAAGATTGGGATTCACATCAGGTTCACCAAAATGTGATGTATGAAAATGGAATCAAGTGGCTAAGACCTAATCCCACTCCCATGCACACATTGGAATACAAAAGAGCCTAAGGATATGATTCAATGACTTCATCATGCAAGAGAGAGTCAAATACTATCTTTAGGGTTTTAATTCCTTTTCTCTTATGAATAGGAGATGTGCAAAATGCAATGTGATAATCAACTAGGCTAGGAGATGAACAAAATGCAACCATAGACTGAAAATGCAAAAACTTGCAGATCTGAAACTGAGAGACTGAGTACAAAGAAAGAAAGGAAATCAAAGGGACATTTGTCATTGAAATCTAATGTTGGTTATGCAGGACCAAAAGGCTATGCCCTGGTCCCTGATTTCTAAGGAGGTAGTTGATCTTCTGGAATCTAGATACTGAGGCATTGAGATGCAAATATGCCAAAAATGTTGGAAAAACTAGGGGACCAGGGTGCCATGCCATGGTCCTAGACCAAGAGGCTACATCCCATTCCTAGACCAAGAGGCTATGGCTTGGTCCTAGAAAATTGAGGTCTAATTTAGGGATCGAGTCTACACCTGTGTGTTCTGTCAGCTCCAAAATTCATGCTTTCATCAGATCTCTATACCTGCACCTACAACTTGAAAATGGTTTCTAGGTGGCGATTTAGGGTTTTTCCTTAGTCAAAACTCTTTTTTTGGTGATCTACACCTCCACAAATAGCCAATAATTTATTTAAAATGTGTGTGCAAGAATCTTGTGTGTTAGCAAGATCTTAAATGAACAAGAAAGTAGATCTATCTAGTTCTACCCTACACTTTGGAGAGAAAACCCTAAATGATTGTAAATGCAAATGTAAATGCTTAAAATCACAAATGAAATAATAGATCTAAAGCATGAATGTAAATCTGAAAATGAAAATCATGAAGCTCATACAAAGACATGAAAATAATATGAAACCATACTAAACCCTAAGGGAGGGGTACAAGCCAATCAACAATCGGTGATCTTCTATTATTCTTAAATATCTTCAAAGCTCCTAGAGTTGATGTTGGAAATGATTTATAGAGACTCGATAGATGCTTGATTTGCTAATGAAATCTTCACAAAACCCGCACTTCCACTTCATAAGAGGCTCCTTCAAGCACTAGAGAATGGACCCTTCAAATGAGGAAAGGAAAGGCTATATGTATGAAACCCTAACTTTTTTTTTATCATAGGCCAACCTAGAATCGATATAATTTCACAATCTCTTGGATTTAAACATTAAAATACTACCAAATCATGCTCCGGAAATTCAGGGATAAAATGTTGGGACCAAGAGGCTGCCTCTTGGTTCAACCAACTTTTTCTCAAATTTTTGGGGAAGCAAGATATTTTGATTATAAAGTGAATTCCTAAAATATGTGGGAATTTGAGCTGTCTAGATATGCAAAATCGGGCCTTGAACGTCGAAATAGGACATAATTAGGGTTTTTGATGAATTAATTAATTGGAGAAATAAAATTAAAAGGGGCACACTTAGGATTAAGGGCCCAATTTTATGAGGTGTAGAGTGATGAAAGAAGACTTTAGATTTAATTAAATTAATTAGTTAAATGCTTAAAGAGAATTTGAAATACAAGATGAAAACACAATAAGGTGGGTGCTAACCTAAGCGTGGAATTGTACCACCCAATTAAGGGTGTATAATTTACAATTATTGTTAGGATTCCCAGAGATACTGAGAGGGGGGTGAATCTATATCTAATTGGTTAATAAATTTACTTGACTTAAAACATGAAAAGCATATTAAAATTGTGTACCGATAAACCAAAAATAATGCAGTAAACAAGAGTAACAACAACCACATGAGAAGCACACCATAACACAGTATTTTAATGAGGAAACTCGATGTGGGAAAAACCTCAGTGGGATTTGTGACCCATAATATTCACTTACTAGCCAATAAGGGAATATTACTCTTACAATAGGGGCCTGCACATGTACGAAGGCCAAGTGCCTAGGGCTCACTGCTCAATTACAAAAGAAGTCACACTAACTTATAAAAATGGATTATACTAATCCAATGTCTTGTACTGCTTTAGATTAGCATATGCTATGCTAGATTCAGTACCGGTTTAAGCTCTTCTACAACATAAACCCTTAACCAATGATTTGCATATTAGGTTTGCATAATTTTGCCTATCTCCTTATTACAATATGATCTACAATGATCTCATACATATATGAGTCATATTACAACTCACCATGTTGGCTTTTAATGATTTTACAATTAATTAAAAAATATATTGTAAACAAAATTCCTGTTAGCTAGGATGCCGGTATCCTTCCTTTCAGTGTCAGTGTTCTGTGTGCCGGTGTAGAGTTTGTCATTGTCAGTGCCGGTATTTTGTCGTTGCCAGTATCATATGATTGCAAGGTTTCCATCAATGACAAAACCTTCAATCACCTACAATTTCTCATTGGAGTGTGCATTTGCCAACAATCTCCCCCTTTGGCATTGATGGCAACACTCATGAGAAAAATAAAAAAGTGTCCAAAATGATATCCTAAAAAAAATGTATGCTCCCCCTGAGCAGATGATGTCCTTTCTTCTGATCATTTTTCTCATCCTGCTACTCCCCCTTTGACATCAATGACAAAGGTTGCCATTTGCTATCAGTGGAGTCCTTCCTGGATTCTTGTAACTAGTGGGTTACAATCTGAAAGATATCTATCAAAACTAAATTTATGCTATTGTTGAATGTTTTGCTATCTTTTATTGCCTCTTGTGTTCTCTACACTGTACCAGTGAGTATGTGCATTTTCTCTTCCAGTGTCTTTAGTCTGGGAACTAGAGCCTCAGATATTTCTTTTCTCAAAGAAATAAGATACTCTAGTCTTAGACTAAGTCTGCATTTTAAGTCCTTTGCCTTATCCTTTATTCCATGTTTGTCTTTCTCCAATTTCTTGATTTTCTCTTCGTGCTCTGCAATTTTCTTTTCTAATTCCAAAAATGAATTTGATGTTCCAATCAAATTGTCAGCAATGTTATTTATCTTCTCCTAAGTTTTGTTGATCTCCTTGTCAAGATTTTCTGTTAATACATTCATTTTGCAAGTGTCCCTATATAGTTTCTTGAAGTCATAGATTATTTCTCCAAGTTCCAGTAAAAGGGTGTCCATTTCTTCCTTGTTTTTCTTTACAATATCCTCAAATAATTTCTCTTTTTCTTTTATCATTCTTTCCTTAAATGTATCCTCATTTATTTTATCTATAGTTACTAGGTTGCCAGTGATAAACTTAGACAATGTGTCTAGTTGACCTAAAGAATCTTTATTCTCAACACTTCACTTTGGTGCTATCAATTTAAGAATTGGTATTGTATCATCAATATCCTTATAGGCTTTTGCATTGCATTCCATGATCTTCTTTATTGAATCTAATAAGACCTCTGTTACATTAGTAGGTCTGAATTCTATCATAGCTATACCAGATGTTTGTCCAACAATTATCATATTTCATATGATCATTTTAAATGGCACTCAAGTCCCTATTATGTTTCTCCTCACTATTTAATATTATTAGCTTACCTATTTGGGGCTCATTCTCATTCATGATGGCACAATTTTAGGTGTAATCATACTTAGTGAGCAACATAATAGTCTATTTATTCTTGTCTCCATGATTGGAAGCAAGAATAAATTTTTGTTATCTATTTTGTCTTTTTAAAGATACAATTTTTCCTATATGAGTTGCATTTTTTGTAACATGATGTCCTTTCTTGGATAGAATTATCCTTCATGCAAGTGTAATGTCCTAAAATTCCACCCCTTGCAATTTTTTGGCTACATTTGGGTCTTCGCCTTAGTGTTTGCGCCCCTTGACTTGATCAAAGACCCAATTATGCTTACACGTGTCAAACAATTCATTCAACTCGATGATGCACCTAGTAGCCACCTTGATCCTGCCCCAAATTAGGGTAGGACCTGGGCGTGGTGCCCTAGTCACCCTTTATGGAAACTTATCCTTGGGCTCCTCCCTGTGATCTATCTCAAATTTGAAGTGGGAAAACCCTTCTATGTCATCTCATGTCGTAAACTTAATCAATTAATCCTATGGGAAAGTATATAATAGGGATTTCCCCTCTCATTTGATAATATCATAAAATTCAATCAAGCATCCATGCATTCAAGAGTAATTGAGCTTTGGAGTAGCAATAGAGTCAATACTTCAAGCATTGAAGATGCTATCATCATCCTAATCCATGAAACAATTCCATGTGGAGGAAAGCAAAACTTCACAAGGAGGTATAAGCATTTCATTTTCAATCAATTCAGCATCCCCTCAAAGAGGAGGATTTCTACTTTTAGTCATTTGAATTACATTATTTCATCCACTTGCTTAATTCCAAAATTGAGGTTTGACCTAAAGGCAAACCCTTATTCCCAACACATTTCCCTTTCCTTCTGTGTGCAGGAAGTAGGTGCACAGCTGTTCTTATGGAGTTAAGCTTTATTTGTAGAGATGGAAAAATCCTTTTCAACGCATGGAAAGTTTGAAAGACCGATAGGAGGACGACCTAATCTGGACACACAGTTTCTACAACTTTTGTCAAATTTTGCAAAGAAGCTCTGAATCATCTCAAACTTCTTAGATCTAGGTGCACGATAAAATCTTGATTTTGTATCTCATTGTTTTTCAAATATTTATCTTCATTTCCAGCACTTAGTCTTAATTTAGCTAGTCAACGTACAAAAGAGGGTCAAACACATTCCAAACACAACACATCTACCCTGTATTCATTCCTTGTATCATTTAGGATTGGATCTAGTAGATTCATCCCCCTTTTTCAATGTAAAGTCCTCTAAGTGAAAATCGGCTTAGTGATTTCTCCCTTTCCATGTGGTGAATTTACTAAGCCTTGAATTTTTCACTTTACATCTTCGTGAACCCAATTCCTTACACCCTTAATTCTGATTTTTTTTTTCAGATTTGAGTGTATGCAATTTACAATTCAAATTTTCAATTCCAAGTTTAATTTCCTTGCAATTTTAAAAAAATTAGAGTTTAATTCATAAAAACCCTAATTTTTAGATTCAAAATTAGGCCAAGGTGATTTGTGTCAATTGGATTGATTGTTTCATATTTGAGAACTCTTTAATTTTACAATTCAAGTTTTCATTTACATGTTCAATTTTTGATTTTTTTTAAGTGATTAAATCAAAAAGCCCTAATTTTTAATTTTAAAATTGAACTTGTGGATTGTGTGGATCTTGAATTAATTTTTATATTTGAGTCCTTGCTTCAATTTCAAAATTTACTTTCCCACCTTACAACATTTAAATTTTCAAATTAAAAAAATTAAGCGGTTTATGCAACAAACCCTAATTTTTAAAATTAAACTAATCTTGTGCAATTTCAAAATTTTCTTTAAGCATTTAATTGAGTCAATTAAGTCTAAATCCTCTTGTTGTACTCCAATAAAGTTGGAGCTTAACCTTAAGTGTTCCCTTTTTTGTTTCATTCTTTCAATTAATCATCTCGTTGCATGTCCTAAGTGTGTCCTATTTCGACCTTCAAGGATTATTTTAGCGTATCTAGACATCTTCAATTCCCATATCCTTCTGGAATTCACATTAAAATCACAATATCTTGCTTCCTTGAAAAATTGGTAAAAATTTGGTCAGACCAAGTAGGTACCTACTCGGTCCTAAATTTTTCTCCTCAAATTTCGGGAGCCCATTGTGACTGTATTTTACTACTCAATTCTAGAGATTTCTGAAATTTTATTGATTTTAGGTCACCCTAAGGTCAAAAACAAATTTGAATTTCAACATTTCCATTTTCAATTTAAATTTTAAAATTAAGTAGTTAATTACATATACCCTAATTTTTAAAATTAAATTGATTTGAACCTCAATATTTCAACATTTCAAAATCTCAAAAATTTAAAATTAAGAGGTTAAATTTGGACAACCTTAATTTTAATTTTGACCTTCCCTCCTTTCAAATTTTTAAAATTAATAGGTCATTTTTAGTCCCAATTTTAAATTTAAATTTCTATCTATTAAGGGATAATTTTAAATTAAGAGGTTATTTTAACAAAGCCCTAATTTTAAATTTCAAATTCCTAGGAGATTGAATTATTATTTCAATCATTTTGTATTCTAAAATTCAGATTTCCAATTCCCCTACCTTAGTGCATGAGTTTTACTACTATTAGTCCTACCTATAGTATCCTCGTAAGAGGAAGTTGTATAATTAAGGCCGTCCAAGGTTTAAATACTGAGGAAATGGAGCCTAATTTGGATAGCTTTTTCAATAAGGATATTGGTGGTTCTTCCAATCCTACAGATATTCTTGTTTATCCTCTTGATAATTCTCATGATGAGGAGGAGTCACTAACTAGGGTATCCATTGACCAATTGGCGAAGATGGACAATCAATTTGACAATCTTCAACAATGGATGAGTCAAGAATACCTAGAAAGTGAATCTCTCCCATTGATTGAAGAATTAAAAAGAATGATTCAAAGTGATAAACATGGTGTTGATATCTTGTGTGGTATTGCTCATATTGTTGATTCTAATATCATGCCTATGAAGAGTTGTGCTTAAAACCTAGATTATACACAATCTCTTATTCAAGTCAATCATTCCATTCCTTTGACAACAACTATGACTAGTGTTCCTACCTTCACATAAAATATCATGAATACCTCTACACAAAATGTCATACCTACAAATGTTAGTCATGGAGGCAATACCTCTTATGTCATTTCTCCTACCATAAGTGTTCCCCTTGTTACCCAGTCACACTCATCACCTATAAATATTAGTTAAGGGGCCAAATTCTTCAATCACAATTCCTCCATTCCTCCTATGAGCCTTCCATGTGTTACAAAATCTTCTCCACTACCTACTTATCATAGTGTCCCACCTCCTTATTCTCAATCTCTTCATTCAACAATGTTACTCCTCCCTCTCAATCCAACATGTCTAATATCAATCCTTCTACCAAAGCTACAATCAATAGTATAGCCCAAACAATGTCTTCCTTACAACAACAAATAGATTCTATGAAACAATCCAAGTATAATGTGCCCACATTTGATGTAGCAAGCCCATTATCCAATGACATTTTTAGAGATTCCCCTCCTAAACATGTTGAAGTCCCTCAATTGAAACTTTATAATGAAAAAGGTGATCCCTTAATTCATGTTAAAACATTCCAACCTTTGTTTAGTGACTTTGCTCATGAACAAAGATTGTTAGCAAAATTGTTTACTATAACATTAATAGATAGAGCTTTGCAATGGTATTGTTCTTTGCCTCCTTATTCTCTTACTTCTTTTCAACAACTGGCTCATGCTTTTATTCAACAAGTTGACAATAACATTGGTCCTAAAGTTACTTTGACTGATTTGATGCATTGTAAACAAGGTGCTAAATAAAAAGTGATTAATTTTATTGGTAGATATAAGTATTTGTATTCTCAGATTGCTTTTCTTGTGGCTGATCAAGATACTCAAAAGATTTTTATTCCTAATTTACAAAAATATATTAGAGATAAACTTCTCTTAACTGTGTTTACTTTCTTTCTGTAGTTGTGCATAGTACTTCACAATTATCAACTAATTGTGAGTCAATTGGAACAATTATCTCCTTCCATGGCTCTAAGTGATAAGGGTGATAGTTCTCAACAACTATTTGCAAAGTTGAAACCAAACAAAGGATTCATCAAATTCAATGACAACAACAACAACAATTAACTGGTATCCACTACAGGTGTGCCTCCTTTATCTAAATACTTTAAAAGAGAAAAAGAATTTACTCCTTTGAATGAATCTATGCATAGAATTATGTCTCAATTAATACAAAGGAATGTGTTAAAACTTCCCCATATCAAGCCAATTGATCCATCTAAGACAAATTCACCTTACTTTGATGCTAAATCCTTTTGTCAATACCATCACCAGCCTAGTCATGATACTGAAATATGTTTTTCATTAAGAAGTAGGACTCAAGAATTGATTGATAATAATACCATATCTATGGTAGGTGTGAATGATAAAGGAAACAACGCTGTAGCTCCTCCTAATCAAAACCTTTAGATATTCACTGATCCTTTACCATCCCATTCCACTAATGTGATTGAGACTGATCATCCGTCTTTCTCTCCCAATGATGTTGGCCTTGAATCTAATAATGTGGTGAACCTTATAGACAAACACCTCCTAAGGATTTGTGCATCACATTTTGATCCTAGTGATACCATTAAAGCACCTGATGGCTCATTATACATAAGTGCAAAAATCAAAGGTATACTTGCTAGAGGAGTTCTTATTGATCGTGCTTGCATGGTTAATGTGATAACTGAAGAAACTCTTTATACTTTGCAATTGCATCAAGTGATATATGATGATACTGATGTGGTAGTTAAAGTTTTTGATGGATTCTCTTGTCTTGCTATTGGTTCTATAAAATTTCCCATTGATGTTGGCACTAAGTGCTTAGATGTTCAATTTTCTATCATTCCTACATCTGATCAATTTCATGTGAAGTTGGGACATCCTTGGCTCTATTCCATGAAAGTGATTGCTTCTACTGTTCATAAGTGTTTGAAATTTCCTCATAATTATAAAATCATAACTATAAATCATAGCATGTATCAACCTATAGTGAGGAATGCAGATGTTTGTCTTGATTACTTTTGGTCTAAATGATTCTAGCCTCTTCAACCTAAAAGTGATGCTCTCTTTAGATCATATCAAAACTAGAAAAATGAAATAATTTTATCCTTGAGTAAACCTAGAAATACAACACTTAGCATTCCTCTCGATGATCATATACCCCTTCATGAGGATAATATTATTCTTCCTCCTAGGGAAAGAAATAATCTTCTTCCCAAAGAGGCACCTATTCCTTCTCCTAAAGAGAAGAGTATCCTTTCTCCTAGGAAAAGAGATATTCTTCTTCCTAAAGAAGAATCTATTCCTTCTCCTATGAATGAGTCTACTCTTCCTCCTAAAGGTACAAAAACTCTTCCTACTAAACATCAATATATTACTCCTAAGGGTAGACCTATCCCTCCTCCTCATTATGGACCCAGTCTCCTTCCTACACCTCCCATTCCTCCTTTATATGGTGTGGTTCCTCCTCCTTCATATTATAGAGAGAAGAAACTGGCTTCTCCTATTGTCCAGCCTAAAAGACCTTAACCTATTCATCCTTACATAAATGAAGAGATGAATCCTATACCTAATGAACCTAAACCTCCTCAACCTTCAGCCAAAACTAGATGAAACTATTGTGTGAGAGAACTCCAATGGAGACGTCATGCTAGAGCTCATGAAGTTGTTTCCCAAACTATTTCTTCTCCTAAAACACTAACTATTTACATGATTCCATTTTATGCTAAACAAGATGTTCAACCTAATTCTCCAAGATGCAAAATGCATAAAAACAAATGATGGTTCAAGTTCTATTCTTGTTAGAGATCCTATTCTTATTAATATTGATGAAGAAATACGTGAAAATGTTGTTAATGATGAAAATATTGATCCTAATATTTATTTTGATGAATATGAATATGTTGATGTTGACAATGATTTATCTACAAAATTTTCAAAATCATTAATCATAGCTCCTAGTAATGAACACAGTGACTCATCATTAGAGCATGGTCCTTGTTTGGAACTTATGATAGCTCCATTTATTATGCTCAATGTGTCTCCTCTTGCATGTTGTCTACCTTCCCTAAATAATGATCAGCAAGATCAGTGGGAGGATGATGTGCTTGATTAGCTAGCACTATAGATTCTCTCTCTCTCTTCTCTCTTGCTTATTTGTGACATTCTTCTATTTTTTTCCCTATTCTTCTATTTGTTGTCCCTAGTGTTGTCTACTTGAGGACGATGCAAAGCATTGAGATCTCTTTTGGTCTCTTCCATGTTGACTCAAAAGACACATGTGTTCCCTTCTTCCATGGTGGTTTCCTTTCTTTGGGTGATGAGGACAATTCTATGCACATATATATATATATACATGAGTTATCATAAAAAGCATACTGACTCCAAAGTTAGGTGAAACCACCTTGTGTTTTGTGCTTTGTGTTCATTATCCTTTGATTTATCCTATCTTGGGGGCTAAATTATTGTGATAATGTGCTTGTATTTTTGGGTGTATCCTACCTTAAATAAATTTCTCTTGGTAAGGTGTGTGCAACTGCTTTAATGTGGGGGCATACACTCCGCTCATGATTCTCTCTCTTGATACTTAAAGTTACTTAGTGAACTTTGTTTTTTCTTTGTAATTTTTAGTATTTTCTTTTCATGACTCATATTAAGAGAACCTTACTAGTTGTAGTCATGGTTCTCTCTTTCTCTCTCATGATCTTCCCTTTTACCTTATCATTGAAGTCGTAAGATCCTAAAGTCCACTGGGAGCATGGTGAATCTTGCCTCTTTAACATGGTGAAAGTATTTTAATCTGAATTCCTTTTAATTTACCTTTAGTATTTTCATAATCTCATACTCTCGCTAAAGTGGGGGATAAATGTAACATCCTAAAATTGCACCCCTTGCAATTTTTGACTGCATTGAATCTTCACTTTAGTGCTTTTTCCCCTTGGCCTGATCAGAGACCTGATTATGCTCACACATGTCAAAATATTCATTCAACTCAGTGATGCTCCCAATAGCCACCTTGATCCTACCCCAAATTAGGGCTACACCAGGCATGGAACCCTAATCCCCCTTAATGGGGACCTATCCTTGGGCCCCTCCCCTTGACCTATCTCAAATTTGAAGTGATAAAACCCCTCTATGTCAGCTCATATCGAAAAATTAATCAATTAATCCTATGAGAAAGTATACAAGAGGGATTTCCCCTCCCATTTCACAACATTGTGAAATTCAATCAAGCATCCAAGCATTCAAGATAAATTCAGAATTTCCAGTCTTCCTTTAAGCTTTTGAGCAACAATAGAGTTAAGATTTCAAGCATTGAAGAGGAGATAATCATCCTCATCCATGAAATCATAATTCCATGTGGAGGCAAGAAGAACTTCACAAGGAGGTATAAGAATTTCATTTTCAATCAATTCAACATCCTCTCAAAGAGGATGATTTCTACTTTCAGTCATTTCAATTACGTTATTTCAATGACTTGGTTAATTCTAAAACTAGGGTTTGACCAAAAGTCAAACCCCTATTCCCAACACATTTCCCTTTCCTTCTATGTGCAGGAAGTAGGTGCGTAGTTGTTCTTCTAGAGTTAAGCTTTATTTACAGAGATGGAAAAACCATTTTTGATGCGCAACAAGTTACAAGTACTGATAGGAGGGTGACATGGTCTTGATACACAGTCCCTGCAACATTTTGTAGATTTTGCAGCATATCTCTGAATCATCTCAAACTTCTCAGATCCAGGTGCACGACAAAATCCTGAATCTGTAGCTTGTTGTTTTTCTCATATTTGTCTTCATTTGCAACACTTAGTCTTAATTCAGCTAGTCAAATTATAAAAAAGGGTCAAACACATTCAAAACACAATGCATCCACTTAGTATTCAGTCCTTGTATCATTTAGGATTAGATCTAGTAGATTCATCCCCTATTTTTAATGTAAAGTCCTCTAAGTTAAAATAGGCTTAGTGATTTCTCCCTTTCCATGTGGTGAATTTACTAAGCCCCAAATTTTCCACTTTACAATGAGTACATGTGTGTTACATCCTTATCACCTACTCCATACTTGAATGGTACATCTCTTAAAAATAAATCTCTCCTTGGAAGTTGTGCAATCCTTCTTGTTGTCCCTATGCTTGGTGAGCATTGATGTTTTCTATTCTTTCTAAAGATCCACTTTTCCTTTGTTGAGTGGTGTTTGCTTACAATACAATGTCATTCCTTGTGTGAAATTGTTGGTTTCTCAAGGATTCTCTCTTATGCAAGGGGTGTGTATCCTTGAATACAACCTCTTATTCACTTGGGAATGTACATCTATTATTAAAAAACCTTTCATTTTGGGTCAAAAGTGTGTTGTCCTTCATCAAGAATCCCTTTCACCTAGCAATAGGGGGAAGATATGCATTGTTTTTCTCATTCCTCTCTTTTAGTCGATGATGTTATTTTTGTTCAAAAATATCCTCTTGGAGGTAGACATATTTCAAAAAAGATATCTTCTCCTCCAAGGATTCCCTTTATACTTGTTGCAAGATAGTTGTTTTTCAACTATCTTATTGTTGCTTGTAAGAGTGATGCCTCTTTAGTTTGGATTTATGAACTTTGTTTCCTAAAAGGATATCTCTTTGGTGTTGAAGGTGCATATGATTTTATTTGGCTTCCTCAAGACATCAACATAGGACTATGTTGACATCCTAAGGGAATTCATTCCATATTGCCCTCTTTATACTATGTTTTTGTACCATATTTTGCATGCCTTATATGGGGTGTTCAAACTTGAAACCAAACAAAAAAAAAGCCTTATATGAGCTGCTTCATGATAAAAACTAGATGCAAAATTTTTATATGTCTTATACAAGGTACACATTTTTGAAATGAGGAAAAACAAATTCTTATATGAGATGTTCTTGAAATCGGGCATATTGTCTTATACAGGGTCTACATTCTTCAAACCAAAAAAAATAATGTCTTATACAAGATGCTTCATGCCTGAAACCAAACACATATTTGCAATTTAATTTCATGTATTATATGTTGGGAAAAGGGTGTCTCAACCTTGTAGTTACATGAGGTTACTATTTATAGTAAGTTTTCATTTCAGCATGAAATGGTGCAAAATTCTTCCCAAAGCTTCAGGTGGGCTAGATAAGCATTCTGGTAAAGTTTTGTTACAAGATCACAGCTAGTTTTGAAGGTATTAAAGTTCCCATTAAGGGGTCCAATGAAATGTTTAAACATAATTTTAAGGACTTTAGAGGCTTCAAAATTTCCTAAAAAGGGCGTAAATGGCATAGCAGTTTACGAGGTGATATAACACTTTGCGATATTTTTGGCATTGTAAACGGTTCGTCAATCGGACACACGGTTTGCAAGTTATGGCCTCCAAAATTTTATACTCCTGAAATAGGAAATATAATTTGTATCAGACACATAAATGAGTTGTAAAAGGGAGGGGCATGTGTTGATGTGTGTTTTAACATGTCATAGGGCATCTAGATTGGAGATAAGGTTGGCTATACTTTATTAGGTGGTTTCAGCCCATGGTTTTGTAATACCGTTTGATGGTTTCTTGTATTGTATCTCCTATATATGAGGTGCATGAGATAGAGGTTGTGTGTAAGAGTCTTATCACTATCAATTTACCTCTAAATCTTTGATTAGTGGTACTCCCGCAAAGAGCTTTCTCTATAAGTATATTATAACCTATTATTTATTGTTGAATAATATATTGGACAGCTTTTGGAGTGTGGGGTTTTTCTCCCGAAAGGGTTTTCCCTACATAAATCATTGTGTTGTGGTATGAATGTTATTTATGAGTATTTTTGTTAACTTTATGTAACTATAGTGATGATGTGTAAATTTTTTTGCATTACCCTCCTCTCAAGGTTAGTGTAGGAAGTTGTTTCACTACTTAACTTCCTTACAAGTGGTATTAGAACTTGATCACCTTTGGTTTCAGTTGTGGCTTGTTGGGTTTTTTTAACTAATCCAAATTTGAGTGAGAGCTTGTGAAGAAGACACTTTTTGATTTTGTTGCAATAATTTTTAGATGGCATGTTCGTTAAGGAAAATAGAGGTGGAGAAATTCAATGGAACAAATTTTGAGATGTGAAAGTTGAAGATCCTACTGCGGTGGCTCGGTATGATATTATGGACCAAAAATCAAAGGGTCTAATCAGATTGTGCCTCAAAGACTCTATTCTAATCAATTTCCATGAAAAAAACTCTGCAAAGATGTTATGGACTAATCTTCGTGAAATGTATCAAGAGAAATCTTTATTAGATCAAATTTTCTTGAGGATGAAATTGTATTCCTTGAAGATGGAAGGGGGTGGATGAATTCCATAACACCTGGAAGAATTCAATATGTTGGTGGCTCAATTAGTATATGTCAGTGTTAAGATGAATGAAGAGGAAAAATGGTAGATCTTTCTTTGTTATTTGCCTGATTTGTGGGATTCTCTTGTTATGGCTATAAGTAGTACTTTTGTTGTTTTGAAGTCTAAAGATGTGGTGGGTGCCCTACTTGGTGAAGAGATGCGGAGGAAGGTATCCCTTAGTTCAAAGGAAGCCCTAATTGTTCATGGAAGACCTAAGGAGAAAGGCAAGAAGAATGAGAAGCATGATAAGTCCAAATCGAGAGGGAGATCAAAATCTCTTGGAAAGTCCAAAGTCATTTGCTATAATTGTGATAAACCAAGTCACATCTGTAAAGACTACAAAGAAGAAAGGAAGAAGAAAAACAAGAAGTTTGATTCTGATTTTGAGTTTGAGAAGGAAGATGGTGATGCATTTATTGAAGCTTTGGTGACTCATGCAGGTAATGATGCTAGGTTAATTGACTCGGGTTCATATTTTCATATGACTTCCAATAGAGATTGGTTTTTTGAATATGAAGAATTTAATGGAGGTAAGGTGTACTTGGGTGATGATTCACATTTAGACATTGTTTGTCAAGGTAAAGTTAGGATTAGGTTTTCTAATGGTAGAATAAAAAGGATTAATGGTGTGTTGCATATCCTTGGATTAAAATGAAATCTGTTCTATGATAAAATTGATAGATGTAGGTGTGCAGGTAGTCTTTTCTAAAGCAGGATGTAAGATGATTAAGGGTTCTATGGTAATTTATAGAGGTGTCAGGTTCAACACTTTGTATAAGCTAGACGAATACACTGTTGAGTGTAATAACACTTCTATAAAAAGTAAATCTATGGATACTTCATCATAAGATTTGAGGGTTTCACCTTCAGCAGATGGAAATGGCTTTTGGGTAACTAAGGGTTCTCTTTCTTCTAAAGAAAAGTTACCTATAGAGAAGACTATTTTATAGCACCAAAGGCTTGGCCACATTGGAGAAAAGGGTCTAAGGACCTTGAAAAATAAAAACCTTGTTGAAAGTTTGAATGATTTTAATCTTGACTTTGATTTCTGTGAGCATTGCATTTACAAAAAACAAAACCATGTTCAATTTTACTCGAGTTCTCATAAATATTGTGGTGTTTTTGATCTTGTTGATGTTCCTTTGATTAGAAAATCCACATATTATGTTTCATTTATTGATGATTTTAGTAGAAGGACATGGGTATATTTTCTAAAGAGTAAATATGAAGTTTTCAATCGATTTAAAGAATTTAAAGAAATGGTTGAGTTGCAGACTGGAAGGAAAATTAAATGTTTGAGGACTAACAATGACGATGAATTTTGCTCTAATGATTTTGATAGATTATGTAAAGACTATGACATTAACATATAGAAGACAACTCTGTATTCTCTAGAACATAATGGAGTTACATAAATAATGAACATGACATTGATGGAAAAGGCTAGGAGTATGCTGAGTGGTGCTAGTCTAGAACAAAATTTTCGGGCTGAAGATATTGCCACTACTTGTTACCTGATTAACAGGTCTCCTACATCAACTCTTGTTGATAAAACCCCTATGGAAGCATGGTTAGGTCACAAGCCTTCATTGAGACATCTTAGAGTTTTTGGTTGTGAGGCATATGCACATGTGCCAAAGGAGAAGCAGACAAAGATGGAGAACAAGGCTATGAAATGTATCTTCATTGGGTAAAGTTATGGTGTGAAAGTATACAAGCTTTGGGACCCTATTATACAAAAGGTAATTCATAGTAGAAGTGTTATTTTTAGAAAAAATAAGTCTCCTTCTATTACATTGCAGCCAGAAAAGACTAAAAAGGAAGATATGATTCAATTCCCTTCTACACCTAAAAGAGTTGAATCGAGACCACTGGATAGGCAGGAAGTTGAGAAGAGATCATCTAGCTCTGAATTTTTAGAAGAGGAAGAACCTCCAACTCAACTTGTTTGAAGGTCTACAAGACATAGACAACCACCTGAAAGGTATTCACCTAATGATTGGAGATGTATTTTTTTTTTATACTAATGTGGATGAACCAAACTCTATAGAAGAGGCATTTTTGTATGAATGATGCAGAATCCTGGAAGATTGCTATGGAAGAAGAAATGTAAGCTTTTAAAAAGAATGACACATGGGATCTTGTACCATTTCCTGAAGGACGAAAACCTATTGGTTGTAAATAATTGTTCAAGAAAAAAGATTTGTTCAGATGGAAGCATTGAGAAGTATAAAGAATGGTTGGTTGCAAAAGGATACTCTTAGGCTGAGGTTGTTGATTATGGTGAGATATTTTCTCCTATTGCAAAAATGACATCTATTAGTTTTTTGTTTTCTATTGGTGTTTCTTATGATTTAGAAGTTGAGCAAATGGATGTGAAAATTGTTTTCCTTCATGGTGATTTGGAGGAGGATATTTATATGACATGGCCAGAGTACGATGTAAACGTAATTTGGTCTGTAAATTAAAGAAATCCTTGTATGGCCTCAAATAGAGTCCTAGGATGTGGTACCAAAAATTTGATACATACGTGTTGAGTTTGGGATTTGACCATTCTAAATTATATCATTATGTTTATTATAAATCTGATGGTGATCGCTTACTATACATTGCATTGTATATTGATGATATGTTATTCATTGGTAAATGGAAAGGTATGATTTCAGAACTAAAGTCTGAAATCACTGCTAAATTTGAAATGAAAGATCTTGGTGCAACAAAAAAAATTCTTGGGATGGAAATTAGAAGAGATAGAGAGAATAGAAAGCTATGGCTAGGCTAGAGTAAGTATGTGAATTCAGTGTTATAGAGGTTCAACATGTAGGATTGTAGACCATTATGTGTTCCTTTTACAGTTGGAATGAAATTATCTGTTGTAGATTGTCCTAAATCCCCTTCAAAGATGGAAGACATTAGAAGAGTTCCTTACTAGAGTGTAGTTGGAAGTTTGATGTATGCTATGGTATTTACTGGACTAGACATTGCCCAAGTAGTGGGATTTCTTTCCATATATATGTCTAATCTTGGTAGAGTTCATTGGGATGCAGTCAAAAGAGTCTTCAAATATTTGAAGGGTACCTTAGAGCATTCTTTTTGTTATCATGGTAATTTAGTTGGAGATGTGATTTCCCTTGATATTCATGGTTATGTGGATTCAGACTGGGCAGGTGATATAGATAGTAGAAGATCCACCAATGCTTATGTGTTTACTTTATTTGGTCGTGCAATTAGTTGGATGAGTAAGCGATGGGCTGTGGTTTCTTTTTCCACTACTGAAGCAGAGTAGATGGTAGCTAATCATGCTTATAAAGAATCCATTTGGCTTAAGAGACTGTGTTCAAAAATTGGAATAAAACAAGGAGTCGTGATAGTTAGAGTGTGATCTGCCTAGCTAAGAACCTAACATTTCATGCCCATGCCAAGAACATTGATGTTCAGTATCATTTTGTCAAAGATATGGTCAAATATGGCAGGGTGAAGCTGGTTAAGGTAGAAAATTTGATGAATGTTGCAGATTCTTTAACTAAGGTTGTGAGCACAAAGAAGTTTAGATGGTGTTCAGAGTCTATGGGCCTTATGGACCCTAGCAATAGATTCATTGTGTTGATACCCCCTTTGCTCTTGCAAGGTGTTCAACAAGTGGGAGATTTGCTGGGGAAATGGTGTCTCAACCTTGCATTTACATGAGGTTACTATTTATAGTAAGTTTTCATTTCAACATAAAATGGTGCAAAATTCTCCCTAAATCTTTTGGCTGGCTAGATAAGCATTCCAGTAAAGTTTCGTCACAAGATCATGGCTATTTTTGAAAATATTAAAGTTTTTGTTTTGGAGGGGTCCAATGAAAAGTTTAAACTTAATTTTTATGACTTTAGAGGCCCCTAAACACCTTGAAAATTGTAATTAAATAACATAGAAATTTACGAGGTGATAGAGCACTTCACAAGCTTTTCGGTGCTTCAAACAGTTCGTAAATCGAACACACGGTTCACAAGTTATGGCCTCTAGAAGTTTGTACTCTTGAAATAAGAATTATAATTTGTATCAAGCACATAAATGAGCTGTAAAAGGGAGGGGCACATGTTGATGTCTTTTTTAACACATCATAGGGCATCTAGATTGGAGATAATGTTAGCTATACTTTATTCGGTGGTTTCAGCCCATGGTTTTGTAATATCGTTTGACGGTTTCTTGTATTGTATCTCCTATATATGAGGTGTGTGAGATACAGGTTGTTTGTAAGAGTCTTATGGCTATTGAGTTACCTTTGAATCTCTAATTAGTGGCACTCTTTCAAAGAGATCTCATTGTAAGTATATTGTAATCTATTTTTGATTATTTAATAATATATTGGGAGGCTTTTGGAGTGTGGGGTTTTTCTCCCGAAAGGATTTTCCCCATGTAAATCATTGTGTTATGGTATGAATGTTATTTATGAGTATTTCTATTATTTTTGTAACTATTGTGATGACCTATAAAAAAATTTGCATTACCCTCCTCTCAAGGTTAGTGTAGGAAGTTATTCCACTACTTAACTTCCTTACATTATACAAATTGTTGCATGCTCAAAATTGGACAAAACAAATTCTTATATAAGATTCTTAATTCCTAAAACCAAACAACAACATATGCAGTAGGATGAGTGGAACTAGCAAAACACAGCTAGACTATTTGGACTCTCCTCCCCAACATGGATCACCTAGCAAAACATAGCTAACTCATGGTATCCATGTCCTCTCTATTTTTTCCTCCCCACGAACCCATAGCTTTTCTATTGGTTAATCATTGTTCATCATTTGATGCATGCTCTTTCTCTTTTTATGTGATCAATTGTGTCTTTTTGATAGCTTTTTTAGAATTGTATTAGTGGCTGATACGTTTTGGTTATTGAGATGTCTTCAACTAGTTGACTTGGTGCCTTTTTGGTTTCTAGTATTAACCCATTTGTTTTGTGTGTCCTTGCATGTGATTGTGTGAGTTAAGATCCTAAGATTGGGGGCTTGGTTACTTGAAATTAATTATGTCTTTATCTCCTTGTGATTTTGTTACTAATTTCTCCTTTCTCTTATCATTCTACTTGACAATGAGTATTTGGATAGGCTCATACTCCTATTAAAGTGGGGGCGAAATGTAGTGTTGTAAATATCATTGGTCCAATTTATAGCTCATGTTTGTGCTCCTAATTTAGTGTGTCTCATCCTCATCCCTTGTTTAGGTCCAGTTTGACCATATTATCCAGCTTTGATGTCATCTACACCCTTTGGTGGGTCCTATTATGGGATACACTCGAGCCCCCTAGCTACTTATTTTGGTCTTGTTTGTAGAAGAACCAGGGTGTGAGATTTCGTGGTCTCTCTCAAATGGGGCAAGTGATATATCTCCCTGATGACATTTGAATCCCAAGGCTACTCATGACTTTTGGAGGTCAGCGTAATCAATATTTTACCTAAGGAACCCTGTATAAAGACAATCTATCAATTCATTTTAGATCTATGACTCCAGCCTTATTATTTGTGCATCCATGAAGCATTCATCATTAAGCATCTTTAGAGATTCAAGGTTGCATATTCATCATTCAAGTATTGTGGAGCAATGTTACATCAATCTTCATGCAAGCATGTGTGTGTGATTAGGGTATTTCATGTCCATGTGTTTGTCATGCCATTACATTCAATATTTTCTAATTAAATTCAAAGAGCATTGCATCATCATCAACGATTGCATATCTGAGGTTTATCTCCCTTATATTTATTTTAGTATTTGCATTATTTCATTCATTATTAATTCTAAAACCAAGATTTGACCTATGGAAAACCCCTATTCCCCAACATATTTCTCTTCCTTTCGATGTGTAGAAAATAGGTGCAGAGCTATACTCGAGAAATCTAGCAGAGTCAATAATGTTGAATAGGTTATCTTTCAATAGAGAAAATTCCAAAGGACCAGGGCTGATTTGTGCTACTTGGTCTTGAAAAATTAGGCCAAACTTTTGGGAACAAGTTCTAAACATCTTATTTTTCCCAAATCTCAGTTGGTGGCTCTGAGGGACATTTGTAGCTTACTATTTTTCTATTTTACTTCAACTATCTATGGTTTTTTTCCTAATTTCACAATTTACAATCCATTTCAATCAATAGAGAGGGAACCATCATAACTTGTGAAGCTAATCAAAATTTCAAACCTTTCCTTATTTGGATTGCGGCTATATCTATTAGTTTCATCCCTCTTTCAAAGTATTGGTTAATTTGTTTAACTAGTAGTCTTATCCTACTTACTCAAACCATACTTCCAAATTACACCATCAAATTTCCCAGTTACCTCTTTCTACCTTAGCCCCCATTGGACACCACTCTAATAATTGGCCCTATTACCTACCCTAGGCTTGATTGAAACCAATCATGAAACCAAAGATTAGATATCACTTACAAAGTCAAGTTCCATCATGCCATTATGAACCTAACATCATCAAACATACTTAATTCCACACAAGGTCTCATTACCATAGAAATGAGCCTAAATCAATCAAAATTTAAACAATAAATTTACAAACCATCATTACCAAAATATAAGATCATTTCAAAAATATTATAATATAGTTTTTCAAAGTCAATTAGGACCCAAAAACCAACCAAGCAGGTCAAATGGCCCAAATGAGCAAACTAGAAGAAGCGTGTCAATAGCGCTATACTAGCATGAAAAATTATAGTTGTGAACCTTAGATACACATTTTTGAGATACAAATGTGCATCTATATTCTTAAAAGGTGCATCTCTACTTCTCATATGTGCAACAACCCATTAGAAGCACGAGATCATTCAAAAGCACAGTTCTACACTATCTGGGCCAAAGGAAAAATGCAAAGGGTTTAACTGAAAAACAAAAATTGCCTATTTGATTTCTATGATAAGAAAAAATAACAACATAATCGAGATACCATTTTACCCATCCCACAAAAACTTAGACAATATTTCCTTTTCTAAAACCCTAGTTTTCAAAAATTAAAATGAATCATTCACAAACTCATCCAATTGACAAAATTCAAAAGGAGGGCTACTTCAAATCATCCAACATACTATTTAAAACAAATTGAAACCATTTAAATTGGGAAACAATAGAGGGGTATAAGAGTTCCTACCTCAAGTTGGGAGAAAACATCAATATGAAAGAACACAACACACACCACATTCAGAAGAGCTCTAAACTAGCAATAGAGATTTCAGACATGATTCTTTTGAGCTATCACCCACCAAATTTCCCAAATCCAATCTCCCATACTCAATAATACAAGTTCAGTGAAGGATTAGGTTTTAAGAAAAAAACCACAGAAGATAAAACTATGTTTCTAACAATGAATTCAAATTACCCACAAAATTCACTTTTTTAGTGAGCAATGCAATAACAATAAAAATCAATTATCAAAATGACCTCCCAAAGGACCCTCAAATCAATATCATATAAATATCATCAAAAAAAATGCATATAAGACATATTTTATAATTAAATGTCATATCATCATAATAATATAAAATACCATTAATATAAGCACGTTCAATTATGACAATTCACATATAATTGACAATGCACATATAGTCTTCACAAGTCTTACACAAATAAGTATTAGGGTACCTATACATTACATAAATGGTAACCAAAGACCTGTATAAATATATGCAATTAGGAATACCATCCAAATTAGGAATAATCACTAGGATTGGGTCACATGAATGACCAATGTGCTATCTCCTATAACTAGCCTTGGGGATATGGGCACACTCAATCCTGTGGAGCTAGGTGGAGTTGATTCCCTATACCTACATCTACCAAAATATATAAATACTACAAATACATATATAATATTATAAAAATAATACATAAGTCATCATCCCCAATTGGGGTCACATAGCAATGCCATAAGTAACATGATATGTCATTAAATCAATGTAACATTATCAAATGGAACATACCTAGCTATTGCATCTAACATCATTATCATCATCAATTGTGTCTATGAGCCTCTTAATAAATTTGATGAATCAAAATAGTAGAAATGTAAATTACTTTTAATTCAAATAATCAAACTAACATCACGTTTTCATTCCAATGATTAGTCAAATCAGCATCTCACACATGGTAGTATTGAATCAGTAGATGATTCTATCAAAATTGCAAAAAATAAAAATAGGTCATCACACATCATAAGGCAAATAGATGATCATAAATCACCATAATGGAATCCAACACATCATGAGTCCAGAATGATCACATAACACATAAATCCAACAAGGCATAAGATAGGCACTCAAGGCCTTACAATACATGAAGGAGATATCTAATCAAAGTCAAATCATCAGGGTATATGTATGAAGTTGTGGTACCAAAAACATGCCACACTTCAAAAAAAAATTAAAAAGCACATAAGGCACATGCCTTATAAGGTGCATGCACTATAGGGTGCACGCCCTATAGTGTGCATGCCTTATAAGGCATGCACCTTATAAGGCGTATGTGCTTTGTAAAGAGAAAAAAAACCTTGTTCCACATTTCTGCATTCCAAACCCACGTTTTGGCATTTTTGGGTGTTATTTTCTTGCGCTTTCCCTTTGTAAAAGCTTGAAATTAGGCACTAAGAAGTTGTCCATCTCTCATCAAAATGCCGCCACACCATCGAAGAGCTCGAAGAGGTATTTATTTTTATTTTCTTATTGTCATTTTTTTTATTAATTTGAAGATTAAACTAGGTTTATTGATTTAAATTTATTTTCATTATCAGAAAATGAGATTAGACAAGAAAATGTTGAAAAACTCAATCGCCTCCTCATGAAGACCATATTGAAGAAGAAGCACATCAATCAGCTCCTCATGAAGACCATGAAGAAGAAGCACATCAAGAACCTCCTACAATCCCTAGACACCCCATAGGTACACAACAAAACCTATTAGGTCAAATAGAAAATAGCCAAAAAGAGCTTGAAGGTTTAATCACAAGGCTAAAAGATCCCACTCGAACAAACTCCCATAAGACAAACCTTGCCAGTTCTTTGCAATCTATTGTATCTCACATACAATCTGTGAGTAGGCAAATAAATTTTTGGTCCTGTAAGAAGGAAGAACAAAAGAAATTTTATGCTGACAAATTATCATATGCGGAAGTGAAGAAAAAGAAAATTAATAAATTTGACTTGTGTGATCTTTTTACAGACCCTCGAACGAATCAACCTTTACACCCTGGATGTAGGAGATTCCCTATTCATTGGTGTCATCATGAAGGGATTAAGAATAATTTTTGGGATAGGTGGTGGAGGTATTTGATCAACCCCCATGCAATAATCATGAGGTACCCCAATACTTTTTGAGAAAACTGTACTGTGAGTTTGTCCTTAATGAGATCCCAAACTATTTTGATTTTCTAGATTTCCAAGGTAGAGGTGGGGGTTCCTTGCATGATAGAGAGGGTTCACAGTGTGATCCAAATCTCCCACCAAGACCATTGGCCAGACCTATGGTGGAGCATTTTATTATTCCTTCCATTGTGAAGGAGAGTATTGAGGCTGAAACTCTAGACTCGATTAGCTCACTCACTTAGACCCGTATACAGTATGCTAGTCCTCTAGTAGAGCGTGATGTGAGTGATGATGTTGATTCTTCTAGGCATCAAGTTCCAGCTCATTTTTGTCAATCTTGTGGTTCTCTTTGCACTTATGATCCTAATAGTTCTGAGAATGCATGTGCATGAGCGGAGTTTGCTGCAGAGAACATTGTCATGACAGAATCCTTGCTGAATGAAACATTTGGCATTGATACCCAGGTGAATTTCATTACAAGTTAATTTCATTCTTTTTATTAAATCTTATATGTAAATTTGAGAATATATCTAAATTAGTAAATTATTATGATAAAAAATCAGGGTCAAAGTGTTCACAATACTAGCAACATTCCTGCAACACCCTTTTTCACTACTTTGTCGACTCCACAGGTATACAACGAGTGAAAAAATATAATTATTATATGTAGATAGTTGAACCTTATGTGAATAATTTTCTAATTACTCATTTTGGATGTCAAATAGTTTGATGCTAGAGCTTCAACATCAACACCTCGTAGTGTATTTCATCGACAAATTTTCACCCAGGTAAACAATTTATCTTTAATGTTGTTATTAAATAATATAGATAGTTTTGGCGATTAATCAATATACTTTGTTTAATTTTCAGATGTTGAATACAGAGACTCCTCCTGCTGTCCACACATCAATGGAGCAGGGTGTTGCTGCAGCAGTAGCAAGTTCAACTGCTTTAATAGAAGTAGAGACATATTTTTAAATTTAGTAAATTTAGCATTATATTTGTTATCTTAATAACATGTTATTTAAAATTTTAACGACACTTGTATTTAGTTTAATTTATATTGTGATGCTTATAGGAGGGGCTTGTCACTCCAGATCATGAACGTGCACCTGTTGTGGATGAACATCATGATTATTTGTATGCAGTAAGTGACTATTCTATTATATGTCATTCTAAAATTCAATTTTTGTATATGCTAACATCATTCTTTTCATTGTATCAGGTGGAGTTACAAAAAAGTTTGGAGAGGAGGTCAAGTGGACATACTTGAAAGACACCTGCATCATATACATCTCCATCCCCTCGATAGGCAAAGATATCTCATGATCTGTTTCCTTCCCCTAGAGGGAAATGAATAGAATAGGGTCCTATGTTGTATGCCTATATGGCAATTTTGAACATATGTTTTGTATTACGAATATGTGACATTCTATCACCATATGGATTTTGGCAAGCTCCTATTTGACTTTATTGGATACCATATTGTATGCCTATATGGAAAATTCAAACATATGTTTTGTATTACGAATATATGACATTGTATGTCCATATGGCTTTTGGCAAGCCCCTATTTGACTTTATTGGATATCATGTTGTATGCCTTTATAACAATTTTGAACATATGTTTTGTTTTATGAATATGTGAAATTCTAAGTCCATATGGCTTTTGGAAAGCCTATTTGTTTGTATTGGATATATTTGATAGTTTTAACGGTATAAAATGTTGCATGGATTTGTAACTTTTTGGTTAATGCAAATAATTTATCATGGTTATCCATAATTGTAGTACAAATGATTAGATGCATAATTCCACAAAGTTTATTATTACTTAAGCTTTGAATGTAAATATGTGTTTGTAATCCAAGACACAAGCCACCCTGACGTGTATGAGTTGACAGTTCGGTGCCGCAACATGACCCTGCAGGGTCAGACGGATCATTCTTATGATTAACGGGCAAGGAGAAACGTGATGCCGAATATTGACAACTTTGAGCAATTTGAGCACTTAGGCGTTTTGGCTCCTAGGGTGTGGCTCGCAATAATCAGGTGAGTTGGAGAGCAAAAAGAAGGCATTCCTAGCATAAACCCGACCACCCTGACGCATACGAGCTAACGGTTTGGTGCCGCGACGAGCGAATTGAAAGATGAGGCATTGTGCAACATTTCATTGAACTCATCTGAAGTTTTTTCTCACAACCGAGAAAGAGTCACCACGAGCAACTGGATCTAAGTCTACCCAAATCGAGAGAGCCTTTTTTAGAGTACCATAACACGACCCCGTAGGATCAGATAGATCATTCTTATGATTAATGGGCACGGAGAAACACGATGCCGAATATTGACAACTTTGAGCAATTTGAGCACTTGGGTGATTTGGCTGCTAGGATGTGGCCCACAACGATCAGGTGAGTTGGAGAGAAAAAAGAAGGCATTCCTAGCATAAACCCAACCACCTCAATGCGTACAAGCTGAGGGTTTGGTGCCACGACAAGCGGATTGAAAGATGGGGCATTGTGCAACTTTTCATTGAACTCATCCGACGCTTTTTGTCGCGATCGAGAAAGAGTCGCCACAAGCAACTGGATCCAAGTCTACCCAAATCAAGAGAGGCTTTTTTAGAGTGCCATAACATAACCGCGTAGGATCAAATGGATCATTCTTATGATTAATGGGCATGGATAAACATGATGTCAAATATTGACAACTTTGAGCAATTTGAGCACTTGGGCTATTTGGCTGCTAGGGTGTGGCCTACAATGATTGGGCAAGTTGGAGAGCAAAAAGGAGGCATTACTAGTGTAAACCTAACCACCCCAATGCGTACGAGCTGATGGTTCAGTGTCACGATGAGCGGATTGAAAGATGGGGCATTGTGCAACTTTTCATTGAACTCATCAAACGCTTTTTGTCATGACCAAGAAAGAGTCACCACGAGCAACTGGATCCTAGTCTACCCAAACTAAGAGAGGATTTTTTAGAGTGCCATAACACAACCCCGTAGGATCAGACAGATTGTTCTTATGATTAACGGGAATGAAGAAATGTGATGCCGAATATTGACAACTTTGAGCAATTTGAGCACTTGGGCGATTTGGCTGCTAGGGTGTGGCCCGCAATGATCGTGCTAGTTGGAGAGAAAAAAGAAGCTATTCCTAGTGTAAAACTAGCCACCCCGATGCATACGATCTAACGGTTTGGTGTCATGACGAGCGGATTAAAAGATGGGGCATTGTACAACTTTTCATTGAACTCATCTGACGCTTTTTGTCGCGACAGAGAAAGAGTCACCACAAGCAACTGGATTTGAGTCTACCCAAACCAAGAGAGGATTTTTTAGAGTGCCATAACATGACCCTATAGGATTAGATGGATCATTCTTATGATTAATAGGCATGGAGAAACGCGATGCCGAATATTGACAACTTTGACCAATTTGAGCACTTGGGCGCTTTGGCTGCTACGGTGTGGCCTGCAACGATCAGGTGAGTTGGAGAGAAAAAAGAAGGCATTCCTAGCATAAACCTAGCCAGCCCAAAGCATATGAGCTGACGGTTCAGTGCCACAATGAGCGGATTGAAAGATGGGGCATTGTGCAACTTTTCATTGAACTCATCCGACGCTTTTTGTCACGACCGAGAAAGAGTCGCCACAAGCAACTAGATCCGAGTCTACCCAAACCGAGAGAGGATTTTTAGAGTACCATAACACAACCTTGCAGGATCAGACAGATTATTCTTACATGTCACTAACATCGAGAAAAACCATGCTAAATTTTGACAATTTTTCACGCTTTGAGTGATTGACAACAAATGAGCGTTTTTTACATCTTTTACTATATTAACAGGGTATACTTCATGAAATGATGCCATGTGATCTCTAATGGTCCAAAATGACATTATTTACATAAAATCACACAAAACAAGACAAAAACATAATTTTTAATATTACAATGCCTCAAGTAGTAAAAAATACAAGTCATGTACATATATCTAAATAAGATTGATATTACAATTTTTTACATTTACATTTAATCCAATGAACCATCTGGATCTGCTCTACTCTTTATCGTGTCTAGTATGGCCTCATGGTCAGACTCACAAACCTTCTATAGGTTCTTGTTTAGTGGTCTACCCCCATATCTTATCAAATGAACATTTGAAGCTACAACAAGTTAGAATAATGAAGAATCTTCCTATGTGTCTCGAAGTCCTCAAATAACCACAAGTTAGAATTCTTCATTGGGTACCTTCTAGGCCATGTACCAATAACAACTACTGATCCTATGGGGTACTCAATATTTTCTTCATCTACCATAGAGCAGTACAATTTCTCTTTTACATCCACACAATGACATAGGTAATAATCCATTCCTTCTTCATTGTCTTCAACTGCAATTACTGCATAAACATGCTCGACAATGATAAAGTGAGAAGAATTTAGCAAAAAACTAAGGTAAAATATTAAAGTACAAAAAATTGCATGTGGATAATTTACCTGGTTGGACTAAATCTGACACATGGTCAAAGTCAATTGATGCTTCCATCTGTGTGAGTTGTAGTGCACTCGGAGGTCAATATGTCTCAAGTGGGATTAGAGGTCTCATACACCATTCGTCCACCCACTCCTTTGACTCACAGTCATTATAGGCACCATCTCTACATGAAGAACAATAACATGCCATCCACCGCATATGGATAGTCCATGAACCTTTATTAGAGCTTTTGAAAGAGTGTAGCTCACTCGATCCTGTCAATGTACAACAATCTTCTAATTTTGCAATGTTAGTATCATCTACCAACCAAAAAAACAAACAAACTAAAGACTCACCTTGATTACCTGGACCAATTGTACCATTGCACCATTGAACAATTGATTTTTCATCTTTCAAGTTTGCATTTCCTTTGTACTTTAACTCTTCTCGTGCTAAAGCTCTTTTAATACATGCTCCGACACCATCATGCTCCCCTTTTCCATGCCCAGCCTCAAAGAAATTCCACATATGTTGAATAGAAGTCAACTTATGCATCCTACTCAACCAATAAAACATTTGAGTGTTCTTAAATTGCGATGCACAATTATCTGACCATACGATATGTTGACAGAATGATATGCCTTGGCTAGCCAAATCATCATAGAATATCTGAAAATAACCTTGCAAAAACTCTATAGAGTGTTAGCGATCATCACTGATGTAAAAATGATACTCCCTCAATATCTTCCTATCCTCTTCCATACTATCATGTGCATGAATGAATGCTATATGCACAAATATGGCAACTTGTGTGGAGTTGTAATATTGTGATTGCACCTCATTCTACGGTTGTAGTGTGTAGTTCTATGCAAAGTCAACAATTGAAACGATTGTATGAAGTGGAAATGTGTCCTTGCATAGCTTAAATTGTGAGTCCAACCAACGAGCTCGATGGTTATGCCTTTCATACTCATACGCTATATTCTCATGAAAGATGCCCATAAACTGATACACTGGAATCTTCTCACTAACCAATTCACACCTTTTTGCTTCTTTTCCATCTTTTAGCATGTAGGCCACTGTCTTATATTTTCCAAATTCTACTAATTCATTACCAATTTCTTGTCCAATATCCATATGTTGACAAATTTGTAAATATCGCAATCCACCACAATCAACACATGTGCCATCCAAGCAACACTTATTGTAATATACTTGACCATCTAATCTTTCACATAAGATGCTAGATATGAATTCCCTTGAAGATGTCGGTGGACCATTTATGTTGCATTCCTGCAAAACAATCTATACATATGCATTGATAAACATCATAATGGTTATAAAATTCAATATGTACTCTACAACAACAAGTTGCGCATGTGTGATTTATTTGGACATAAAAAGGCTTTACCATTTCAAAGAACCTTTGACTAATTTTTATTTGAGGATACATATGTTGAAACTTGACAAAAAATTGTGTTTGAGTCATATCCAAAAAATGTTTCAAATGTGGACCATAGATTTTACTACCAATCCTCCTTCTTACAACATCTCTTTGATTTGGAGAGACCCTTGTGTTATTCTTCCAAAAAAATTCAATTAGGGATCTCAAGGCTTCAACAATTGCTTTATCTTTCCATGGTAATCTACCGGAAAATTCCCATTACTCATTGTTATATGGATCCTCCGCTCTTTGTCTCCTTCCCAAAGCTCTCATTAGAGTTTGTCTACTTATCTTCAATTGTTTACTTGTCTTTCTAAGGAGGCGAGCTTTCTTAGTTTGAGTGCTTACAATTGCTGATGTAATGACACGTCGTGTGGCATTACTATCTTTTGTGTGTGAGTTAGAACCAACAGTATCATATGCATTCATTAGATTCTTCACAATAGATTTGTCGCTTGATTCAAACGATGTTCTTAGCCCAAGAATCTTCATTATAGGCCTAAATTTCAGATTTATCATCATTTCAACAAATAGTTGACATCTTCTTGTCTCATTTAAAGGCTCAGAAAATATTTTCCATATCCGGTTAGCATGTCTTTGACAACTACGCTTCGGAAACTTGTCAACCATTAGTTTGAAAACATTAGCATCAATATCAATCAAATACTTAGGCTTTCTATGCAAAACTCTAGGAGGTGTTCTCAAACTTTGCATTATCTCAAGATTAGGAATGTCAACAACATTAGGGATAGGTGGCATACCTTCAACCAGAGATGAAAATGATGACATACCTTGAAATTGAGGTGTACAAGATGGTGTAGCTCCAATACTTGATGTCAGTCATGAAGTACTTGCTACGTCAAATGTCATAGAGGGAGTGCATTCAATATGAGATGTTGTAGACACCAACAGTGTGCCAATAAGAGATGGTGTGCCTTCAACTTGAATTGTGGTAGACATGCTCTCAACCTCGGGATTTAATTATCTCATTGCATGAAGGTTTTGCATCCATTGCCTTTGTGTGGCCAATTTTGTCTCTCTCTTAGATTGGATGGATATTTCATGTTCCTCTTCAATTGGCACCTCTTCAATTGACACCTCTTCTTCTATGGTATTCAATTTCCTTTGTTCACAAAGTTGCTTCATGCCTTCTCTTTTTTTTGCATTCTTAGCTTCACACTCTTCCGGTGTTACATTTTTTGGTCATTTCCTCGACATGATGATGATTATGCATATGTTAAAATGGATATATGAAATTGAAATTATTTCATGTATTCCTTTTCTAAATTATTTCATAAGATCTTAAAAAGGATGTATGAAATTGCAAATTTTGTTTTAAACCACTAAACAAATAATTTTCTTATGCAAATTCCTTCAAATGCACTGTTAAATCTAATGTAAATCTAATAGGATTATAATCAATTTTGACTCACAGTTTTATTCTAACATTAAAAAAATATAACACTTAATAAGTATTTGAATTCTAAAAATAAGAAAATATTACCTCAATTATTCAAATTTGATAAAAAAACTATGTTCTTCCTCTTTGACGTTGCTAAATGAAAAAAAAGGTGGTGGAGAGCTAATGAAATGTATAAAATAACCTTGCATAAAATGTCAACCCCATGCAAAAAGCATTCTTTTGTCTGATCATGTGCAGAAAGAAGACAAAATGAGAGAATGTGGGCTTGGATCACGGGTCAAGGGTCCCATATAACCATTTTTTAGTGTAGCTCATTTGGCTAGTGCCAAATGACTTCCATTGAAATTTTTTACTTTAAAATAAACACTAACTATATAACCTATAACCTTTTTTTTGTGTAGCTCATTTGGCTAGCGCCAAATGACTTCCATTGAAATTTTTTACCTTTGATAAATTTCTACTCTATACCCTATAACCTTTTTTTTGTGCAGCTCATTTGGCTAGCACCAAATATGGCGCTAGCCAGATGACTTCCATTGAAATTTTTTAACCTTCGATAAATTTCTACACTATACCCTATAGTTTGATAGCCACAACCATAAAAATTAAACCATATGACTCTTTAGGACATAATATGGTGTCTTAGGACACCATATGACCCCTTAGGTGTCGTTATGGGTTGTATAGTGTCCTAAGGGGTCATATGGTGTCTTATGACCCCTTAGGACACAATATGGTGTCATTATGGGTCGTAAGGACACCTAAGGGGACATATGGTGTCCTATGGGGCCATAGGACACTATATGACCCCTTAGGTGTCGTTATGGGTCGTTATGGTGTCGTAAGGGGTCATATTGTGTCCTATGACCCCTTAGGACACAATAGGGTGTTGTTATGGGTTGTAAGGGGTCATATGGTGTCCTATGACCCCTTAGGACACAATAGGGTGTTGTTATGGGTCGTATGGTGTCGTAAGGAGTCATATGGTTTCTTATGACCATTTAGGACACCATATGACCCCTTAGGACACAATATGGTGTCGTTATGGGTTGTATGGTGTCCTAAGGGGTCATATGGTGTGCTAAGGGGTCATAGGACACCATATAACTCCTTAGGACACAATATGACCCCTAACGACACCTTAGGGGTCATATGGTGTCCTATGACCCATTAAGACACCATATGGTGCCGTTATGTGTCCTATGGTGTCCTAAGGGGTCGTATGGTGTCCTATCACCACTTATGACAAAATATGGTGTCGTTATGGGTCCTATAGTAACCTAAGAGGTCATATGGTGTCCTATGACCCCTTAGGACACCATATGACCCCTTGGGTGTCATTAGGGGTCATTTTGTGTCCTAATGGGTCATATGGTGTCCTATGACCCCTTAGGACCTAGAGAGAGGAGGAAGTGAGGAAAAAACTGAGGGAAAGAGGTGAGAGAGGGAATTAGATGGGTGTAAGGATGAAGAGGGAGATAGCTCGAGGGATAGGAGAATAAGGGAATTGTGAGAGCTAGAGAGGGGAGGGACAAAGAAGAGTTTGTATCTATTCCACATTTGGTGCACGCCAAATAGGGAGAGTGCCAAATGTGTACATATAAACCCCCATCTCACCTCTCCCATCTTTATCTCCCTTCCCTCGTAGTTCCATCTCTCTTTATGAACTAGATCTCATATTCTCTCTCTCCCCTTACCTCTTCTTGGGCTCTTCATTCTTATAGATACATACTCTTCTTTGTCCCTCCCTTTCCTAGCTCTCACAATTCCCTTATTCTGCTATCCCTCGAGCTATCTCCCTCGTCATCCTTATTTGGCACGTGCCAAATGTGGAATATGGACCACATTTGGTGCACGTCAAATGGAATATCCATTCATAACATCTGGCGCATGCCATATTTGGCGAGCTCCAAATGTCCCACTTTGGGAAACACCAAATCTATGGTTTGGATTTGCCTTGGGCATCCAACCCAAAGGTTTGGATGACCATTTCAGGCTAGAGATGTGTTTTTGTCAGAACATTGAAAATTTTGACATATTTTTGGTCATGCTCTCTGTCAGGTTTGCACGTGTTTCAATGAAGTTAAAAAAAAATACCGTGGTAAACTTGAGCTCCCTCTTTGCTATCCAAAAATGTAATTTATTTCAAATTTTGATTTCATTAAGTCTTTCATCTATAATTTCTTCTGTTAGTGTGTTCATTTTTTGTCAAAAACCAACATGCACTATTTTGGGTCTAGATTTTTACATGTTCATCAGATTTTGAAAAAAATTACATTTTTAGAAACTAGACTCCATTCTACACAATTTAAAAAAAAAAAGTTTTGATTTTTTATTTATTTTCAATGATTTTAGGGGGAGCACACTCAAATTTCTATTTTTCAGGATGTGTCCACTTCAAAAATTAGTAAAAAATCATATACTCATTAAAAAATTAGCTGAAAATTTTCACATAAACTTCAAGACGTTAGATAATTTCTCATCTAAGAGATTTTAAAAATTCAAAAAAAAAGTTAACATTTTAGGGCGGCCACAACAAATGCTATGTTATGTCTTTTGCATAAAAACAGGACCACTTTTTGTGGCCCCCCTTTTTGAAGCCCTTAATCTCCACCATTTTCAAAAAAAAATAGTAGTTTAGAAAGTAGACTCAAAGCACTCTCACTCTTGTTCTTGTTGCATCTTCAAATTTGGAGTGTAACTATCTTCAATTTGTCGTTGAAGTTCAGACTTTGCTGGTTTCAAAAAAAAAAAGTGACATCTTAAGACACCCTTTTGGTACCACAACTTGGTGCACATATCCATCACTAAGATGATTGTCATACAAACTAAACAAGGCACAACCACCAAGACACAACCAAACCCACATCAAGAAGCATGAATGCAAAACAACAAACTGGAGGAGTGTTACAATCTTAGACTAATCTTCATTTTTTAAGTACATATATTTGAAATGTATATAATCTATATACATGTGAACCCATAAGATAACAAAATTAAATAGATTAAATAAGATAAAAATCCTAGACTAATCTCTCATTTTTCAAGTAGATATATTTAAGATATATATAATCTAAATACATGTGAACTCATAAGATAACAAGATTTTTAATTAATTCTGATAGTCTCAAACAACTGAATGAAAAGGCACAAACCCTTAAAGGTTTGACAGAGGGTAACTCTAGCTCTCCTTATGCTTTTTGTGGAAGACAAAGGGAAGAATGTTGTTGTAGATCAACATGGCACAAGTATAGGACCCATCAACTAGAACATGTAGTCATGATAAAGGTATGATGGATTAATCCCATATTGTCCATGATGTTTTGAACATCAACAAAAGGTGTGATCCACAAGAATGTAGAAACTTAAAAAATATTATAAAACTTAGTAGCCTTTTGGTTCTGTCAAACCTTTGGTTTCCTTCTATTTTGATGCTCCAAGCCAGTTGGTTGGTTAATTCTGATTTCTCATGGTGCTAGTAGTTCTTTTTTGTAAAGAGTTTTGGGGTCCCTTCAAAGTGTTGGCAGCAACAATGAAAGAAAATAGAGAGGGGGGGTGAAATAGTTTTCACCAGATCTACTAGCTCAACCACAAATGCAAATCTGATAGACTACAATAACAACAAAAAAATTTAAATGGATAGCACAACACACAACACCAAGATTTTGACATGGAAAACCGGGTTAAGGGAAAAATCATGGTGGGAACCTACCCATAATAAGATGATACTTTGCAGTAGTATGTGTGAATATTGCAATCAGGAATACATCAACATTTAGGCACACTGCATAGAGCTTATAGCTCAAGATACAATAACCCGGAAGGCTACAACCCTTATGGAAGGTTCACTACCTTACAAGGAAGTCTCACTGACTTAGAAAATGTTCGGACAACAATCCAAAATCAAATGAATAGCAATAACAACATCTACTAATGTCTAATGATAGTTTCGGTTAAGCACATATGTTTGCTCTGCATCACTTCAATCTCTGCTCAATCTCAATACCTAAGGATTATTTCATTTTTTCACACATACATCATTCTCTAATAATGCAGACACAAACTCGATACTTAAATTACATGACTTTATCACTTATTTATATAATTCATCAACCTTGGTAATAAGGTCAGCTAAACCCACAACACTTGATTACAAATTTACATCACACAATACAAATATCGACCACCGGACCAAATAATGATATCCACGACATAAAATAGACCTAATTCAAATCTCCAAATTCTCATCACCACCAAAAATCACACCCAGATCAACTGCAATACGCTACAACACCAAGAGTACTGCATAACATGAAGAACATCACCGATTTAGCAAAATCACCAAGAACTCACACAACAATAAATGTGGATCATAAAAAAAAATAGGACACAATTAGGAAACACCAACAAGCACATTAGAATCATCAGTAATGGTTGTACCAATAGAACTTATCAAATCTTCATTGATCAACATCTGAAACTCAAGAACACTCAAACAACAACAACTGTCATGAAGAAAGATAACTTGTGGACCACCAAATCATGAACATATAAAATGAAGATACACAAGACCATCCCAAACAATATCCCAAGAGCTCAGTTGAATGTGTAAGCAATAGTGCTAACAACTTCTCTCCAATATATCTTTGGAACATTCCCTTCAATCGACATAGTCCTTGCAGCATCCAAGATAGTCCTGATCTTCCTCTCAACAACTCAATTATGTTGTGGGGTTCTAGGAGCAGATAATTATCTTCTAATCCCATGCTTCAAACAGAATGAATCAAACTCACTGGAACAAAAATATCCTCCTCTGCCAGATCTCATACATTTCACCTTCAATCCTATCTTAGTCTCAAGCTTTGCTTTGAATATCTTGAATTTATCTAATGTTTCTTCTTTCTCCTTCAAAAAGGCAACCCACATCATTCTAGAATAATCATCAATCCACAACATAAAATATATGTCACCGTGCACAATTATAACGTTTGTAGGTCCACATAGGTTAGTATGCACAAGATCTAGAAATCCATCAGATGTAAACTGCTTACTCTTGAAATAAATTCTTGTTTACTTACCCATTTAACATTCCTTACATATCGGATTAGGACGCTTAATAATTTTAGGCAAATCCCTAATAGCTTATGTAGTCTAACTAATCTTAATTATTGAATCAAAATTAACATGACACATTCTCCTATGCCACAATCAACTCTCATCAATCTGAGCAATCAAGCAACCTTTCTCACCAACATTCAAATGAAAGATATTACCTTCAGTCCTAGTTCCTGATGTAATCTCTATAGCAGATGCATTTAGGATCTTGTATTTTCCATTCTTGAATTGCAAATCATAGCCTTTGCCTACCATCTATCCAACACTTAAAATATTATGCTTCAAACCTTCAACATATAAGACACCATCAGTATTACGCTTACCATAAAAGGAAATAGAACCTCTACCACAGATCACATAGGCTTTGTCATCTCCAAATCTTACTATTCTACCATCATATCTTTTCATATTCATAGATTTTCTTTTATCATAGGTCATATGATGTGAACAACTTTTATCAATCACCCATTTATCTTTCTCTTCAACTTTAGTAGCTAAATATTTCTCCTCAATAGTGCAGCTTGCGGAATCAATAGGTATTGGTCCATCTTCTTTGATAGCAGTAAACATAGCTTCATCTTCTTTTGATTCTTCATCTATAACACCTTCATCAACAACATAATAACAATTTTTTTGATGCTATACTTCCAGTTAGGCTTATCATACTTCTCATGCTTCTCATATCTATCATTCTTATCATGCTTATCAAATTTATCATGCCTATCATATTTAGACATTCTCTCCGAGCATCTAGAAGCAAAATGTCCTATTTTATTGCAACAGAAACATTTCAGAGGTAATTTTCCATCATAATTACCATCTCCCTTAGGAAATCTCCAGGCTATCAATGCTTCAAGCTCCTCCAACTCTCTTTATTGCTCTTCCATCTCTCTTCTCTCTCTTTCATATCTAGAAATTCTATATTGATTAGGATCATACTTTTTCTTTCTAGATATAGATGCTCTAAATGTTGTCTTAGACTTTTTGTGTGATTCACCAAATTTTCTCAGTTCAAATGCAATAATCTTCCCAACCAATCTATCTCTTTTCATAGTAGTCTCACTTTGGATCTCATCAATAGGAACTACCTTATGTTTGTAAGTAGGAGGCAATGATCTCGACATCTTAGCAACAATTTTATCTTCTTCAAGGGTCTCACCAACACATCTGATATCTAGGACAAGTTCATTCACCTTAGCCATAAAGGAATTTATGTTCTCATCTTCTCTCATCCTTAAGTATCTCATACTTCACTTTCAAACTCTACAACTTAGCAACTTTGACTTGTTTATCTCCTTCATACAAGGTCTTAAGCTTCTCCCAAATCTCATGTGTAGTCTAAAGTCTCATTACATTAGTCATCTCTGAATCAGTTAAGGTGCTATATAATGCTTTCTTCGCTCTAATATTATTTTCAACTTCCTTGATCTCATCAGTAGTAACCAGTCCATTCAGAGGAAAAAAATAGGCTTTCTTAGTAATCTTCTACTAATCCTCTCCAAGACATCTCAAGTGCACCTCCATCTGGTTCTTCCATATAGTATAGTTACTTCCATCAAATCTTGGACACTCCTTCTTAAAGATAACACTTCCACTTCCAGTTGCCATCCCATATCTCCTCAAGCAGTTAAGCTTCTTCTGGAGGATCTAGCTTTGATACCAATTGTTGGCAACAAAAATGAAGTAAAACTGAGAGGGGGGGTGAATCAGTTTTCATCGGATCTACTAAGTTGACCACAAATGCAAATATGATAGACTACAACAACAACATAGATAAGAAAATTGATAGCACAACACACAACACCAATATTTTAATGTAAAAAAATCGGTAAAGGGAATAACCATGGTAGGAACCTACCCACAATAAGATGATACTCTATAGTAGTATTTGTAAATATTACAATGGGGAATACACTAGCATTTAGGCACACTGCCTAGAGCTTACAACTTAAGATACAATAGCTCAGAAGGATACGACCCTTAGGGAAGGTTCACTACCTTACAAGGAAGTCTCACTAACGTACAAAATGTTTGGAGAATAATTCAAATTCAAATCAACTGTAATAATAATATATGCTAATGCCTGATGATAGTTCTGGTTAAGCACATATGTGTACTCTACATCACTTCAATCTCTCCTCAATCTCAATACCAAAGGATGATTTCTCTTGTTCACACGTACATCAATCTCTGATAATGCAGACACAACCTCTATACCAAAATTACATGACTTTATCACCTATTTATATAATTCATCAACCTTGACAACAAGGTCGGCTAAACCCTCAACACCTAATTATAAAATTGCATCACACGATACAAAGATCGACCACGTGACCAATATAATGATATACATGACATAAAATGGACCTAATTCAAATCTACAAATGCTCATCACCACTGGAAATCATGCCAAGATCAACTACAACACACTACACCACTACGAATATCGCATAACATGAAGAACATCACTGGTTCATCAAAATCACCAAGAACTCACACAACGATCAATGTGGATCATCAAAATAAAGAGGGGACAATTAGGAAACACCAATGAGCATATTAGATTCATCAGTAACAGCTGTACCAACACAACTTATTAAATCTTCATCAATCAACATCTGAAACTCAAGAACACTCAAACAACAACAACTGTCATGAAGAAAGATAACTTACGAAGCACCAAATCATGAACCATCTGAAATGAAGATACACAAGACCATCCCAAAAAATCTCCCAAGAACTCAGCTCAAGATCTGATCACACTAGAATATACTAGAGGATATACTGAACTTTGCAAAGCACTGATCATAAAAACAAACTGCAAATTGGATCATATGATATGATCAGTTGAGATTTCCGGATCACCAAAACCAATACAAGAGGATGTATTGATACTAGAAATACTCCATACACCAAACCATGATACCAATAAACCATTCTACAATCACTAGAGCAATAAATCACAGGAATATGTTGACATCAATGACAACAATATATCTTAGCAGCAACAATGTCCAACACAAAACTTGTTTTACTATAATAAAAAACAAGATTAAAAAGATTAATTTTTCTCTAATAAAAACAAGTAAAAATTAAAGAGATCACGTTAAACTATAGAATAAGAAAAAAAAAGAAAGAAAACAAAACAATACAAATGGATAGCAATTTAGAAATAAATTTATGTTTTTAATATTTCTTTGCATATAATTTTTTTTTAATTTTCACTAGCTTATTTTTTGTAATGTTTTTATATCTTTCTATTATTTTTACTCTATCAACTTGGATTACATCACATATTACTCAAAACTAGTTTTGATTTTTGACATTATTGCCTCATCACATTATAACCTAGATGAGCTATGATAAATATGTCATCATGCACAATAATTTTATTTAAAATAACTTATTCCATCTTCAAACTCTTTTATCACCAAATCTTATAACAAATACCCTAATAACAGATAACATAATATACATATTAATCTAACTAAAATCAAAAGGATTTAGAGACACTTGACAATTATTTTAGGTAAAATTTTAGAGATAAAAAAGAATATATTGATTCACATTTTTCATCATTTTATAACCCTAACATGCATACATAGGATAAAATATTATTTAAAAGAAAATTCCCCAAACCAGCTTATCTTAATCTTCTTCAAATTTATTTTTAATTGTAAAAATGATATTGAAATAATTAACTCAAGTTGTCTACATTTTATTAGGGGCAACATAAAAAATCTAATTTCTTGATCACAATAGAAAATTCTTTATTTGATAATCATTTACACATCATTTTTTTTTTATAAATAAGATAGTAATACACATCAAAATATTAATATTTAATAATAAAAATAATATTATTGATCTTATTTAATAATAAATTAACTCATTAAAAAAAGATTAATATTAAATAATTTATTTTTATTTAAAATAATACATTTTCTAATGAAATATATGATCTAATTTTAATGGATTTGTAACATATGATACCTCCCAGTTTCTTTTACATAAATTTATTTAGAATATATATATTAATAGTCTATAGACTTCTTAAGTGGCCTTGGGAATCTACATATGATCAGCAAACCTATCTCACACCGTCAATTTTCACCGACTTAAACATTCCTCATCTCATGACCTAAAACAAATGATTAAACCTGTAACTTTCATGGACTTTTCTTGTCACAGCCTAAAAACTTTCACCGACTTAAACATTCCTCATTAATAAATTAACTCTTTAAAAAAGATTAATATTAAATAAAAATTTTATTTAAAATAATTAAATTTCCAATGAAATATATGATCAAATTTTAATGGATTGGTAACATATCATATCTCCCAATTTCTTTTACATAAATTTATTTAGAATAAATATATTAATTAGTCCATAGATTTCTTAAGTGAATTTGGGAATCTAAACCTCTCTCACTAGTAAACTTTCACCATATATTAATTAGTCCATAGATTTCTTAAGTAAACCTCTCTCACCGAGTAAACTTTCACCACTCTAAACATTCCTGCTCTCATGACCTAAAACCTTTCTCACCAGGCAACTTTCACCAATCTAAACATTCCTGCTCTCATGACCTAAAACAAATGATCAACAAACCTATCTCACACCATCAATTTTCAGGGACTTAAACATTCCTCATCTCATGACCTAAAACAAATGATTGGCAAACCTATAACTTTCACCGACTTAACTTTCACCGACTTATCTGACCTAAAACAAATGATTGGCAAACCTATCTCACACCGTCACCGATTTAAACATTCCTCACCTCAATGACCTTGACCCGAAACAAGGTTGCGAGAAGGTCTCGAGCTGAAGAATCTAGAAGCTCTAGAAACACAATATTTTTAGATCTACACTGAAGCAGAAGCTGTGGGGAAATTGGTTTTGGCCCGTCTCATCCTTAAAAATTTAGGGTTTCGTAATATTTCTTCTACAACTCTGTCCGTTTTTCCTAGGTAAGTCTGAGGCTTTTTTGAGGACTCTGCACACGGCAGGATTTTTTTTGGTTTTGTTTTATCTAGAACAGTTCTGTTGTTATCCGTTAAATAAACGTATTGGTTCTATGTTTTCATCTATCGCTGTTTTCGTATATGATATTAATCTAACACCTATTATGAGATCTTTTGTTTCATTTTTACTATGGAGCGGTTGTGCCGTGGTTTGAATTTCAGAGGTGATTTCTGAATGTTTTATATTTGTTTTCGGTTTTGTTCTGTACACATACAAGTTTTAGGGTTTTATACAATCTGAAGGAATTAAAGATGAAGATGATAATGATCACATGTAGAAAAAAGATATGGTGGCATTGATTTGGATTCCTTATGGGCATTCTTTACACCTCCTAACCTAGATTAAGCTTAGCAAATGTTTTATTCCCGTGTTAACCTTCATGGCGCCTAAGGATCTAGAAATATAGCAGAAGATAGAAACTAAGGACGGACCTATAATAGATTAACTAGATTGGCCCCATTTATATGTGAATGTCAACACAGGTAATCTATTCATTCTTTCTTGGTTTTTGATTTACTTTCTAGGGTGGTACTTCATTCTTTCTTGTGTGAATGCCAACACAGGAAATGGTTTTTGATTTACTTTCTAGGGTGGTACTTCATTCTTTCTTGTGTAAATGCCAACACAGGAAATGGCTCCCAAAGTAGTGCTGAAAAAGTCTGGGGTGGCGCTGAAGACGGCAGCCACAGTAGCAAATAAGGAGATGGAAAAAAAGCTGGCCAAAGCTGTGAAAATGACAATGGCGGCACAGAAATCTGGAGCCTCAGGAGAGCAGAAGAAGGTGGTCCCAACTGTGGTGGAAGCGAAGGCCAAGAATAGGAAAAGGAAGATTAGTGGAGAGCAAAAGAAGGTGATCCCAACAAGGGTGGAAGTAGAGGTGGAAACGAAGGCCAAGAATAGGAAGAGGAAGAATAGTAGAGAGTCATACAAATGTTATATCTTCAAGGTGTTGAAGCAAGTCCATGCTGATGTGGAGATTTCCAGCAAGGCCATGGCCATCATGGACAGCTTCATCAATGACTTCTTTGATAACTTGGTGAATGAAGCTTGGAAACTGGCCAAGCATGCCAAAATGAACACGATCACATCCAGAGAGATTCAGGCTGCTGCAAAGCTTCTCATTCCCGGAGAACTGTCTAAGCATGCCGCGTGGGAGGGTAACAAAGCCGTCGCCAAATTCCTAGCCTAGTTTTATATTGCCTGTTTACTTTACTGGTTACCAGCATTATAAGTCAGTTTGACTTCAATAGGTTTTTTTCTGTAAGTTATATTGCCTATTTACTTAGTTTTCTGGTACAGGCCTTAGACACGGCGTATTGATTTTTCACAGCAATTTCCATTTATTTTGGAAAAATATTAATATATCTATAAGTAGATATCTTTGTGATAAGCCTGTTCTAATTTATTTTACTACTGTCAATAGATTCTTGATCTATTGGTGAAGTTGAAAGGTTCTTAATGAAGAAAACTTTAAATAAATTGGTTTAGAATGTGTTGAATGTAAATGTATTATCATATATCTTTTTCTAGTCTTTATGATGTGTGGAATGTAAATGTATTAGACAAGTTTTCTCCATTTTGATGAGAAATGAAAGATAAATGTATATGACAATTAGTGTCCTCAAACTGTACCATATCTTTTTAACCTTAATCATAATATATTAAACAAATCCTAAACAAAAAAATAAGAGTGCAAAATACTTTCCAATTACAATTAATTTTTGGAAAACAACACAGCCATGGGTACAAAACCGGTATGATAGCCATGGGGACGAAGACAACCGGTATGAGTATGAGTCTGAGTAGCATCCATGTGAAGATGCTGTTACGTGTAGATGCTGTTACGATGGATAGATGCTGTTACATGAGATTAATGTTGATTGGATGCGTTGGTGTTATGTATAATAGATGTGTTGGTGTTGGCTCGGAAACTGTGTTGGTGCTCTATTCGTTAAGGAGCGCTATCCAGAAAGGATGGCACATTGGACAGATGGCCCGCTATCCATTAACCGAATTTTCTATTTTCTACTTTCTGTCCCGAAGTTGGCTACAATGATTCCCTATCGTTTCAAATGCATGCATAAATTGGTATTCAACCAAAAACCAACAAGAACTATCAGCAAGAACAGGCAAGCAAAAGCAATCGAGACTAATCCATTCGTGCATTACTCGAATAAAAGGGCCCACACGTAAATCTTCAACGTCAAAGGTTATACGATTTATAATCAAACCGCGGAGAGATTAGAAGCCCAAGTACCTTCTAGAACCCTGAACCCATCTTTGATATTGGTGCCTGACTCAACAATCGAGGATAATAAGCAATAACCATAATAGCACCAGATCTCTATGTCGAGGGTTTAATTGAAGATGGAACTTTTTTCTGAATTGCGTGTGGATTTTGACTATGGAATAGGATAGGGCTTTTGAGATTAAGGTCATAAGATGTTAAATTGTCGCTTGGATAAACCTTTAGAGGTAACTGAATTCACAAAGGTGGAGGTTTTGGTCCCTGATTTGTTATTGTGTACTACCATATATGGTTTCTTCCCAATTGCAGATTGTGGACACCTAATTTTAAAAAACATATCGAAGCAATGCCATTCTCAAATAATGTCAACGAAGGGAAGAATCTGGCATAATAAGTGCTCGATTACCGTAGAATATTAGAGCAGGCTTACAGAGCACAACAAGAGTAGCGGCTTGGCAAAGTATTGTGAAAATGGGTAATGAAAAGATTGTTCATCCTATACCATAAAGATACTTGCATGGGGAAGTGTGCATTTATATAACCTCACGACGATGAGGCCTCTTTGATGGACATGATTGGTATCTCACATTTCTCCTGGCCAAAGAAAAGGTATTCCCCATTGGTCGTGTTACATTCCATTGCTTCAACTGGGTTCTATTTCAAAATGGAGCCAAACGGTCAACGGTCCCAATATGATCGCTTCAATTTAATTAATCTATTTAATGCATGTCTACAAAAAGCAAAGACAACCATTGTAGTGCTCGGAGAGAAAGAGCTACATTTGGCAGCCATGCCAGCCAAGAATCAAAGAAATGAAGTATCAATTGAAGAAAAATGAAATAAACACAGAAAAAAAGAGGTCTTTGACACATTGAATGCCAGCTAAAAATAGAATAGATTTCATGCATAGTCATGCACAATTCTAGTTCTCTTTTTTATGCAAATTATATATATTTTTAAACATATCTTAAACCACAGATCTCCTCATACAAGTGGGAGAAATTACCAAAATTCTATTTTCATCTCATGCAATGAACTATGGGACACTACAGTTGATCTCATGCATGTGGAGAAATTATAATTCTAACATTCTCCCCCTTAATTTCAACCACTAATTGTTTCAACACAAAAGAAACAATTGTTTCTTCTTTTGATTTCAACAAGCTTTGCTTCCACTTCTTCCGATTCCCCCTTAAATTCACGTACAAATTATTTCAGCACAAAAAACAATTGTTTCTTTTTTCAATTTCAACAAGCTTTTCTTCCACTTCTTCTGACTTTTGGGGGCTTCTAAATCCTTCAAGAACATTGAGACCTTTGCTAAGACTTTCTTTTGACTTCCTCACAAAGTGAGGGCTTCACCTTTTTAGAGTTGACTTTGAACTTGGCAAATCATGTCAGATCTTTTAAGGGTCGGCTTCACCTTCGAATGATGACTTCTATATTGACAATATGTTTGAATTTCAATGACTTTGATAACACTTTTCCCATTCAACTTGGGAGGCTTCCCTTATTGAAAAGAAATATTATAAAATAAACATGATGTTCACCGATATTCTTTGATGGCTTCTAGAAACAAACATCTCACCTCTTTAATTTCCTTAGGTGTCTTTAAAACTACAGTCTCTTGTTGATCAAGTTTAAAGCACCAGAATATTGAGAAGGGGGGGGGGGGGAAGGGGGGTGAAACGTGCCGAAGCTTTTACCTTATTTTAGAACAATAAAACTTTTTACCGATTGTAACTGTCCACAAAATTTTTAAACAAACTCGATTGATATAAAGCAACTAATCATGAAGAACACAACCACAAGATAAACACTGGATTTTATACATGGAAAACCCAAATGGGAAAAACCACAAACAATGTTAACTCTCAGAAGAATATAACTAGTTATAGTTGTGTTTACAAATAGGTGGATCACTACCAGATTACAAAAGTGACTCACTGTCGAATTGCTCACTACAGATATACAAAAAGGGACGACTAGCTGCTAGAATGCTCACTGCGACTAAAAAGGTTGAACTAAGAAGGTTTGCATCTCCAAATGCATGAGATCAGTTCCAAGTTTAAGTTCAAGTTACAAATCTCAGACTTTACAGTAGATCCAATTAGAGATCTCTACACAACTGTTTTGTAGCAGGTCCAATAAAGGACGTTTGCACTATTGTGACACTAATTACCGTTGGTTTCTACAACTCTCACATACACTGCTTCCTTCACTACCAACTATCTTCCGCACATCACACACACTCTCTTGATCGATATCCTCATTCACCATTCATGTACATGTATATATACTAGAGGGTACAATTATAGAATATTGTGTTGACCAAGCTCAACACATTATCAGTAAGATCATGTCGGCCTCCGCAATACTTATACACATTTCCTTTACATACTTCTAATTACCAATGCATATGTGTCGAGATTACCGGAAAAAGAGTAGGGTCATTCGGACCCAAGAAGTCATCATTCAAAGATATCTGTTTTGCACAATAACTTTTAAGCAAAAAATGCAACATTTGAACTCCACATACATACTAACCACATACAATCCTTGCATAACTATATCATCCATAACTTCCATGACATCCATGATGTCTGGACTGATATCCGAATCTGAATACACTATCTGGTATAGAACCGGATGACTAGTTTGACATCAATGAATCATTCACACAAGTATAGCATCTCTCCCTTCAAGGAGGTGGCTTCAAGACTTGGATGGTTTTCCTTTAAAAGGGGTGCAACTCTTTTGAACTACTGCAAACACTATCCTCTTGGCAACAATTTCTTCTAGAAATCCATTTGCTTAATAAAAATATGGCAACTACAACTAAGTCTAAGGCTATAAATTTCCCTTTGAAATTCCTTTACCCTTCCAACTTGGGTGGTTTCTTGTGTGCAAATGGGGGATTTTACTTTATGATAACGAAAACTACAACACTTCACATAATCTTTTTAACTTCAATTTTTTCTTGTGCTCATGATCTTCTCCAACTCATGATTTGAGAATCTTTTTCAGCTCAAATTTTCTTTACAAAATTTTAAAACTAAAACCATTTTTGAATATGCTTTAATATCAATTGAAGAAATGAAAAATAAAATAGCTCTGATAACAATTAAAGAAAAATAAAAGAAACACATAGAAAATTGTTCAACTAAAAATAAAATGTTTCATTCATTCAATGAGATTATAAAATCTTCTTGATCACATGATGAGGGATCAGTTGATTGGAGAGATTAGGAATAAATAAAACATTACAGTCCTACCTAACTAAATAGAGTTCTTTGACACATTGAATGCCAACTAAAAATATAATAGATTTTATGCATATTCATGCATATTCCTAGTTCTCCTTTTTATGCAAATTATATTTTTAGAAAAACATATCTTTAACTATAATTATTCTCATAGTAGTGAGAGAAGTTACTAAGTTTCTATTTTTATCTCATGCAATGAATAAAGATTTAGACTATAGCTGATCTCATGCATGTGGAGAAATTATAATTTCAACTCGAATAGCTAGGAACAAGTGCCATGATTTTGGGGATTTAATGCAATAGAAGGATGCTATGTTGTTTGACTTGGAATGTTGAATCTTAGTTTCTTAGTAGTTGTTTTTTATTTAGATGAAACACTCAAGGTTGCCAATACAATGTGTTCTTTTCAAAATCACATTGAGGCTCTTATGAGGGGATTTCAAAAGATCTTGATCCAAATCTTGTGGATTTCATGTTAATAGAAATAAAAAGATATCAAGATGACCAGAAAGTTTTGAAGCACTTTGTTGAGAATGATCATATTTATTATCATGGGAATTTGATCAGAACTCAGTCTAAATTTGTGTCAGTTATATATGAAAATCATCCTCCTCTTGTATATAAAATTATAATATTGTGTGAATAGAGAATTCTATTAACACACATTGCTCCCACTAATTGAGATACTTGTACCCTCGCTAGAAAGTTACCATCTTTGAAGAATTAAGCGGTTATCTAGCTACTGATGGGCATAAGCGGTTTGAGCTTTTTGTTTGTACAATGTAAAAAAGTAAAAAAATGCTTGGAGATGTGGAGACTTCTTGATCTCGAGGCAAGTTTAAGTAGTCCTAATGATCTCCACAATCATGTTATTTCTATCGAGATAGGTTTTAGAATGTTTTTATTGAAATTATTTCATCATGGAATTTTTATCCCAATTTGGCAATGGTAATCGATGATCAATTGAATATTTGGAAAGATACAAATCAAGCTTGAGCACATAAAATTTCATCTTTCACACCATACAGTGTTTATGATAAAATATCATAACAAATAGGTGAATAGAAGGAGTTACTGATATACTATACTGGATGGCACTTTGATGAGGAGGTGGAACAACCACTAAGGACTTGTTGATGCAGAGGGATATGGGATGTTCAATCACTTTCTTTGGGTTTTGCTCAATAAGGGTCTCCACTAGGTGTCACCCAATGGACCAATGTCCTTAACCTTCCCAAGGTTATTAGATTCTGCCCTAGATCCTTCCCAAGGATCTCTCCACTCATGACAACTCACAATTGACAAGGAGTCTCCTACCCCTTAGGTTCCAACCTTTTAACCAAAGTCTCCTAACAACCCCACACCCCTAGCAACATGATCTTTACTCACAAGGTGGAATTTGGACTATATTAATATTCAAACATGTGTTATATAGAATTTTCATAGATTATGACCCCTCAGATGGGTATTTATTAGCTTCTTGTGTCATTTCCCCTATTAGACCTAGGAAATAGGCCTACAAGCAATTAGCCCTCCAATCGGACTTTTCCTGATTTTTCTCACAGTCTACCTGAATAAAACCCTAAATAAATTATATATTTGGATACCCCTTTGGACCTTCTACAAGATTACAAACTTTTGCATCTGGGTTTTGAGTACAAATGGTCAAACCCTACTGACCCTATTTTGCCTCTTTTGGCTGGTATTGGGGTTTAAGCCCTCAAAAGCTTCACCAGTCAATAAGGAATGCAATAATGACACTTTCCAGGGGTCTAAACCTACCCATGGGTCCTTCACCTTCCTATTTTGGCCATCCACCAATCTGTTGTTTAGGTTTTCTATCTCCTTTTCTACTGCTCAGGCTTGCCACATGACTGATGTCAAGCCTAGGGCCTCATCTTAGGATGGTAAAATGATAATTTTCGTCTTCACAACCACCAATAATTGTTAATATACATACCAAATCAACATACTCCCAGTTTTTAGATCTATCCCATGGAGAGATGTCGATTTGTGCCCCTATTAGCATTCAAACCCTTGGTTTAAGGGTTTTACCAGACTAGTGGGATTGAAAATTCTCTTTCTTTCAAGCCCAAATGTTTCAAGGCCTCAAATAAACTCCAAATTATTGGTAAATCTCTGATACAACTTTTTCAAATTCTCAATTCATGCCCACCAATGGTTCGGAATCATGCAAGAACTAGAATTCAAGGAAAATTCAGAAAAAACTCAATAACCGTTTTGTTTGAAGAGAAAGGTTTCATTCAAAATTTACTTCTCCAACTTCTCTTACTGGAAGGCATCATTCCTCTAGACTTATATCATGCAGAGGAAATCCTCCAACTACCTCAATGCATATAATCAACCAATGAACTGTTGGAGTAACCACATTTGAAAATGTTGCAAAAACGTTGCTTGACAACAATTGCAACTTTTGACAACTTTTTAAAAATTGATCTTTCCTTCACACCTAAGGTCAAGAATGACCATACTACACATTCTAGACCCCTAAACAACAAAAATACCTATAGAATTCCCACACAAGTCCTTTGACCAAGTTGACACACTTTGGAGCCTTAGGGCTTATTACATTGCCTAGGCCTAATCAATAGGCCTTCAAACACACACACACACACACACACACACACACACACACATTCTATTCCCAATACAACCATGAATAAAAATGATGTGGACACATGTCCTGGTTCTCCTGCACCATACTCCCCTAGACAAGAAAACTCAAGTCGCTTGAGTTGCCAACCGGTTGATTGTAGTGCCATGCTTGAGAATATCACTTTCACTCATCCAAGTAGCTTTAGATTTAGGAAGCCCCTTCCATTTGACTAGGTAGTCTTTGTAAACACCTTTCCTTGTTTGTTTGATCACCTTGGAGTCAAGAATTCACTCCAATTTCAATGTCTTTCTAGGCGATAGTTCCTTCATCCACTCTACATCCTCTTCCTCAAGAGATGAATAAGGTGTTGCATCCTGCAAAGATCCTTTGAAGGTTGTCGAATCACATACATTTAAGATGGGAGATAATCCCAAATCTGTTGGAAGTTCAACTTCATATGCATTGTTGCGAAACTTATGAACCACCCGGAGGGGACCTATCTTCTTCATGAGTAGTTTAGAAGGTTGGCCTTTAAGTAGCCTTTCTTTCCTTAGATAAGCCATCACTAAATCCCCTACTTTGAACTAAACATCTCCCCTCTTAACATCTACTCTGAGTTTATATTTATCAGCACTTTGTTGAAGTGAAGCTTTAACTTGTTGATGAACCTCCTTCACAGTGACAACAAAATCTTCTCCTTGGGCACTTTGCTTGTCCATGCCTCCACGATCTCTGAGTTCAAGTATTCCCTTGGGGTGTAGGCCATACACATCCTCAAATGGACTTCTCCCTATGCTCCTATTGACTGAATCATTGTATGCATATTCAACTTGTCCAATCACTAAATACCAACTTTGTGCATGCTTCTTGGTAAGGCATCTAAAGAGATTGCCAAGGGACCTATTCACCACTTCCATTTTTCCATCAGTTTGAGGATGGTATGCTGATGGAAATGACAAATTGGTACCTAATTTCTTCCAGAGAGTTCTCCAAAAATTACCAACAAACTTGGAGTCTCTATCAGTGACAATATTGCGAGGCAATCCATGGATCCTTAAAACTTCTTTGAAAAATAGACCTGCTATATGAGATGCATCATTTGTGCATTTACATGGCACAAAATGAGCCATCTTTCTGAACCTATCAACAATTACAAAAACACTATCAAACCCCCTAGTCCATTTTTGCGCAATCCAAGTACAAAATCCATACTAAGGCTTTCCCAAGGCCTAGTAGGAATCGGTAAAGGCCAATACAATCCAGGATTGGTTGAAACATATTTAGCCCTCTAACAAATAGGACAATGCTCCACAAATATTCTTACCTCTGCCTGCATCTTGGGCCAAAAATAAAATCGGGATACCTGCTCTAAGGTTTTGTCCAAACCAAAATGATCGCCAAGACTGCCATTGTGTTTCTCTCTAATAATATTCTACCTCGTAGAAGATTGAGGAATGCATAAATGATGCCCCTTGAAGAGAAACCCATCTTGTAACATAAAATCAAAAAACTCAACATGGAAAGTGTCATCAAAGTTAGTACATACATCAAATGCATCTTTGAAATCATGATCCTCCTTATACATGGCCTTGAGAGAATCAACACCAACCCTTTGCAATTGAATTTATTGAACACTAAGGGTTCCCCTACTCAAAGCATCTGCAACTTTATTATTCACACCCTTCTTGTGCTTGATAGCAAAGGTGTAAGGTTGGAGTTGTTCAACCCACTTGATATGCCTTTGGTTCAACTTCTCTTGCCCATTTAGAAAACTCGATGCATGGTTATCAGTATAAAAATAAACTCTTTTGCAAGAATGTAATGGTGCCACTTCTTTAGTGATTGCACCAGGGCATTAAGCTCCAAATCAAAGGTTGAATACCTCTGCTTAGCCTCATTCAACTTCTCTGAAAATAATGCCACTGGATGCCCTTCTTGACTAAAGACTACACCTATTTCCTGCTTGCTTGCATCACATTCAACTGTAAAAATTTGATCAAAACTAGGGAGTCTCAAGGTGGGAAGTCCTCCAACCTTCCTCTTCAAAATCTCAAAGCTTTGGGCTACTTGCTCTGTCCATTCAAACTTGCATTTAATTCCTCCTTTTATAGTGTTAAGGATGGGAACACAAATATGACTAAAACCCTTGATGAACTTCCTATAAAAAGTAGCCAATCCATGAAAACTCCTAACATCACCTATTGTCCTAGGTGTAGGCCATTTTACAGTAGCATCAACCTTAGAAAGATCCATTTTCAAACATCTATTTGAAACTACAAATCCAAGATACACCAACTCAACTTTCATGAATTTACACTTATCTAGATTGATTACCAATTTCTCCTCATGAAGCTTCCTCAAAACCTGATCCAAATGCTTCAAATGCTCCTCCTTGGACCTGCTAAACACCAATATATCATCAAGATAAACAATTACAAACTTTCTAATAAATTCCACCAATACCTCATTCATGAGGCGCACAAAAGTACTAGGTGCATTTGTGAGGCCAAATGGCATCACCATCCACTCATATAAACCCTCATTGGTTTTTAAGGTTGTATTCCAGTCATCACTAGGTCTGATTCTGATCTGATGGTAATGTGACTTCAAATCAATCTTTTAAAAGTAACATAACCCTCCAAGATAGTCCATGAGGTTTTCAATCCTAGGCACAACAAATCAGTACCTAATTGTGATCTTGTTGATGGCTCTAGAATCAATACACATCCTCCATGTTCCATCTTTCTTTGGTTCCAAGATAGTAGGTACAACACATGGGCTCAAAATATTTCTAATCAACCCCCTATCCAAAAGATCTTGCACTTGTCTTGCTATCTCCTCATTCTAACTAGGAGTATCTTGTAGGCAACTTTATTAGGCAAGGTCACACCGGGTATCAAATCAATTTGATGACTGATTTCTCTGATGGGGGGTAGGTTATCAAGCATGTATTTGGCCACAACTCCCTTATATCTATCCAACATGGTTTTCACTTCCCTAGGAACCTCTCCTTTCTCTCTATTCCCTTGCTTGGACTCATCTTTTGGGTGTAAGACTAAAACATAGCCTTGGGTCTCTTCTTGTTTGAGGACTTCCAAAAACTCTTTTCCACTAAGCAACATGGCATGTGGAGTAAGAATATTCTCTTCCCCTTGATCGGGTAAAGGGTCCATCCTAAACTACCTACCATTCTTGGTAATGACATACACATTTTTCTCACCATCATGTTGTGCTTTGACATCATACTGCCAAGGACGACCTAACAATAGGTGACAAGCATCCATAGCAAGGATATCACACAAGATCCTATCCTTATAGTCCCCCATTTCAAACTCTACCCAATTTTGTTCATCTACCACTACATGCTATCCCTTATTAAGCCAGGATACCTTATAAGCACTCACATGAGGCAACCTCTTCAGTTTTAACTTTTCTACCATTTCTAAAGAAACAATATTCTCTGTGGAATCAGAATCAACAATCACTTTGCAAACCTTACCATGAGACTTACAAGTAGTTTTGAAGAGTGACTTCCTTTGTGGGGGCTCTTTTCATTAGGGTACCTTCAACAATGTTCTCCTAAGCATAAGGATTTCTCCATCCATGGTAGGACCTGCATTTCCCAAGGGTGAATTGATACTTTGTCCATCATCTTCTTGCACAAGTTGAGTCCTTCTGTCTGGTCCATGTGAGCTAGAAGCTTTCTTCGGGCATCTACTCATAGTGTGACCCACTTAATTACAATTGTAACATTTACCAGTAAAAACACCAGGTCCTCTGCCTTGGTTACCTTGTCTACCCTTACCAAAAGGTCTTCTTCCTCCTCTGAAGCCTCCATTCTTATTATTGAACTCTCCATTGGACTCTTGTTGATTAGAGTCACCATTTTTAAAAGGAGTATTCCTTCCTTCAAAGCCACCTTTACCTCTGAAATTTCTACCACTTCTTCCTCTATTATTTTGTTCTCCTCTCCTTCTGATCTTATATTCCACCCTCAATTCAAATTGAAAGCATTTGTGCATAGTGTCCAAAGCCATGATGCTGATCTCATCTTGGATGTTTTGTCTTAACCCATTCGAGTATCTAGCCACCTTCTCCGCCTCTTCTTCATGCTTCTTGGACCTAAGGCTTAACTTGTGAAATTCTTCAATATATGCATTCACATCCAACTCCCTTTGTCTAAGGTTTTACAACTTCTTATACATCTGAACCTCATATTCTATTGGTAGGAATTTCTCTTTGATTTTGTTCTTCATCCTCTCCCAAGAGTATATCTTCTTCTTCCATATGTTCACCCTTTCTTCCTGCAGCATTGTCCACCACAAGGCAGACCCTTTGAGTCTAGAATTTTCCAAACTCACTCTTTTCTCCTCTAGTACCTCTTTGTACTCAAAATGATTACAGAGTGCTTCTATCCATTCAAGCACCTATTCTCCATTCAGGCTACCATTGTAGATAGGTAGACTTTCCACATTATCCCAGTTGACTGATTTCAGGGCATCTAAAAACATCTTTTGATTAGGTGTCATATTCTCAGGGTTGGCCTCTTTCTCTTCATTCTCCTCCTCTAATTCATCATCACCAATTATGTCCTTTCCCTTGGACTATCCAGTCTCTTTGAGTTTCTCTTCAAGCAACTCCTCTACCATCTTCTTGATGGCCTCTAGGTTCATTTCCTTAGGAGGCATTGTAGTAGCCTCTTGTCCAAATTCTGAGTTTGACATACACTATTCTACCCTTGGTATAGCTCTGATACCAATATGATATAGAGGGATATGGGATGTTCAATCACTTTCTTTGTTTTTTTCTCAATAAGGGTATCCATTAGGTGTCACCCAATGTACCAATGTCTTTAACCTTCCCAAGGATCTCTACACTTAGGACAACTCATAATTGACAAGGAGTCTCTTACCCCTTAGGTTCCAACCCTTCAACCAAAGTCACCTAACAACCCCACACCCCTAACAACATGATCTTTACTCACAAGGTGGAATTTTTCCTAGGTGAATTTTCACACATGTGTTATATGTAATTTGCATATATATTTTGACCCCTCAGATGGGTGTTTATTATCCTCTTGTGTCATTTCCCCTATTAGACCAAGGAAATAGGGCTACAAGCAATTAGCCCTCTAATCGGAATTTTCTTGATTTGTCTCACAATATACCTAAACAAACCCATAAATAAATTATATATTTAGATACTTTTTTGGGCCTTCTACAAGATTCCAAACTTTTTCATTTGGGTTTTGAGTACGGATGGTCAAACCCTACTGACCCTATTTTGCCTCTTCCAGCTGGTATTGGGGTTTAAGCCATCAAAAGCTTCACCAGTCAACAAGTAATGCAAGAGTGAAACTTTCTAGGGGCTTCACCTACCCAAGGGTACTTCACGCACCTAGTTTGGCCATCCACCAATCTGTTGTTCATGTTTTCTATCTCCTTTTTCTATTGCTCAGACTTGCCAAATGACCGATGTCAAGCCTAGGGCCTCATTTTAGGAGGGTCAAATGATACTTGCTATCTTCACAACCACTAGTAATAGTTAATATACATTCCAAATCATCATACTCTCAGGTTTTAGATTGATTCCATGGAGAGATGTTGATTTGTGCCCCTATTAGCATTCAAACCTTTGGTTTAAGGGTTTTATCAGACCAGTGGGATTGAGAATTCTCTTTCTTTCAAGACTAAATGTTTCAAGGCCTCAAATCAATTCTATATGATTGGTAAACCTCTGCTACAACTTTTGAAATTCTTAATTCATGCCCACCAATCGTTAGGAATCATGCAAGAACTGGAATTCAAGGAAAATGCAAAAAAAACTCAATAACCGTTTTGTTTGAAGACAGAGATTTCATTCAAAATTTACTTCTCCAACTTCTCTAACTAGAAGGAATCATCCCTCCAAGCTTATATCAATCCAAGGAACTCCTCCAACTACCTCAATGCATACAATCAACTAACCAACTGTTGGAGTAACCACATTTGAAAATGTTGCAAAAAAGTTGCTTGACAACAATTGCATCTTTTGACAACTTTTTACAAATTGATCTTGCCTTCACACCAAAGGTCAATAATGAACATACTACACATTCTAGACCCCTAAACAACAAAAATACCTATATAATGCGCATACAAGGCCTTTGACCAAGTTGACACACTTTGGAGCCTTAGGGCTTATTACATTGCCTAGGCCTAATCAATAGGCCTTCAAACACACACAAACACACACACACACACACACACACACACACACACACACACACACACACACACACACACACACACACACACACACACACACACACACACACACACACACACACATTCTATTCCTAATGCAACCATGAATCAAAATGATGTGGACACATGTCCTGGTGCGCCTGCACCACTTGTCCCTCTAGATGCAGCCATTCAACTAACCAACTATTGGAGTAACCACATTTGAAAATGTTGCAAAAAAGTTGCTTGACAACAATTGCATCTTTTGACCACTTTTTACAAATTGATCTTGCCTTCACACCAAAGGTCAAGAATGAACATACTACACATTCTAGACCCCTAAACAACAAAAATACGTATAGAATGCACATACAAGGCCTTTGACCAAGTTGACACACTTTGGAGCCTTAGGGCTTATTACATTGCCTAGGCCTAATCAATAGGCCTTCAAACACACACACACACACACACACACACACACACACATTCTATTCCTAATGCAACCATGAATCAAAATGATGTGGACACATGTCCTGGTGTGCCTGCACCACTTGTCCCTCTAGATGCAGCTGTAGACACCCAAAAATGGTCAACGCTTGCGGAGTCATACTTTAACATTTGCGCATTGCCTCATTTTAGGTTTTTGCATAGCATTAACATTTCTCCTATGTCACGCACTTGGTTTTTATCATTTGCGAGCATCGAGTCATTCTTCTACATTCTTCATCTATCTCACTTTCGAATTTGGTCTTGTCGACAACAATCTTCAGTCATGATTTTGGTCGATCTTTGTCCTTGTCAATCTTGTCATATTGCAATTGATTCATCATCGATCCTTGTCCTTTTCAATCATGTCAATTTGGTCAATTTGTCATTGATTTTTGTCAATCAATCTTAATCAAATCATTTATCACATTGGTCATTTATCAATCCAAAATCAAATCAAATCGAGTCAATTATCTTTCAAGACCTAATTCGCCTTCTAGGGTTTCATGATTTAGTCATTTAACCTAATTTGTCATTTTCTTCCTTTAGGATTAATAAATTACTTATTTATCCTAAATCTTCTCATTACAATTAAATATTCATTTAATTGGTTAATTATTCCTCTTTGTGAATGAATTAATTAATAAATGAAAAATTATTGATTAATTCACTAATTTCTAATTTCCATCAAATTCTTAATTCCTAATTTCATTATTTCCTAATTCCTAATTTCCACCTATTTTCTAATTTCCTATTTTCAATTTCCACCTAATTAACTTGTCTCTAGTTCTCCCTATTTTTGTGCTTCATGTGTCATACTCTTGACATAGCAAGATGTCATAAGGTCCTAGTTCTCTAACCATTGCATTGGAAATATGTCATAATTCATGACATAGAAGGTGTCATAACCTTCCTTTTTCCACTCAATTGTGCCATTTTTGAACTCAATTGCCAAAATATCAGTTTCATGCTAATTTGTCCATTTCTCCAATTTCTCTATAAATTGGATGATTTTCTTCATCAATCAAGGCTTAATTCCTATCAGACTAATGAACTTATGCTTCTAGTACTCTTGAGCATTTTCATCAATCTTGCTTTCAATTATATGTGCACTTGTAGGTGAGATCCACAAATCCATTTGAAGAGGAAAGAACAACAATGGAGCCGCATGGAAGAAGCATCCGAATTGTTATATGGTTTGCATGATATTTTCTTTTAGATGCTTTGTTTTTATGCCTCTATTGAATGTGCTTTGGAATTAGGTTCATTTCAATGAGTCTTCTTTTGATTGAGTTATTCATGTCTAGTGTTTTGATCTACTTGTTTTGATGATTCCTAATTCCGATGCTACAGCAGCCATTCCCCATGACCAAGAACAAATGTTAATTGGTCTAGAAGAGACCACTACATATGGTGGAATTATGAGGACATTGAATGATACCACTACCTTGGAAGCTACTACAATCTTAATGCACTCTACCATGTTTCTAAGGGATGCAGTTGAAAAATAACAAAAAATATTACAAAGAACAATTGCAAAAAAAATAGAAATAAATCTGGCATACAATAGAATGTTTTAGGCCAATGTCAATTTGAGGCATGCCCTTGGAAAGAAGTAACTTTCTCCTATGCTTCATGATGCAAGTGAACCTTTATCTACAAAAGAGATTGCTTCTCCTAAGGAAGTTAATGAATCGAAAACACAAATTGAAGAATTATAAGAGAGATTAAGAGGAAAATAAAGTCAGTTACAAGAGGCTAAGCTTACAACCAAAGACAAGGCCCTTGACGTTATCAAGGGCACAATGTTGCATTTGCTAATTTAAAGAATTTTTAATAAGGTGGAAGAAGTGCATGGGTCATATTGTACCCTTTTAAGAGGTTTAAATTACTGTAGGAATCTTTTTTCATTTATGAAGCTACTATTTGATGCATGAAAATCACAATCTACAACTCTCAAGGGTTTAGCACTCGTAGCATATAATTCTCCAAAGCTCCTTCCATTATGGTGACAACACATAAAATGTTTGTTATGATAACTAATGGAATCAAGTATGTAAAGGGAAATAAGAAACCAATTAAAGATAATATTGACACATCTCAATCATCCCAGCATTAGACTATCCTAGATCTACTCAAGAAAAAAGGTGAGATTAAAAATATTGATGAATGGATAAAGGAATTTGACGAACTGATGCCAATAGTATGTCAAAAGATTGATAGTGGTAACCAGTTGTAAATGTCCACTTTTTATACTATAATTGATAATATCATGATAACTGACAGCATGTATGGAAAGTTCATTTCCGACTCTAAAAATATGATAGGTGGAAAGTATAGGGAAACTCCTAGAGTTCAACCACTAGAAGATTTCAAATGGCCTACTCACTTCCAAGTTGCGTAGTGGAGTCAACAATATTGTACTTTAGGGAAGAGTAAGGTAAAAAAACACCATGATAAGGGGGACAAATTATGTTTCTTGGTGCATTTCAGCTATGTATATGAGGACCTTACCAAATTCAGACAATGATCCAAGGTGCATTAAATTGATGCAATAAGGTTGAATGTAGTTTGGAATGAAAATTCATCTGTCAATAACATTTAGTGTCTCATATGACACTTTGTTTCTTTTAAATATATTTATTATGTTTCCAATCACCCTATCCAATCAGCAATATTGAATTCCTCAACTATGTGTCTAAAATTTTGTGAGAATGAGGTGCCACATCAATAGAGGCAATTCATATAAGAACCTTTCAATAGAAAGTGGTTATATTTAATTTTTCCCTTCTATTTGTGAATATATTCTTGTATCTTTGCAATGTAAAGATGCTTTGATATATTGAGTTGTAATCAAAATAGAATTTTGACAAATGTACTATAATTTGAAGCTTGTTCTTCTCTTTTACATCATATAAAAGAGAAATCAAGACTATGGATACAAATTTTGAAATTTTCTCTTGGGTGGGTAGAATGTAATAGGTTTAGCTTTCTAAAAGTAATAGAAGATAGTTGTAGAGTTTTATTATCTATGGTATTGCATACACAATTCAATGAAATTAATACAAATACAAGTATAGATTGTCTCCTATTTTCTATGTTTATCTTATATTAATTTATATGTTTAGGACGTATCAATTTGTCTTTGTTGTTAATTGTGAATGTGTGATATGATTTATAGGTTTCTTACAAGGGAAGAATTAAACTTTGTAGTTATATTTCAATAAGATAGATAGATTAAATGGTGATCATTAAGTAGAGTTTGGAATTGTTGGAGGGATAGTTGTGCAAGGCATGAGTGTTAGATAGTTGAATTGTGGGAGATCTATACAATTTCTAAGCACTAAATTCTTTGTAGTTTTCCTCCATTACCCTAAGGAATTGACACCAGTCTTTCAATTTTCCTAAATTAGTTTCAAGATCAAAATATTTGCACAATCCTTTAAATTTCATGTTGTAGGAGTAGGATTAGCTTCGATCTTAGTCCCAATTTTTGAATAAATAATATTAAACCAAGAGATGCAGCCACATTTTAAGATGATTAATCTTTTCTTGGTATATTTTCATTGAGATTCATTTTTTTAGTTTGCAATATTGAGAATAAATATCTTAAAGACCAATAATATTCTAGGTATAACCACCTAGGTGTAGCAGAGCCTAAAAGGTAGGAAATCCTTCAATCCTTTGATAGAGACTTTGTTCATTGGCCACTGATCCGAGGATTTAAAAATTGGAATTGGATATTTCATAGGAAATCCTTTGAGAATCAGTTGGAAACACCAACAGAATGGTGACTCTGTTGGTGATCAATGCAAATATTTATTATATTAGGTATCCAGTAGTTTGTCAAGGCATATAGAGTCAACATTTTGAATTCCTTTTGTAGTATTTTAGTGAGAATTTATGAGTGGGAAAATTATGTGTGTTGTATTTTGATTCCCTTGTGGAAGGGTGGTGACTCTAGTCTTAAATTTGTAAGCCAATGAATTTCAAGATTGAATGTTCTTATATGCATAATGATGAGGTGATTTGTTGCACAAGTGAGTTTCTAACACGTGAAATCTCAGACTTACTACAATTTTTCACATGCATGGGAGGACGTCTTGCAAGGACATACACCCAGTCAATCCTTTAAACCAAGAAGGCATGTGTAAGAGATGGGGTAGCTAAAGAAAAAGGTACACCTGCTATGACTTCTTCTATTGTTGAAAATTCTTCAAAGGCTTATTCAAAAGTTTTCTTAAAAAGTTTTCTTATGTACTCTTATTGTAGAAGATTTTAAACATTCTCATATATGTGATAAAGGAACAAAGAAAGTAGACTCAAGTTATACTGAATCACGTCATAATCCTCTATTTCATGTTGAGTCTAATACTAGTGAGGAGTCTTTCGCTTTTAATCATTATTCTAGATCCTTTACTTTTCCTTTGGCTTATACTAGTGAGTTAGTAGGAACCATGTTTCCTTCTAGAGTAGATCTTTAAAAATCTAAGAGATTTCTAGAGAGTCAAAAGGAGGATGAGAGGAAGCATAGAGATCAATAAGATTATAAGGATAGAATGTTGCAACAGGGAGAATATGCTCTTAGGAAATAATTGGTAGCTTCTACAAGTGTTGGCCTATCAAATCTTTCACATTCTATTTCACCAAATATATGCCCTCCAATATCTGCCCATTTTACTAATGCAAATATGTGCACCATGTCTAGGAATGTTCCCAAATATCCTAGATAGATCAATAATTATAGGTGGAGATTGAGAAAATGAGAGCTCAAGTTGATAGGTGTTGGTGATTTGGAATAATTGATTATGTGCTGCATTGATGTTTGTCGTTGATTTCAACACAAGATTCTTTGGTTATCTACCAAGTTCCGATAGAGTGGTTTGTCTTTGATGATGATCAAGAGATTTGTCTCTGGTATATTTTGATTGGTGGAATTGGTTTGGTTCGTTCATTCATGTTATTCAGATGTGTGTCACATTCAGTTGGTTCAAGATTTGGTGATCCAGAAGCTATCATATGTTCTAGTAAGCCTTTTGGTTATTGGTAAGGGTTCTACCAGTAGAGCTTCATTGAAGATCTTTTGATAGATTAGATAAGTGGTGTTGGTGCAGCTTCTAGAAGGTTTTTTGGATGCTGATGGTGATCATGTTCATGTTCCAGTTAATTGGTTGTATCTCATTTGACTTATCGTGACCTATTTTAGGTCTGGTCTTATTCTTCTAGGTTATGGACCAGTTTATGTAATGTGTTGGTGGATGCTCCCGATGCATTACGGGTTGGATTTATTATCTGGTTAATATTGTTCCGGTCATAGGCCAACTTGTATTATCATTGGTTTGCAGTTTTATGTAATGGATTTATTATATTATCTTTTAGGTGGCTGACCTAATTGTTTAGGTCTCCGGTTGGTATAAATATGATGTAAGATCTCTTTGTATATCATGATATCGGTTGGGGTTATGGGATTATCTCTATGCAAATAAAGTTGTAATCATATGTAGATGATTTGGTCGATCATAGGTGATCAAGTTGGGTTTGTGAAAGAGGTTTAAGACCTCTAGCATTGAGCTTAATGGGAACTGTACTCAGGCATGGGAGATGTTATTCTAGTAGTTCAATCTTCATTCTAGATTGTAGTCTGTTGTTTTATGTAGTCAATGAGACTCCTTTTGTGATGAGCAGTGTGCTCTAGGTTGTTGGCCTTCCTGCATGTGCAACCCCTATTTGTAATATTTATTCATCTGATCATTGGATAGATATTATGGGTCTCCAATCCTAATGTGGTTTTTCCTCATTGAGTTTTTCCATGTATAAATATGTGGTTTTATGGTGTTCATCTTTGTGGTTGCATTGTTACTTATTGTTATCTGCTTTTATGTTTACTGGTTGCTGAGTTATTGTGTTTATAAGGTTAAATTTAATCATTCTAGCAGAACATTGATTCACTCCCCCCTCCCTCTTAGTGTTATTGGATCCCAACAATTGGTATCAAATCTTGGTGCCTCAGAGTAAGTCTAATAGCTTGAGGAAGATCATGTATCCGGAATCTATTGAGATAAGTTTGAGGAAAGAGCTTCAAGTAGCACTTGACTACTACATGATGTTGAAAGGTTGAGGAACATGAAGTTGCAACATGAGCTGAGATCTATGAAGGAATTCATTTTTACTCTGTAGGAGAGGTTGTCATCTGCACAAGCTAAAAGGAAGGAACTTTGTGATCAATTACAAAATCAAGATGATGAAGAGAATAATTCTTTAAAGGATCTATGTCAAAAGCTAAGTCAAGAAAATGGTGTCATGAAGAATGAAATGCAAGCCCTAACTATGAGGATGTCTAAGGAGATAGAAGACCGAAAGAAGAATGAAGAAAATCTTTCTAAATATCTGAAAGATAGATCTAAAGAATGCATTAGGTTGGTGCATGAGAATGATATATTGAGAACTGAATTGGTGCAATCACAGAATAATGAGCAAGAGTTGGAGAGAAAGGTGACAATCCTAAGAAGTGATCTAGATGCTGCAAATGGATACAAAGATAAGTTCAAGGTTAGTTTTGCTAAGCTTGATGAATTATTGAAGAATCAAAGGGACAATGGAGACACTAGAGGTCTTGGATTTGAGCATGGAGAATTCTCTAGTACTGCAAATCAGGATGATACATTTGGTCAGAAGAACAATCAGGAGAATTCACCAAACAACCAGAATTAGAGGTCATCGCTAAGGCAACCCAATGCACATAAATGTAATGGTAGATGATTTGTTTGGAATAAGTTTGGTCATATGGCAAGTCAATGCAGAAGTAGAGTCAATCAGAATAATAATTTAGATACCGGGCAGTGTTTCAATTGCAAGAAGTATGGTCATAGGAAAATAGATTGTAGAATGAATGTGAAATATCATGCATGTGGAAGGTTTGGGCATATGGCTAATCAATGTAGGTCAAGGAATGGTCAAGATTATAGCAAGGCAATTCAAAAGAACAATATCATTTGTTATGGATGCAATAAAGTAGGACATATTGCTAAATTTTGTAGAAGCAAGAACCTACCGACACGAAATGATGAGAAGGTAAATCAGAAGGTTGATGATATTCAGAATGAGCATGTGAAGAAGTGGGTTATGAAATCTGAGGGTCAACCGATAGAATCAAATGATCCAGATGTTGTTTTGGTTGAAGCATATACCCTGGTTAATCAACCGATAGAGCAAAGTGTTCTTGCACCTGAAGGAAACTCATATGGTATCTAATACATTCACCTTAGGGGGAGGCAAATTGATGATAGATCTTGCATTGCCCCTGGTAGTGGTCTAAAAGCCTGTTTCATATTTTGGAGTAGTCAATTTGAAGGTTAACCGACGAAAATTTATTGGATCTTGGATCTTGGATCTAGTTTGGTTTACCAGTAAGTCACTTTATGAGTTATGATTTGGTCATACACCTACCGTTAAGTATTTTAGAATCTTTGGTAGTGAATTGGAAGTTTGATCTTAGATGTGATGAAGGAATATTTCTTGGTTATTCAAATGAAAGCAATGCATATAGATGTTATAACAAAAGATTGCAGAGAATTATGGAGAGGGTTAATGTCAAGGTGGTTGAGCAGTAAAAAGGTCAAATCAAAACTTATGAGAGAGAACCAGAAGTGGAAATGGTCATAGCTAAACCGGTAACACCTATACCAAAACAAAATGTTAAACTAGTTACTCTGGTAGTATGAGAAAACTCAATAGTAACTAAAGATCAAAGCAGACAAATAGAAAGTTAGAAGAATCCTAGGTATGTAAGTTTGAATCATTCTGAAGATCAGATAATTGGACAAGGAGAAGGTTGCAATTGGTAAGTGATGAGATATGCTTAATTTCTTTAATTGTACCAGCATCAATAGATGAAGCATGTAAGAAAGAATGTTGGATGAAAGCTATGGAAGAGGTATTGGATCAGATAGAAAAGGACACCACATGGACTTGGATGTTATTGGAACTAGGCTCGATTGGTTTGCAAAGGATATTTTCAGAAGGAAGGAATTGATTATGTTGAATCCTTGCTCCGATAACTAGGATTTTCAGGTTTTTTCAAGTATTTTCAGGTATGGTTTGTGGTATCCTGAAGATGATGACTTTACACTATGTGCATATATAGATGTAGATTGGGCTAGAGATATAGATGACCAAAAAAACACATCTGGTGGAGCTTTCTTTCTTGGAAAGAAACTTGTTTCATCGATTAGCAAGAAACAGTCATGTACTTTTTTATCTACTACTAAAGTTGAGCATGTTGTTGCTGCTACTAGTTGTACACAAGTTCTATGGATGAAGAAAATGTTGAAGGATATAAGGGTAGATTGTAATGGACCGGTAGTTATTCACTGTGATAACTCTGCTGCTATTGACATATAAAAGAATCTGGTATTTCATTCTAAGACAAATCATATATCAATCAAGTATAACTTTTTGAAGGAGAAGGTGGAAGCAAATGAAGTCAGATTGGTTTATGTGAACACTAAAGAATGGATTGCAGATATCTTCACTAAACCTTTGCTCGAGGAATCATTTGAGTGCTTTAGAGATAGATTGGGGATCTTTGCCCCTCCAGTTGAGACCTGAGTCATGTTGATTGGCATCAGTCTGATGTCCATTATCAGAACTATTATTCATTCTGGATTGATGAGTTGGTGTTACCACTCAGGGAGAGTAGTCAACTATGTGGTTCAGAGGTTTTATGATTTTTCTTTGAAATTTATGTCATATTTTTGGCATTGATGTCAAAAGGGGAAAGGTATACATGTGAAAAATAGAGCTAAACAGAGATATCAGTCTAAGGGAGAGATTGTTGGCATAAGGAGGAAAAACATAATTTCAAATTAGTTGTATCCCATTGGGGGAGTTTGGTTTAGGTCTATGGATGGTTGATTCATACAAAGATAATTTATTCAGAACTTCATTGATATATCATTTGTGGGAGATTTTTGGGTGTCTTCCATTGTGGGAGACTTGTTTGGCACTTCTTGGCACTTGGATATTTTTCACATCTAGTGTTGCCATAGGTGCCAAAGGGGGAGATTGTTGGAAATTTAGACAAATTGATTATGTGTTGCATTGATTTTTGCCATTGATGTCAACACTACCTTCTTTGGTTATCTACCAAGTTTCGGTAGAGTGGTTGGTCTTTGATGATGATCAAGAGATTCATCTCTGGTATATTTTGATTGGTGGAATTGGTTTGGTTTGGTCATTCATGTTATTCAGATGCGTGTCACATTTAGTTGGTTTAGGATTTGGTGATCTTGAATCTATCATATATTCTAGTAATACTCTTAGTTACTGGTAAGGGTTCTACCAACAGAGCTTCATTGAAGATATTTTGATGGATTCGATAGGTGGTGTTGGTGCGACTTCTAGAAGGTTTTTAGGATGCTGATGGTTATCGTGTTCATGTTCCAATTGATTGGTGGTATCTCATTTGAATTATGGTGACCTATTTTAGGTTCGGTCTTATTCTGCTAGGTTATGGACTGGTTTATGTAATGTGTTGGTAGATGCTCCCGATGCGTTACCGGTTGGATTTATTGTTTGGTTAATGTTATTTTGGTCTTTGGCCGACTTGTATTATCATTGGTTTGCGGGTTTATGTAATGGATTTATTTTATTATCTTATAGGTGGCCAACCTAATTATTTAGGTCTCGGGTTGGCATAAATATGATGTAAGATCTCTTTGTATATCATGATATCGGTTGGGGTTATGGGATTATCTCTATGCGAATAAAGTTGTAATCATATGCAGAGGATTTGGTCAATCATAGGTGATCAAGTTGGGTTTGCGAAAAAGGTTTAAGACCTCCGACATTGAGCTTAACTGGAACTATACTCATGCATAGGAGATGTTATATAGTAGTTCAATCTTCATTCTGGATTGTAGTCTTGTGTTTTTTGTAGTCAGTGAGACTCCTTTTGTGAAGAGCAGTGCGCTCTAGATTGTTGGCCTTCTTGCATGTGCAGTCCCCTTTCTGTAATATTTATTCATTTTATTAATGGATAGATATTGTGGGTCTCCAATTCCACCATGTTTTTTCGTCATTGAGGTTTTCCATATATAAATTTGTGGTGTTATGGTGCTCATCTTTGTGACTACATTGTGTTGGCATTATGTTGTCATTGATGTCAATCGGTATGGAATGGTCATGTTGAATAAGTAGTGGTGACCAGTATGGGTGAAGTAAATAGTGATGTCAACCGGTATGAAGGATGGAGTGTGTAACTAGACATAAAAGGTATGTTACCGGTACACATGAAGTGCAACATCTACCGGTAAAGCAGGATCATCGACAAGCATGCAAAGAAGCAAAGAAGAATAGAAGGATGTGATCATCGATAGAAAAAGAGAAGTATGATACAATCGGTAAATGGATTCAGTGGATGGACTAGCATGTTTTATGGAAGGTCAAGTTGATCCACTAACAGAGAAGAGGTCAGCAGGTAAGAAGGTCCACCGGTAAAGTTAGGTTATACTGGTAAGGTGAGTTAAACTGATAGTATGTCTTGGTTGGTGAAGGATGTGAAACCAACTTTGCAATCTGAGAATAGGTGGATGGTGATAAGGATGGCAGGTGAACACCAGGTGGTGAGCAGGTAGAGGTTGGTGAAGTATTCATCAATGTGGTAGTTTGATGAACAAGTTGGCAATAATGAAGAGCCCACAAATCACGGAATGATGGCAGGATGTTGTAGCTCAAGGAAGACAGAGAGGCAAGATGATTGTCTAATTCTATAGGACAATTTGATCTATGTGTTCATTGGTTGAAGGAAACAACTGAAGCATTAATCGTGATGTATAGAGAAAGGCCGAAAAGCATGTTGTAGATGTCTAAAAATAGAAAAAACGCATAAGAAGGCAAGGATATGGCAGTGTTGATTGAAATGATGTAGATCATCATTTCAAAAAAGAAGATCCAATATGATTTTATACGGATTGAGTTGGTAGAGGAAACCCCTAGCACACCACCGTTTGAATGTTGCTTTTGGTAGGAACCCTCACATATAAATATGTGAAGTCAAGACTGAAGATGTTGATGTTGGCTATGAGTTGAGAGTAAGAAGAGAGATTGAGAAAGAAGGGAGACTATCTGCCTGAGAGTTTTTTCACAAAAAGTTAGTGTGGAGATAGCAGGTTGAACCCGGTGAGAGGTTCTAACTGGTAGAGATAGAATAACCAGTAAATTGTTATAGTCTTAATAGTCAAGCATACCAGTAGAGATTGAATGGTTAAGAAGACATCCAACTATGATACTGTGTAGGGCAAGGATTTGAGAAAGAGAAGAGAGGCAAAGAGTAACCAATAAGAGATTAGAGAGAGAAATATGATAATCGATAGAAGAAGGACTGGTGAAATAGAGGAAGGTGATAACCAGCAGACATCAGTTGATCAGGTTTTGCAGAACTCATTTGCAAGTAGGTGCTATCATTGTATTAAAATTGTATTTCATTATATTACACCAAGTTGGTGCTTGGTGTAGGGATTGGTGATCCTTGGGTTGGTGCCCTAAATCATTTGTAACATGTTGTTTCATTGTGAGGTTGGATTGGAGCAGTAGACTCCAGCAGCATTTCTCATCAAGGTTTTTCCCATATAGGGTTTTCGTCGTACATCTGGTGTTGTGGGTTGTGCATTTGTCTATTTGCCTCTTTTGATATCCTCACATATCTTACCAGTTTGATTTCTTAGTGTTTAGGTTGTTGACCAATACTCAAAGCTTGGTTTAAAGAGAAAAAAAATTAGGAACCACTGATTCACCCCCCTCTTAGTGGTACATTGTGTTCAACACATTGTTACTTATTGTTATCTGCTTTTATGTTTACCAGTTGTTGAGTTGTTGTGTTTATAAGGTTAAATTTAAACATTCTAGTAGAACACTAATTCACCCCCCCCCTCCCTCTTAGTGTTCTTTGATCCCAACAATAGGTTGCAACTAATTAGACAAAGAGAAGCCATGTCTCAAGAATTGAAAAGGTTAAACTCATAATCTATGCCACATCATGTCTCTTATTATAATGTTTCTAATGTAAGAATCTTGGGGTATCCTATTACAATAGTGAACCCTTTTCTTCCCATGCATTTATATATAAGTGTATCTAATGTCTCTGGTTTTGTTCCAATCACAAGCCAAATATCACCAATTCTAAGTTAAACCCCTATACAACAAGTAACAACTTCTGCTCAATTGGCTCAATTTACCACACCTAATGTTGAGTTGTACCAACATTTAGTGAGCTCAGCACCACAGGTAACTATGTCCTTAGGGATACCTAACACTTCTACAAATATTCTAATAGTTCCTACAAGTATTTCATATGTTGTTCTTAGCTAGGGAGGGATAGAATATCAACGATTTGGTTTATAACCCATTTGTGGGACAAATTTAGCCTTAATACCAGAATCTACCACAATAGCATTATGCCAATGTTAACCCACCTATTGGAATTAATGTTCAACAACCTCCTTTGCAAGTCCATCAGCATGTCCAATCTAACATGCCTCATAATGTTCTTGGACATCAAAATGTGCCTCCACCAAATGTCACAGGGGCTTCACTAACTAGGCAATATCATATCACATGCGTTCATATTGGGGGGTTTAATATCCCAAAAATGGGGGTACAATATATAGCCTATCGGTGAAAATAGGGGGATTTTTAATTTGAGCTAAGAAAAAATGCAATATTCGGTTAAAATAGGGGGATTCTTTAGTACACCATGAATGCATGTGATATAACCTAGGTTCACTAAGTGAAACCCCCATGCCAAATGCGAACCAACAATACCAAAAACATAATCAAATTCACAATATCCTTTTTAGAGGACCCATGCAAGCTGACAGATATAGGCAACTTAATTTAAATTGCATACAAGGTTATTCAAAACCCATTGATAATAAAATAAAAAAAAATTGCCTAAGTTTTCCAGAAATAATGCATTATCTAGTGAAGATCATATAAGGGCTTTTCAAAATGTCATGAAAAACTTTGACATTGAGCACAAAGAGGTGTTCATGAAAAATATTATGCAATATTTGGAAGAAGATGTCAAGGATTGGAATAAGAGCCTCCTTGATATTTCTATTAGTTCTTGGAATGAGTTTAAAAGGTTGTTTAAAGCATAGTACGGTGAACATCCTAACCCACAATTCACCCTCCATGAGTTGACCAACATCCTAAAGGGACAAACCCAATCTGTGGAAGAGTTGAATTCAAAACTCATGAATCTTTACAATAAAACTCCTCTACATCTTAGACCCACTAACCCACTATGTTTGGTATTTTATAAAAAAATATTTGATCCCAAAAAAAGATATGAGCTTAGGGATACAAACCCTCAAACACTGGCTGATGTTTTTAGAATTGCCTTGGATATTGAGAACAATAGAAAGGTATCGAGGAAGATGGGAAAGAGATATGAGATTAGAATTATTCAAAACCCCAAAGGGCGTTAGGGTAAGCAACAAAAGTAGGAAGATAAGATGGACAAAGTATTGAGTGTTATTAAGGACCTGAACTATAAAGTGGCTAAGAATGAAAAGGAGTTATCGCATGACAGACCAAATTTTCAAAAAAATGATAGACTGAGATTGCATGATATGCCATATCATACTAATTGACGTGATGGAAAACCTATTAGTAACAACAATTAGAAAGGATGATCTAGTAAAGAGACACATGATCTGTTGAAGAGGCCTAGTAATAACATGCTAGATGATAATCCTTGGTTTGTGGTTTGTGAATTGCCCCATTATCAATCAAGATGCCAGGTAGCTCAAGTTTTTCAAGAAGAGGATTATTCTTATCAAGGTCATGATTACACAATATGAAGATGAACATACCATTAACATGCTCTTTGTGAAGCCTTATATGGTAAATAAAGAAGGTGACTTTAGCTTGACAAGGTCATCTCTAGAGGAAATTAAGGCTTTTATGACTACTATTGGTTCTCAAGGAAGAAGAAATTACCACTTGAGGAATACAACTATAAATGTTGAGCAAGGTCATCTAGACAGTTTATTTGTAAAAGAAAATTAGACTAGAAAAAAGACCGTAGTAGGAACTCAGTAAAATTGATGATAAAGCAAAAAGGTTTCGAATACTATAAAGGATCACAATATGTTGCTAAGGACTCTCAGAAGAGTGACCAAGTGGATGACAAAGCTTTTTCCCTCAAGATTCTAGCTCCTCAACCAAATGTTGACAAAGAAAGAATCTCCAAAGAAGAGGTGAGAAAAACATACTTTCAGCTTATCCCTAGGATACCATCTTTTGATATGGTTCATACTCTATCTAATATTAAGGCATTTGTTCACTTGCTCGAAATTATTAAGATAGATGAATATAGGAATTATGTTGTCTCATTGATTTCTAGTGTGTCAAACAAATCCTCAATTGATCATAAGGTAATAGCCTCTCATGAGGGACTTAACAAACAAGTCGTTGATGTTAATTTAGAGGTTATATAAACCTCAGAGGTTTATTTAGGGACTACTGTGAATAATTATTTCCCCCAGGTAGAACTTTTTTATGTCACTTTGTTGATCAATAATAGATTGGTGTTACATTGTATGATTTATTCTAGGGAAGCAATTAATATCACGCCAGTAGGTGTAATGAGATAATTTGGCCAATGGGTTGATACCCATTATGGGAAATGTTATGCCATGGACAATAGGTCTATCCAAATTGTAGGAATTATGAAAAACCTTGAGTTGAAAATTGCCTCTCATCCTAAGGCTACTAGAATAATTGATGTAACAATGGTAGATATTGCACCTCAGTATGGGATGTTACTCTCCAGGTAGTGGGTTGTAGCTGTCAGTGGCAATATACAATTAGATTTAACATATAATTATCCCAATGAATGGAAAAAATATCATGATATATGGGGAACCAAATTCTAAAGGAGTAGTTGAATTTGTGGATCCTAATCAAGTGGTTAACTTCTATAATATTGATATCAGAAACTTTAGAGTTGAACTATCATAACCAAGATTACTGAATACTTATACAATTGTTGATGAAGTTTAGAAGGAACAACAAGGATTTTGGAAAATGTATTTTGATGGTGTTTGTAGTAGAGAAGGATATGGAGTGGGTGTGATTTTTATTACACCTAGTGGTAAAAATTTCAAGTACTAGTACCTCTTACTATCATTTCAATGTACCAAATGTTTCTATTATGTCTTAACTTGGCTATGAAACATAGTATAAAGATGCTAACTATGTTTGGTTATTATAAATTGGTTGTGTCACAAGTCAAAGCTAAGTATTGTTCTAAGAATAGAAGGCTGAAACAATATAAGTGTGATATGTGGGACATTTTAGAATTTTTTGATGCATTTTCAATTGATTAGGTGGATTGATCAAAGAATATCATAGCAGACTTTTTGACTATCACTATATTGAAAAGCAATGATGTTACTCTAATAGGGATTTTAAGAGTTGAGGTGAATATAAGGCCTACAGTTCCTAATAACATTTGTAATTAGCAAGTCTTCAATGACGATGATGATTTATTGAAAATTCTCAAATGTATAGATCAACATGAAGCTCAAGAGATAGACTTCAATGCATTTGTAGAGTTCATTGATGGAAAAGACACAATTTTTGGGAATGAAGTTGTTCAATTGAAAACAAATAAGATCCCAAAAGGGCTTGTTTCTCTATAAAGATTTTTTGATGGAGATGATAATCATGCCATGAAATTGGCCCCTATTAACAAAGAGGATCTTGAAGAGGTGAATTTGGGGACTGAATCAGCTCCAGAGAAGGTGTGTATTAGTAAAAGCATTAGTCTTAAAATTGGATATAGACTTTATTGGAGAAATAACAAATAAATCAAGTGGTGGTCACAGATGGATTCTAGTTGCCACTGATTACTTTATAAAATGAATAGAAGTTATCCCAACCAAGTATGCTACTAGCAAGGTAGCAATAGATTTCCTAATGAATAATATCATTACCAAGTTTGGAGTCTCATTCTGATTGATTATGGACAATGAAATGTGATTCAAATCACAAGAATTTATTGATTTTTGTAGCTCATATGGCATCACCATTTATTATTCATAAACTTATCATCCATAGGCTAATGGCCAAGCAAAGTCAAGTAATAAAAGCATCTTTAAGATTATCACGAGCATGCTTGACATGAATAAGAGGGCCTAGGATTCAAAGCTAAGGTTGGCCTTGTGGGCTGATAGGATTACTATTAAGAAGGGGACAAGAAAATATTATTTTGAAATTGTGTATGGGTCACATGCAAGACTACCAGTCAACAAACTACTACCTATATATAAGTTTATGAAAGAAGAAGATTGGGATATACCATAACCAAGTATTCTGAATTCTTGCCTTGATCTGAGTGATCAAGCATCCCCAACTAGAGCCATTGTTAGGACTATCAAATTTTTCTTTGTCTCTATCATAAATTTTTACCCTAAGTGTTCTTTCAATATGTTACAATTATTCTAGGTCCTAATGATAAGATGTTTTCCTTTTTCTTGCAAGTGTTCTATTTGTTCATTGATTGATCAATTGGGTTGCTAATATTTTAAGTTAATTTTATGACCCTTGTGTATTGTTGTGTTACCGACGCTTTCTATAATATATAAAGATCTCAACTATCCCATTTGCTCATGTGGATAGAAATTAAAGAGAACATTTCTTGTAGGTGGTTGGGGTGATAAAAGGTAGCTTAAGTGATTAAAATATTTTCCCTGTGGCCCCGCGGATAGGTTTGTTTAACTACCTAATTCAAAGTTCTCATACAAATTCCATTAATGTAGACAAGAGATGAGCCGACCTACAATGCTTGAGAAATAAATTTACAAAGTCGATCTTTCTGCAATCACTTTGCATTTGAATATTTCAATAAGATAGAGTTTTGTAGTGACAAGGCAAATTTTATGCAACTAGTCTGTTAGGATTTTCAATGAAGCAAGAGAAAAATTAAGTGTGATCTTTCTTGTGAATTAGTTTGTTATGACCTTTAAATATATTTTTTCTTTCATGCTTACAATTGTTGAGTATAGGGAGAGATAGGTTAGAATTTCTAGTTTATATTTTTTGCAAAATGCCAAAAAAATAGAATCATTCAAAGGGAAAGTGGAGTTGAGGCTTGAGGAGCCTGCACTTAGTATGGCTATGGCCACATAAACACCCATTGCTAGCCAACATGAAAGTAGTTCAAAGAAATCTAGGGCTCCTAGGGAAAAGAAAAACCCTTTCCTTGAAACAATTAACCTCATAGTAGAATCAATTGGTAGCCATGCTCAAGATGCTCCTACCAAAATTAAGTTCATGCAAAAGAGAAAGGAGTTGGCTACCTCTATCTCTTCAAAAGCTACACCATCAAAACCTAAGACTCCATAGAAGAAAAAGGAGTTGATTCCTAAGGAGGATACAACTACACCTAATGCAGAGATTGATACTGGTAAGAAGGAAGATAAAAGGACTCTCAACCAAAATATATTAGATTTTATTCTCCAATCAAGTTCAGACTGGAGGGAAAGTAAGACTTTTAGAGATGACTGTGAGCATTGTGGGGATGCCAACATCCCTATTTCAAGGTGGAAGTTTTTTTCTCATTCCTATCATAAAAAGGATGACCCAATTCCTATCTCCAACCCATGGAGCTTTGATTTCACCAAGTTGACTTTGAGATGTGTTGATGGTACAATTTTGGTCAACATAGAAAAAATGTCAATCATAGAGTGTTTTGGGTTAAGCTGGCCTACTTTGATAGAGATCAACCTTGACAAGTTCAAAGTTGATCATGATAGGTGAAGGAAAATTCTAAGAAAAGATGAAGACCCTCTATTCAGGAAAAAGTTTTAGAACAACAAGAAGGTATATATTTTTATTTAGAGATGGAGCCCTTCATTCTAGGAAAATTTAAAAAATATTTTTCCACATATTATGCCCTATGTCAGGTATTAGGGAAGTATGGAAAAAGTGAAATACCCACTAATATGATGCTAATGGAGATGTGGATTCAACACAAATATGTTAATTTGGAATATGATTTTGCTTGGTATATGCATGAAATGATTTACGAAGGGTTATAAAGTGTATTGTATTAAAATGAAATCAAGTATTATTAGGACCTAAAACCACTTTCATATAAACGTTGGAATACAAAATAACCTAAAGGACTAATCCTATTTGACTTACACTTGTAAAATAGAGTCAAGGGACACTTTTAGGGTTTCTATTCCTTCGCTGCTATAAATGAAAATATGCAAAATATGAGAGAATGTGAAACTATGTAGAGAAGATGAATACAAATGACTAAAACAACAAATCAACAAACTAATTAAAAACATAACTAAGACAACTAATATATATCTGACAATAGAATTATAATGTGCACTTATAATTAAAAACTTAGCTTGAACTGATAGAACTAGGGCACTGTATAACCTAGTTTGAGAATTTGTGAAAAGCCACAAACTAGAAACCTAAATTCTCAGACTGCCTGGGCACCATTCTTAAAATTTGGAGAAAAATGAGGATGACCAAGGTGTGGGGTACCCTGGTCCCTAAAAACCAGGTCCATTTTTTATAATGGGTTTGCACCTATTTACTGATCTCTTTTAGAAATTGTTTGCTCTAATGAAAACCTATAACTCTACCTAAAATAAAAAAAATGGTGGTGTTGTGGATATATAGTGTTTTGCCTTAGTAAAACCCCTTGTTTTGGTGTTTTCCACCTCCACAAATATCCAATATTGAAATTGATGTGTGTGTGCTCTTGAATCTTTTGTCTTTGTAAAATTTCTACGAGTTATATGCAAACTAGAGTTCTATGCTATGTTTTTGAGAAAACCCTAAATGCTTTTGACGAGACTAGCTTAAATCACAATTGTAATATAAATCTATAGAAATATTATAAATATGAAAACTAATGTGATACAAATATGATGCTCACTAAAGAGACATGAAATCATACCAAATCTTAAGGAAGAGGTACAAGCCAATCAATAGTCGGTGGTTCCCTTATTACTCTTCAATATTTCGTAAAGATTTCAAAATTGATGAAAATATCCATGAAGACGTAATTGATGGATGAATTTTCTAGTCTGAGACTTCATACAAAGATGCACTTTCAGTTCACAAGGATCTCCTTTCAAATTGCTAGATTAGGATCCTCAAATGAGAGAAGGAAATACCATATATTTGAAACCTTAAATTTAAATTTGATAAAAGGACGACTTAGAATTGATGAATTATGACACTAAGTGAGATTTAAATAGGGTAAGATAGCCAAATTAAGCTCCCAAAATTTGGGGAAAGAAATTTGGGACCAAATAGTATACTACTTGGTCTAACCAACTTTTATTTTATTTTTTGGGCATGCGAGTTAGCATGATTCTGATAATAAATCTAGCTTGGTGGGTCAAACCAAGATATGTAGATGTGTGAAATATATGTTAAAGATTGAAATTAGCATAAGATTAGGATTAAATAAAAAGGGGCATGCCTAGGATCAAGCGCCTAATGTTATGACATGTAAATTGATGGCAGAGGACTTAGCTTTCATTAAATTAATAATTAAATACCAAAAGAAGTCCTATAATGCTAAATTCAATAGGACACACTATGGTGGGTGCTAACCTAAGGGTGGAATTGGACAACCTAATTAAGGGTGTACAATTTTTGACACTACACAGACAATAAGATTACATAACCAATCAATCAATTTTAAATATTACTCTCTATTGTGTCATTTAATATTGTACCAACACAAATATGAATGGAGTGAGTTGCTAAAATTGAGATTATTTGATGATCAAGAGAGGGCATGGCCAATACAAAGGTGGTGTTACATTTAGGACAAACAGTGTAACACATCTGATTTGTAACATTTCAGAATTGTTTTGTTAAGATGGTAGTTGTCTAGTGTCGAAATCCGCTACCAAGATTGTCAATATTAGCTATGCAATTATTTAGGCCCAAAGCAAAGAGGATTAGTGAAGGATACCACAACTTTGCAGATTAGTTTTTCTTCTTTGATTATACACTCACTAAAGTATACGGTTGTCCTCAACTACCACATTTATTTTAAATTAGTGTATCTCCTAGATTAGAATGAATTCATATCGTGATTCATTTTGATGGAGAAGACATATATGTGGGGTCAGTGAAAAGGAACATATTTACCCTATTGTGCAAGATATTGTGTTTTTTTTTAATTGGTTATAAGGCTCTTGAGCTTGTTCAAAATCATTTAATTAATAACTACTACTTGCAATCTCCAAGGAGAAGAAACTATGATCTATAGGGTTTAATGCATTAGTTGAAGAAGGATCATGTGTATAGAGGTTATTAATTACATGAGATATATAATATTGAGGATGTAATAAGAAATCTCTCTAGTATAGAGGAAGCAATATAATGGAGAAATAAGTGGGCAATTCTTTTAAAATTTGAAGTAGAAAAGAGAAAATTGGACCCAACTTTCTTGTGATTTTATTCAAAATAGAAGAATGAGTTAAATAAAATTGAGCTCATGATATTAAATTTTGAACAGATATATACTAGCAAGGTCTCCATTGAGAAGGAAAAACCCATTATTTCAGACAAGTCTATTAAAATATTGCCTTCTATTGAAGAAGCTGGAGAAATTGAAGAAGCTACTAGAGGTGATATATTGGAGATTGGGAAAGGATCACAACATGAGCCTATTATAGAGAAATAAATTACAAAACATGTGCCTCCAAGTTTAGAAGACTTAATGGTTGCACATCCAAAGGTCATGTTAGGACAACAACCACTGATAAACCAACCTCCAAAAGAAAAATAAAAAGTTACTCCTATTGTTTCTCATGAAATATTAGAGAAAACAGGTGAAACAAAAGGAGCTGCTAATATGTGTATGGGATGGTTGTTGATCAAGAGGTGGAATAGCCACTAAGGAATCCTCCTAAGGAAGTGCTAACAAATCAGCCAAATGATACCTAGGTATCTTTGGATGTAGTCATTCCTCATCACCAAGTTGATGATGAAAGGGTTATTCCTGCCTCACAATTTTTGTCTAGTAATGAGTTCATCAAAACTCTAGAATTTAGAGGTCTATAGTTGAAAATGAAAGGGTTGCCTAAAGGAATAGAGTAAAAGCAGTGAATGGCTCTTGATGAATTAAACTTAGTTCATGTTACACCAGAAGAAGAAATCTTGTCAAAGAAAGTGGTATGCTATTAATTCCATCATGGAATATAGAGGATTTATTTTTGCTTGATCAAATTAGACAACATCAAGACCCACTCTTTGTGGAAAAATTCAGCAGTGAAAGGGGTATAAGTGGTACTAGTTACCACCCCACTCTCAAATAATTATCACATTGGGCCACATTTGCGTGTACAAATAAGCCACAATTGTTAATTGGTATAGAAGAGACCACTAGAGATGGTAGAATTATGAGGGCATTGAAGGATACCATTGTCTTGGAATAAGCTACAGTCAAAATACACTCTATCATGTTTGCAAGAGATGCAATTGAACAATAGAAAAAACATTGAAGAGAATGATTACAAAAAAAAATTAAAAGAATGGGGCATACAATATAATGTTTTAGGATAATGTCAAGTTGATGCATGCCCTTGGAGAGAAAAAAATTCTCCTCTTCTTCATGATGTGAGTCAACCTTCATCTTCAAAAGGGATTGTTTTTCCTGAGAAAGTTAAAGAAATGAAAAAACAAATCAAATATTTACAAGAGAGATTAAGAGGGAAAGAAAGATAGTTGCAAGAGGCTAAACTGATGGCCAAAGATAGGGCCCTTGATGTTATGAAGGGTACAAAATTGCATTCTCTAAAATAGGTTTTGAATAAGTTGGAAAAAGTTACTTCAATATTTATGTAAGCATGTGTGTGTGATTTGGGTTTTTCATGTCCATGTGTTTGTCATGCCATTACATTCAAAAAAATTTATTACATTCAAAGAGCATTATTTCATTCATGGTTAGTTCCAAAACTAGGATTTGACCTAAGGAAAACTCCTATTCCCCAGCATCTTTCCCTTTATTTCTTTTTGTAGGGAATAAGTGTAGAGTTGTACTCGACAAATTTGGAAAAGTCAATAGTGACAAACAAGTTAGCTTTTGACAAAGAAAAATTCAGAGGACTTGGGTGGATTTGTGCTACTTGGTCCTAAAAAAACCAGCCAAACTTCTAGGAATAGTTTGTAAACATCTTATTTTACCCAGATCTCTAGTGGTGGTTCCATGGAACATCTGTAGCTTACTGTTTTTTCTATTTTACTTCAAATATCCATGGTTTTTCTCTAATTTCATAATTTATAATCTATTTTAATCTAGAAAGAGGGAATTGAACTATTTAACTAGTGAATCTAACCAAAATTTCAGCTCTTTCCTTATTCGGATTGAGTCTAGATCTATTTAGGTTCACCCCTCTTTCAATGTATTTGCTAATTTGGTTAATTAGTGGTCTTCTCCTTCTTGGTTAAACCCTATTTTCAAATTACACCATTACATTTCCCCGGTTTCCTCTTTCTACCTTGGTCCCCATTGCAAACCACTCCTATCATTAGCCCTATTACCTACCCTAGGCTCATTAAAACCAATCATGAAACCAAATATTAGATATCACTTACAATGTCAAGTTTAATCACCATTCTAATCCTAGCATCATCAAACATACTCAATTTCCCACAAGGCCTCATTAGCATAGAAATAAGTTTAATCAATCAAAATTTAAACAATACATTTACAAACCAACCAACAAACCAACAACCAACCAACCAGCCAACCAACTAGCCAAAAACCAACCAAGTAGGTCAAATGGCCCAAATGAGACTAGAAGAAGCAAGACAAAATCATAATACTTGCAAGCAAAATCATAGTTCTAAGAATCAGATGCACATGTTTGGTCTGTAAATGTGCATCTCTAAGCTACCAAAGTGTAGATTTATTCTACATATGTGCAATAGCCCATCAAAAGTGAAGGATTACTCAAAAGTGTAGTTCTATACTATCTAGGTCAAAGGAAAAATATGAAGGGTTTAACTCAAAAACAACAAATACCTATTTGATTTCTATGCTAATCCAACATAAAAACATAATAAAGATATCATTTTACCCATCCAACAAAAACTTTGACAACATTTCCTTTTGCAGAACCCTAGTTTTCAAAAATTAAATTTAATCATTCACAAACACATCCAATTGATAAAATTCAAAAAGAGGGCTACCTCAAATCATCCAACATACTATTTAAACTGAGAAATAATAGAGGGAGATAAGGGTTCATGTTACTACTTATCAAATTGCCATTCGTTTCATATCCAAAGTCATACTATATTTTAGTCGGTTAGTATTACCGAATCATGCAGTCGGTACACACAAAGAAGTTGGTATGAACAGTCTAGTCGGTTACTGAAGAAAGCAGTCACAGAACACAGTATTCACTGAGCTGTTTATCGAGTAAAGGTTCATGGCTACTGAGTGGTAAAGTTAACTCATCGAGTTGATATTCATCGAGTGAAATGTTTTACTAGATACATTGAACCTAGAGATGCACATGAAAACGTGTTACAAGATCGAGGCACATCTAACCGTTTTTGCATTGGAAATTGAACTATGAGATTGTGTATGATTACAAGACCAATCTAACCTATGAGGTATTTTGTTAGGTTATTCATTCAAAGAATCTTTTTGTAAGATCGAAGCAATGAATTAGATCACCGCTGTAAGAGATCTCTATATATACAGCATGATTCTAGGGTTAGATTAATGACATGATATGATGAGATAAGAGATGCAATGAGATAGAAGTGTGTATGCATGAAGGAAGACTATTACAAAGACACATAGAGGTCACCAAGAAGGTTATCAGTGAACAGTCAAAGAACAGAGTAAATAGAAGGGTTTACCAAGTTTCATTATGGGTTACCGAGGTATGCTACAAGCTAGGTAATCTTATTTAGAGCACGTAGAATCTACTTTAACATTTCAGATGTAAAGTTGCAGATATTTGTAATGATTATATTGTAATATTTTGAAGTTGTAAGAGAAACCTTTAATAGGGTAAAAGACTCTAACCAAGTCTATAAATTATAAATCCTTTAACCAAGTGCTACACTTATATAGTGTTGTAAAAATCCTTTAGTGAGGTAGATCTAACTGATCTTAATACTCCTAATAGGGTAAGCTATTAGAAATAGCTAAATGTAGCTCTAACCAAGCATTCTTTATTATTGCAGTAGTGAAGTTGTGGGTGCCATCCCCACTACAATTTTTCTCTCTAACCAAGAGTTTCTGTGTGACCAAAATATATGTGTTATGCAATGAATCATGTATGATTGTTATCTGTTGATTATAGTTTTATTGTATGTTAGTGCACTATTTTGTTTATGCAGAATAGTAAGGTTATTACAAAAGAAAAGTTTTGGAGTACTGATTCACCCCTCCCCTCTCAGTACATTAGCTTTCTATATTGGGCCGAACAATTGGTATCAAAGCTTGAATCTTGGAAAAGGGTTTAACCACCTAAAGAAAAAGATCTTAGCAATGGAAGGCTACAAACAATCTCGGAGGATTGTGCATCTTCAAGAAGAGCTGGATAATGCAAATCAAGTGATTGCAGACATGTAGAGGCAAATACAAATATCTCTAAAAGTAAGTAGAAGATTATTTGATGACTTGCAGGATTCTCAAGAGCTAGTGGAACAAATCGAGACATCATCTAAGAACAGTATATCTGAAGAAACCGAAGAAATGATTAGAATGTTGAAAGAAAAGAACAAAGCATTGGCTAATCAACTAAAAGCAATGAAAAGAGAACATGAACATTTCAGTACACAAATGATTGAAAATCTAGATGCATTAAGGAGACCTTAGGATAAAGCAAGAGATCTACAAAGAGAGAAACAACAACTTGAAGCTCTAGTATCTGATAAGGATGATGAAATCATAAGGTTAACTAGTATTCAACAAAATATGTCAGATCAACTAGGTTATGCTCATCATGAAGCAATTCTGAAGAATGATGAAAATCAATCATTGAAACTTGAAGTATCAAGGTTGACTGGTGAACTTGAAACAGAAAAGAAATCCAAAGAATCATTGGAGAAAAGTTATGAAGCATCAAAGATGTTGAATGAGAAACTGAATACAAGAAGACTGTACAAATATGGAGGACTCAGTTACAAAGGAAAAGACTCTACCGAGAAAGGAATTAATACTACCGAGAGAGGAGAATCATCAAAACAAGCTGAAAAAAGAAATAACATCAAAAGGAAGAAGCCTATTTGCTACTACTATGGAAATCAAGGTCATACTGCCAACATATGCCAGATCAGAAAAGGTAAGCAACTCAATATCTCTAAGTCTAGTGGATATTGTTATAATTGAAAAAAATATGGTCACATACCTAATCAATGTAGGACAAAGTCTGTTAACAACCATCAGAAGGCAAAATTCAAAGGGTTTTGTAAAAACTACAATAGATATGGACATAGTACCGAGAGATGCTGGTTTAAGAAAAAGAACTACATGAAGTATCCACACCGAGCAAACACTAGAGGTTATCGAACTCACATAGACTCTTACCAACAATATGTAGTAGTACCATGGGATTACAATACAAGGATATGGTGTGAATGTTGTGGAAGATATGGGCATATAAGTGCTAAATATTTTATAAGGTTTGGAATGAACAACTAGAGATCATGGAGAAATCTCGGTATGGCATGTTTTCATTGTCACAAAGATGGACATTTAGCTGGAGATTGCAGAGATCAACCGAGAAGAGACACTGAGGAGATAAAAGAAAAATTCAAGATGATTTGGAAAAAGAAAGAAATTATGTGTGAAGAAGAAAGCACCTTACCTACCGAGTTAGGCCCACCTATTTCAAACTAATCAATAAAAGGTATGAAGGCACTGCATTCCTTAAAAGTTAAATCATAACAGTTCCTATTTTATTATGAACAGAATTCAAAATCTGCATAGTTAAGATGCAATTAGAAAAGTTTGCATACTATATAGGAAACCTGTCAAGTCAGTTAACAAAGCAAAGTTGGATACTTGGTGAAAATAGAAAATGAAGTAAATTGGTAAAAGGTGAACCGAGTGCATTTAATATCATGACCTAACTTGCACGGAGCTCGATAAGGTATTTTTGAGTACTTAAAAGTGTTTTCACGGTCATTTTCATTCACCCAAGTTTTTGAGAAGTAGAGCAGAGTGAATCAAAGTGACCAAACTTCATTCAGAGTGAATTTTCAAGGTATTTACATCAATTTATTCACACTGTTTAGCTAGTTTCTAATCTAGTCAAATTGCTAGTGTCTACCGAGTGTGAAGAGTAAGCTACTTGTAAACCCTAAGGATAACCTGTCGAATTTTTACTCGAGATCTACCATGGCGCCCAAGATCCAAGACCCTGTAGTTGTCCAAAATGTGGAGAAGCCATCTCTAAAATATTCCCTAACTCCTAAAGTCACCTCAGAACCGGATGATAAAACTGCATTTTCACTCATCTTAGATCGAGTCTTATTGGTAGAAGATCTCAAATTCTTTACCAAGTGTTGTGTTGAGGAACTTGGTCATGTAGAGATTAGTGACACATATGATGAACTATTCACTGACGGCAAACTGGATAGTAAATTTGAACATATCAGAATCAAGGGATTACCTGAAGCCCTAGTTTATCCTTGTGTGTTCAAACCCCAATGGGTTAAGTTTGTATTGAGAAGAGTACATTATGATTTCATGTGGCTACAAGAGAAACCATTCAAGATCATGAAGGAAGTCATTCACCTAATCACCGGATATCCCATCTACGATCATGCTCGTGCACAAAAAATGATATCACAAAAGGAGCTAATCAGTCTAACCAGAGTAGAATCTGATTACCGAGGACTGAAATTGAACAATGTCACTGATGTTGAACTGAAATTTGCAATCAGAGTCATTGGTTACTGTTTCTTCCAATCTACAAGGGAAAATAGTGTACCATGTGCTGTAGTGGGCCTGGCTTACAAAATTGTAAAGAAGGGAATGAAAGTAGACTTGTGTGAAGTACTACTAATGAACTTATTTGAGAACCTGAACACAATAAGGAAGCCGAAGAAGAACAACTCGACAAACACACTCAAGTTTGGTTCACTACTTGTCTGTATGATTTTCTATTTTGAAAAGTTCTTTCCCTCAGTCGGTAAAGTAGTATGGGAGCTACACCGACCTATCACCCATCAGATCAATGATTACATCAAGAAGTTAGGAGATAACTTTAATGATGTCATGGATGATTACTTTAGCAAATTCCAAGAGAAAATGCACAACAGGCACAGGATCCCACCACAGCTGGTTGAAAAATACAAGGACAATATTTGTTTTGAAGTCAACACTGATTACTAATATGTAAATGATGTTGAACTAAGGATTCAGTCATTGCAACCAATGGGTTATGAAATTGATTATGACATCACACAGCAACAAATTGATGCCTACCTATCATTGCCAAGGCATGCAACTGAACTAAGGTATGGAACCTATGAAGAGGTAAAGGAGAAAGTAAAAATGAGCATTGTAGTTCTTAAGGCTACAAGGAAAGCTACACAGATGATAAAAGCTTTATCTGAGAAATTCAGAGAAGAATCCTCATCTACACCTGTCAAAGGCAATCTTGCCATTACCGAGGAAGAATCAAAAGCACAGGAGGCTGCAATAACATTGAGCACAGAGTTGCCAAAGGGAAAAGTTCTGAAAAGAAAGAAACAGGACATCACAAAGGCCTTGTCGACTCCACCAACAAAGAGACCCAACACCAGACCATCAGCTGCATCACCGAGAAAGAAACAAAAGATTGTTACTGCTCCTAAGGTAACAAAGACTTACAAGAAATCTACTCAGAGACTCATCTTCGCAAAAGAGTCGAGTGATATAGAGTCTGATGATGCTAACAAATTCTAGATTGTGAAGAGAAAAAAGGCAAACATTCAAAGTGTTGAAAACTTTTGTGCCAATCTTAAGGAATATGGTGGATTTACAGGATTCAGATATGTTAAGTATGAGTCTAGGAACAATGATGAGAAATGACAGATTGAAGAAGCTGTCATATGTACACTTCTAAAGTTTCGGTTAGCACCATTAGAACTAGCAAAGTCACTTCCAAGTGAAATCTACTCACATATTGATAACAGATGGAAATATGCAATGGATTCAGAGAGACAAATAAGAGAAAGAAGTCTTGTACACTTATTTCCTGACATGTCCGTAGCTGAAATCAACGAGCATTTGTCCACATACAATTCAAAATTTCTTGTGAAACAAAGAGCCTTAAAATTGATGAATGGGCTATATATTGATGTGGAGGATGAGACTAAGGCTAAGTGGTAGGAGATCTTCAAACAAAAGGATGTCAGTGAACAATCTCAAATTGAAATTGTTGATGTCACCAAGCAAGGTCTAGACCCAGTTGACACAATACAAATTGATAAAGATGTAATGGATGAAGCCGCATCGGAGCAAGAAATGATTGAAGGCACCACTTATGCAAAACTTGTGTCTAGCAAATTGGTCTTAGAACAAGTTCAGCCTTATCCGCCGGTGAAGCCAACAGTACCAACCGAAGCCCCCAAGGACAGTGAACAAGTTATCAAAGGTAACAAATCTGAAGCTGCAGAAGATACAGGTAACAAATCTGAAGCTGCAGAAGATACAGGTAACAAGTCTGAAGCTACAACAGACACAAAAAAAGATCAATCATCTCAGGGATAGACAAGCACAACAAATATTACAATAGAGACCCCTAGCACCAAGCCATCCAAAGACACTGCAACTGCTATAGGAACAGTGCAAAGTGTTGCATCTACCGAGCAACCTACCAAGGGATAGCAAGCCTCACAAGCACTTGTCTTAGTGCCCTAGACAAAAGGAAAAGAGAAAAAGGTGAGAAAGCATGGTTTTAAATTTGACTTATCTAAACCGATCGTGTTGCCCAATGTCGACATCTCCAAATTAAAAGGGCAAGCACTCATTGAATTCGGTGAACTATGTAAAGCAAAGGCCGAACAGGAGAAACAACTGGCAATATAGAAAAAGAACAAGGTACTTCAAAAGGTTAGGACACTGCTCATAGAAATGCTACCATCAGCAACAATGTCAACCAATGCGGCCATCCATATTCAGTTGGATGAACTCCTTAATCAGATTGAAACATCGGGAGTTGATGCATCCAAATACCTAAGCAAGCTCAAGGATAAAGAGCTCACAGTAAAAATGATAGAGGAAGTCCAAAAATCAATTGTTGTTGGCAAGGTAAAACTTGTCAAATTCATTGCTGAGTTGACCCCTCAACTCAAGTACATTCTTTATTTATTCCAGAAATTGTGTACATTTTCTTTATTTATTAAAGACATCAAAAATAAAACTGATGCAATTGAGAAAGAGATCATCGATCTCTCATCCAAGTTGACCATTGAGCCTAATTGAGTTCAAATTTTTTATAAAAAGCTACAACAGCTCATGGTTCAACAGTTAGAACTGAGGAATGAAGAGCATAAAATTAGGATGGATATAATGACCCTTCAAACATTATTCCTTCCTCATCTCTCATCAGTCCAAGAGCAACTTAACTGAGCTACAAGCTTATCAACTACCTAAGAGGGAAGCACTCTTGATGGCTTGATATCACTCTTATCTAATATTCAAGCACAAAACTCATTAATGGAAAGTCTCAAGGACTCACTCTCAGTCGCCCTCACTAATGCCCTGACCAAGTATAAGACTATTTTTGATCAGTTACCGCCTCCGGATGTAAATTAAGTTTTTAATGTTTGTCAAAAAGGGGGAGTAATATTATGTTACTACACAAAGGAAAGCCCAGCAAAGGGGGAGTAATTCTACACTTGGAGAGTAGTACAGTTTTAATAACACAATTTTGAGTATTGTATACAAGGGGAGTATACCAAGCAGAATATACAGAGCATTCAGAGCACACAAGTACAGTACAAAACTAAACCGAACATGCAAAATTCAGAGTTATGTACAAAATAATGATAAGGGGAGTATATCTACATATACTATTGACTATTGTACATATTGTCAAGTATACTCATTTTGTCAAGTATATAGTTTTTTGAGTTATGACTTTGTAAGTAGTTTTGGTCAAACATCTCAACTAATGTCAAAAGGGGAGATTGTTACTACTTATCAAATTGCCATTAGTTTCATATCCAAAGTCATACTATATTCTAGTCGGTTAGTATTACTAAATAATGTAGTCGGTACACACAGAGAAGTCGGTATGAACAGTCTAGTCGGTTACTGAAGAAAGTAGTCACAGAGCACTGTATTCACCGAGCTGTTTACTGAGTAAAGGTTCATGGCTACTGAGTGGTAAAGTTAACTCACCGAGCTGATATTCACCGAGTGAAACATTTTACTAGATACATTGAACCTAGACATGCACATGAAAACGTGTTACAAGATCGAGGCACATTTAACCGTTTTTGCATTGGAAATTGCACTATGAGATTGTGTATGATTACACGGCCAATCTAACCTATGAGATATTTTGTTTAGTTATTCATTCAAAGAATCTTTTTGTAAGATCAAAGCAATGAATCAAATCACCACTGTAAGAGATCTATATATATAAAGCATGATTCTAGGGTTAGATATATGACATGATATGATGAGATAAGAGATGCAATGAGATAGCAGTGTGTATGCATGAAGGAAGACTATTACAGAGACACATAGAGGTCACCGAGAAGGTTATCAGTGAATAGTTGAAGAACAGAGTAAACAGAAGGGTTTATCGAGTTTCATTATGGGTTACCAAGGTATGCTACAAGATAGGTAATCTTATTCAGAGCACATAGAATCTGCTTTAACATTTCAGATGTAAAGTTGCAGATATTTGTAATGATTATATTGTAATATTTTGAAGTTGTAAGAGAAACCTTTAACAAGCTAAAAGACTCTAACCAAGTCTATAAATTGTAAATCCTTTAACCAGGTGCTACACTTATATAGTGTTGTAAAAATCCTTTAGTAACGTAGATCCAACTGATCTTAATACTCCTAACAGGGTAAGCTATCAGAAATAGCTAAATGTAGCTCTAACCGAGCATTCTTTATTATTGCAGTAGTGAAGTTGTGGGTGCCATCCCCACCGTAGTTTTTCTCTCTAACCAAGAGTTTCTGCGTGACCAAAATATATGTGTTATGGAGTGAATCATGTATGATTGTTATCTGTTGATTATAGTTTTATTGTATGTTACTACACTATTTTGTTTAGGCATAATAGTAAGGTTATTACAAAAGAAAAGTTTTGGAGTACTGATTCATCCCTCCCCTCTCAGTACATTAGCTTTCTATATTGGGCCTAACAGTTCCTACCTTAAGTTTAGAGAAAACATTAGTCTGAAAGAACACACAACACACACCACATTCAGAAGAGATCTCTAAACAACCTGTAGTGATTCCCAAGATTATTTTTGTAAGCTATCACCCACCAAATTTCGCCAATCCATTCCACCATAATCAATCATCCAAGTTCACCAAAGGATTAGGGTTTGATAGAAAAAACATAAAAGATAAAACTATGTGTCCAACAATGAATTGAAACTACCCACATAACTCAATTTTTTAGTGAACAACATAATAACAATAAAACACAATTAAAAATCTAATTATCAAAATTACCTCCCAAATGACTCCCTAGCCAATATCAGGTAAATATCATCAAAACAAATGCATATAAGCGATATTTTGGAATTAAATGTCATATCATCATAATAATAATAAAATATCATTAATATAAGCTCATTCAATGATGACAATTAACATATAACTGACTATGCACATATAGTCTTCAAAGGACTTACACAAATATGCATTAGTGTAACTAGACATTACCTAAGTGGTAATTGGAGGTATAAATATTTTAAATTAAGGATATCATTCAAATTAGGAATAATGGCTAGGGCTAGGTCACATGAGTGGCCAATGTTCTATATCCTATAGCTAGTCTTGGGGATATGGGTACACTTGGACTTGTAGAGCTAGGTGGAGTTGATGCCCTATACCTACATCAACCAAAACATACAAAACATACAAACACCTATGAATACATATATAATATAATATAACTAATACATAAGTAATCATTCCCCAATTGGGATCACACAACAATATCGTAAATAACAAGCTATCTCATTAAATCAATGTAATATTATCAAATGGAACATACCTAAATATTGCATCTAACATCATTATCATCACCAATTGTCTCTTTGATCCTATTAATATCTTTGAGGAAACAAAATAGTAGAAATATAAATTACTTTATTGTCAACTAATTAGGCTAACATCACTTGTTTCATTCCAATCATTAGTCAAATCAGCATCTCATGCATGGAAGTATTGAATTCTTACATGAGTCCATCAAAATCATAAAAAAAAAAAATAGGTCATCACACATCATAAGACAACTACACTATCATAAATCACCATAATGGAATCCAACATATCATAGGTCCATAATAGTCACAAAGCACATATATCCAACAAAGCATAAGATAGGCACTTAAGGCCATACACTACAACAAAGTGATATCTAATCAAGATAAAAGCATCGAAAAGATGATTCTCATACAAACTACACAAGGCACAACCACCAACCCACATCAAGAAGCATGAATGCAGAAGAGAAAAATGAATGGGAATTACAATCCTAGACTAATCTCTTATTTTTATGTAGAAATATTTAAGATATATATAATCTAAATACATGTGAACTTATAAGATAACAAGATTAAATAGATTAAAAAACATAACAATCCTAGACTAATCTCTCCTTTTTTAAGTATATATATATATATATATATATAATTGTGAACTCATAATATAACAAGATTTAATAATTCTAATCGTTTCAAACAACTATTCATGAAAAGGCGCAGACCCCTAAAGGCTTGAAAAGGGGTAACATATATATATATATATATATATATATATATATATAATTGTGAACTCATAATATAACAAGATTTAATAATTCTAATCGTTCCAAACAACTATTCATGAAAAGGTGCGGACCCCTAAAGGCTTGAAAAGGGGTAACTCTAGCTCTTCTTCTGCTTATGTGGAAGACAAAGGGAAGAATGTTGTTGTACATCAACATGGCACAAGTATAGGACCCATTCTTGGCCCATCAAAATGAGTGTGTAACCATGATAAAGGTAAGATGGATCATGCTCATATTGTCCATAATGTTTTGAACATCAATGAAGGTGTGATTCGCAAGAATGTAGAAACTTTAGAAATGTTAAAGAAACTTCAGTAGGCTTTTGGACCTATGTTGACCCTTTGGTTTCCTTTTGATTTTTTGTTGGCCAATTTTTGGTTTGAGTTTTCTTTCTCATGGTGTTGATAGTCCTGTTTTGTAAAGTGTTTCGGGGTCCCTTCAAACCCCGTTTTACTCTAATAAAACACAAGATTAAATAGACTAATGTGTTCTCTAATAAAGACAACTAAAATTAAAGAGATCACTTAAACTATAGAATTAAGAAAAGAAAAGGAAAAAAAAAAACAATACAAATGAATAGCAATTTAAAAATAAATTTATATTTTTTATATTTCTTTGCATATAAAAAAATTGATTTCCACTAGATATCCTTTGTACTTATTTTTTGTAACATTTGTATATCATTTTGCTATAGACCTTATTAACACTTTTAAAAAAAGCTACTTATCCCACATTTACCGGGAGGCCAATGGCTCTACTGACTGGGCTGCGAATGCGGTGGTTAACAAAGAGGAAATGATTACATGGATGGGAGAACAAGGAATCCCCAAAAATGTCAGGCAAATCATTTTTAATGATAGATATAGAAGAACTCCAAAGATTCTTGATGGATAGGATAATAATGAAAAGGACTAATCGGAGTACTTCGAGTCATTATAATAATGAGAGACTCACTCATTATAATACGTATGCCATTAGTTCCCATTCTTTCTAGGCAACTTTGATAGTTCTAAAAAACTCTCTAGCTAATTTTCTCTGCAAGTTTCAAAATTTGGCTTTGAACAGTGAGAACATGGGTGGTAACAAAAGGCGATATGAACCAAGCAGCTGCAAAGAATGGAAATAGAAGGAGGAGGTCTGGGGTATTCTGCAGAAGGGTGGTCTCTAAAAATTCATGGAGAGACTCCACGGACGAGATGGCACAGTCACCAATTTTTTCTGCAAAAACTGGAGAAAGGGTATACTGAAAATGGGAGACCAGACTTTTGAAATTGATGAGGATATAATTGCCCAAGCCACAGGCCTCACAAGAGAAGGTTGTAACTTCTATAGAGATAGGAAAGTCAGTAAGGAAGCTATCAAAAGATACCCAAAAACCAAGAAGGAGAAAAAATGACTGGTAAAGTTGAGCAAAACCTACTACCCGCCTAGGGCTTTTGCCAAACCCTGGTAGGAGGTCCTCTTTGTTTTAATGCACTACATCACACTAGATGGTAGGTTCACAAAATTTTATGGTTATCACTTTGTTCTGCTAAATCATTTTAGGCATAATGAAAAGGTTAATTTGCCTTATTTTCTGCTCTGCTTGATGAATGCTACTATTAAGGCCTACAAAGATAACCCAATGGGGGATATTGCCATGCATCAAGGCCTAATGGTCCTTATTTATGCCTATCTCAAGGCCAATTAAATTGCCTGTATGCAACCCTCTGTGGATTCTGAGGATGAGGGGTCTGACTCTGGCTTCTCAGTGGAGGAGGAGTCTGAGAGTGACCCTTCGAGTGATACTAAGGATAGCATGGATGTTTCGGATTATGAAAGTGGGAAGAAGAGGAAACACATCAAAACAAGACCTTCTTCCTCTAAGGGCAAAAAGCCTAAAGACAGATCCTAGATTAGCCTTTCCTCGGAGGAGGAGGTCTCAGAATATTCTGAGGAGGAGAACCCTCAAGGGTTACTAAAGAAGAAGACAAAAGCTCACACCCATACCAGGAAAAAGCACAAGAAGAAGGAGGAGATTGTTAAGGAATCAGAAGTCCATAGATAGGTAAGGATCTTGGAAGCCGAACAGAATTTGGAGAAGGTGACCATGGAAGAGGCTCTTAGGGTTGAAGATACAACCACTATCCGGGACACCCCTAAAAAGAAACAGGAAACCCCTGGTAAGGATGACCCCCCCTAACCCTCCTCCTGAGGGTATGCAAGGTTTCATGGATACTATGGAATGGCTTATTAATGGTTACAAGAAAGTTGTGGATGAAAACAAAAAACTCTGCAACATAATTATGATTTTGGAAACCATCAATACTAGGGAAGGGAAGACCATGGCTAATTACATAGAGGACCTGAAAAGTGCCATTGCTAAAGCCAAAAACATAAGAGATGCCTTCAACCCCAGGTTTGAGAAAATTGAGAAGGATTTGCTGGAAAGGAGAAATCTTGCTGATGCTAATGACCAAACTATCTCGGATACTGTTAGTAAAGTTGGTAAAATTAAGGAGTGTTTGAAGAGCATTGTTGAACATAGTTTAAGCATCCTAAAGATTTTAGCTAACAACACCAACACTCTCATTAGCAAACTGGATGAAGAAAAGGAAATCCTAGATATTGACCCGGATATTGAAGGAACAGGGGAAGCTCAAGGTCCTAGAACCCATACCAGAGGTAAAAAGAAGGAAAAGAAACCTAACAAGGACCTAGAAGACCTCAAAGGTGTTGGGGCCACATATGACCAGCTAGTGAAAAAGGCAGAGGACCTGTTGAAGATTATAGCTGGGAAGCGCCTTCTTTGTTTCTTTGTTGTTGTTTTTCTTAGCTCTCCTTTTTGTTTGCTGGTTTTTTTGCTAGTCATTTTGTAAGCAGTTCTTAAGCACTAGACGTTTTGGTGTCTTATCTTAATCTCCTTTGTTAAAGGTTTTGAGTCCTAAAAACCTATTTTTTTAATTAATTAGAACATTTGTATATCATTTTATTATTTGTACTCTATAAACCTGGACCACATCACATATTACTCAAAACTAGTTTTGATTTCTGTCCTCTACATTATTGCCTTATCACATTATAAACCTAGATGAGCTATGACAAATGTGTCATGATACTTAATATTTTTTAGCTAAAATAACTTATTCAATATTCAAACTCTTTTCCCACCAACTCTTACAACAAATACCCTCATAACAAATAACGTAATATACATATTAATCTAACTAAAATCAAAAGGGTTTAGAGACACTTGATGATTATTTTATGTAAAGTTTAAGAGATAAAAAAGAATATATTGATTCATATTTTTCATCATTTTAAAACCCTAACATTCATATATATGTTTAAATATTGATTGAAATAAAACTTTCCAAACTATCTTATCTTAATTTTCTTCAATTTTAATTTCGTAATGTAATTTTTTTTTTTACAATATCATTTTCACAATTAAAAATGATTAACTCAACTTGTCTACATTTTATTAGTGGCAATAGCAAAAAAATCTAATTTCATGATCACAATAGAAAAATCTTTATTTGATAATCATTTACACATCAAATTATTATTTTTGATAAATAAGATTGTAATACACATCAAAATATTAATATTAATAATAAACATAAAATTATTGATTTTAATAATAAATCAACTCTTTATAAAAATATTTAAATATTAAATAATTTATTTTATTTAAAATAATAAAATTTCTACTGAAATATATGATCTAATTTTAATGGATTTGGACATATGATATGTCCCAATTTCTTTTATATAAATTTTTGAATAAATATATTAATTAGTCCATATATTTCTTAAGTGAACTTGGGAATTTACAAATGATTGGCAAACCTCTCTCACGGACTCAACTTTCACCAATATAAATCTCTCATGACCTAAAACAAATGATTACCAAACCCATCTCACACTGTCAATTTTCACCAACTTAAACATTCCTCATCTCATGACCTAAAAAAAATGATTGAGAAAACTATTTCACACCATCAATTTTCACCGACTTAAATATTCCTCATCTCATGACCTAAAACAAATGATTGACAAACCTGTAAGTTTCACAGACTTTTCCTCTCATGACCTAAAAACTTTCACCGACTTAAACATTCTCCACTACATGACCTAAAACAAATAATTGACAAACCTATCTCACACCCTCAACTTACATGACTTAACATTCCTCGTTATATGACCTAAAACAAATGATCCAAAAAACCTATCTCACTCCATCAACTTTCCCTGATTTAAACATTCCTCAGAAGAGCAGAAAAAGGTGGCCCCAACTAGTGTGGAAACGAAGGCCAAGAATAGGAAGAGGAAGATTAGTAGCGAGTCATACAATTGTTACTGGTTATCAATTTTATAAGTCAGTTTGACTTTAATAGGTTTTCTTTCTAAAAGTTATATTGCTTGTTTACTTTCTGGCACAGGCTTTAGACACTGTGTGTCAATTTTTTAAGGCAATTTTCATCCATTTTGGAATACAGGTACATATCCTTCCTTCTAATAAGTGTGTTCTAATTTCTTTTACTTCTTATGGGATTTTTTTAAATAATTAATATTTATAAATAATAATAGTTTATCATAAATACAGAATTTTCAATAAATGTATTGTGTTTAAGAAAATATTGAAGAATTGATTGTGTTTTTAGAAAAGAATAAAAGCTTGATATACTGTACTTAAAGTGTATTTCTTAGTAATATATTTTTTATTAATCAGTTCTCTATATGAAATAATAACATTTAATTAATTATGTTTAGTCTTATGATTACCTTTTTTATTTTGCATGTCATTTCATTCTTACACAATTAATGTTTATAAAGTGTTTTTTCTAGAATTGCCCACTTAACTTATTTAGATCTTTAGAATAGTAATAAAATTTAAGATTGAGATTATTTCTTTTTAATATTCTTTACAAATATCATTTGCTTTTGATAAGGATAAACAGGTTTTACAAGGATCCAAAACCTAAAGTTTTACAACAGTCGGCCAACAGCCAAACCTGCAAGAAACAACAGCAAAATAGGGGAGCAACCCCAAACAGAAAAAAACAAACAAAAGAAACACAGATAAACAAACCGAAGCAAAAAATCCCTCAGTTAAGCGAGAGCACTAGGTCCTTGTTCTTTTGGATGGAAATCCTGTTGATTTCCTCAAGCTCCTCCATGATGAATCTGGAGGTACCCTTGTTGCTACTTTTACTCTTGGTTCTGGAACTGGGTCCTGTGGTTTTGGAGTCTCTAGCAGCCACATCATCACCACCTTGATCTTTCACTAGGTCTCTATGGAAGGATCTATAGTCAGCAACCATCTTGTTGATCTTTTCTAGCCCCTGAATGTTGTTGCTCATGGCTTCTTTACTAATGTCGACCAGATTCTTGAGATTTTTCTTAATCTCAGCCATGGATTGTTCCACCTTATCAATCCTTTGTTCATGGTCATATTTCATAACCTCAACATTCTGACAGAGTTTTTGAGTCATGAGCATGAGTTTTTCTGGCTTGTTGGGTTCAGGGGAGGTGGTGAAAATGTCAATTATTTCTTTAATCCCTATCTTAAAGGTGTTGATTTCACACTCAACCCACTTCCAATAGTGCTCCTAGCTTCTAGTAGCTTCCATGACAAGATTCATCAGACTACCATCTTTCCCCTGATTATCTTTCTAGACATTGATAGGGATGTCCAGTTTAATCCCTTGGTTCGTAATCTTCAGGTTGTGATCCTTCGCTGCCAACTTTTTGTTTTTGGTGAGGGGTTTAGCCTTGGAGATCAACTTGTTGGTGGTTTTGTATTTACTGGCAGCCCATCTAGGGGGGTTCTTGCTACCGAGCGTCTCAGGAGTGACCATCTTGTCTTTTTCCTCCATCAGTTCGTATTCAGGTTCATCAACAAGAACCCCACTATCGTCCACATTCATCTCTAACTTAGAGACATCATGGACCTCTGTCTGCAGACCAATCTCAGCAAGCGGGGGAACAATTTCAAGGGATTTGGCGTGTTCCATGATAAGGACAATAAGTCCCTCATGAAGAACAAGGTTGCTATGGTTTTCCAAGTGCTTTTCCAGGCTATTTTCAAGGGAGGAGGCAAGGTAATAGGGAACAGAGATAATTTTTCCATGGTGAAAATGATTTAAAATAGTGAAATGGTAGGAGAAGATACTTGCATACCTGACATCAAGGGTGATATATCTCATTATAAACTCAGCCATAACAGCCCATGGGGTCATGAGGTCTTTTGTATTATAGCTACCATCAGCCATCTTAGTGACTCTGGAGTGCTCCATGTCTTTGTTGAATAAGCTCGACATGTCCTCCTCCCTAGTTTTCTATACTTGCAAAACTTTCTACCAGTCATAGCCAGACCAGTGACTGTCGCCACCAAAGTTTCATCTATCTGATAATCGGTACCATAGGCCCTGAGACTCCCTTTTTTCCATCCATTAACAAAGGCCTTTGTAATCAGAGGAGAGGGGTGATGAAGCCAGTCCAGGTAGGGGACGAGACCACCATCAACCACTTCCTACCAGACATCTTTTATCTTTTTCCACTTCTCGTAGGTCGAGGGCTCTTGTATGTTCTTATCCCCTCCCATTATGCTCTTGGTCATCAGAAAATAGGAGATCACTATCGCCAACCAAACACAGAAAATGAGCCGCACCCAAAGGATATCAAAATAGTAGAAAAAAAGCTACACACTAAGATAGGAAAACCAGTTGCCAAGGAGGTTTCTAGGATTATGATTAGGGAAAACCAAAAAGAGCCATTTTCCTATCAACTCAGTCATGTCATGGTGAGGGATCATTGATTAACGTAATAATCATTACGTGCCAGATTGCACAGATTTTTGGTGAAAGCATTACAGCTGCTACTCCACACATTGGTTGCCACGTATCCCACTACAAGATTGGCCAGAAGATCCACCACCTTATTGCCTTCCTGATATATGTGCGAAATTTTTAAATTATTCAGATCATTGATTATATTTTTGCAGTCCTTGATCAGACTGGCAATCGTCCAGCTAGGATCTGTGTGACCACTCAAGCACTTGACAATGTTTAGCGAGTCGGACTCCAGTCGCCCTTTAGTAAACCCCTCCCTTTTAGCCATGTGTATCCCAATGTGGGCAGCACTAGCTTCTGCGTAATGGTTGTTCTGGGTGCCTAGGGGGAGCGCCACCATAGAAACTAGCAAACAAGAGTGATTCCTAGCCACTCCCCACACCTAGTTAGCCCAGGATTTCCTTTAGTATCATTTGTTACTTCACGTTAGAATTTTGATTTGAAATATTTATAATGGCTACTTAGAAGGGGATTGTGTGGCCCAAATTTAAATTTTAAAATTGAAAAAATAGACGTCAATTTTATGTGCTAAAATTAAGTTTTATTTTATTTTTCATTACACAATTGATATATAAATGATAAAATTATAGATCAAGATCTATTTGAGAAAAAGATTAGATTATGGACCAATTATTCAATATACAACTTTAAATAAAACAACTTTTAAAAGGATGGTTTATGGGCTTTCACCATTCTATTTTCCTCCACTTTGACATGTGTGTGAATCTAAATGAGTCAACCAAACTAAAATATCAAAAAGTAAAAGAATCACAAGATGTCAAATAGTCAAACTAATGATAAAGTACATATATGAATTGTACATGCACTTTGATAATAATTAATAATGATATTCCATCTTAATTTTGTCTATACCTCTTTGGAGGATGAACAAATTTTATAGAACAATGCATATTGCACCATCTAGAAAATAGATCTTAGTGAACCTTGAAAGCTTTTGTTAATTCTAGAGGTGAGTGCCTCCCTACAAGATGATTTTGATGAAGGTCATCAATTGGAATTCTTGGGGCCTTAATGCCTTGGATAAGTCTCACTTGTTGAAGCGAATGATTTATTTGGAAGCCCCTGACATTGTTTTCATCTAAGAAACAAGTTGATGTGAGCATATTTAAATTCGTGTTACCTCGTGTTTGGCAGTTAAGTGATTGTGTTGTTGTTGATGTTGATGGTTTTGTTGGTGGCCTTGCAATTATGTGGAATAGCCAAAGTGTGATGGGGTAGGTTTTAGTTTTGTTTCCTTCATGTCTCTCAATTAGGTTAAAGAATATTAGGGATGGGCTTTGTTTCCTAGCCACAAATGCATATGGTCCTAACTTGACTCATGGTAGAAAGGGAACTTAGGATCATATTCATGATCTTAGAATAATTATGAAGAGAAAGAGTGGGTTATTAGTGGAAACTTTAACGCTATTCTTTCTGCCATGGAGAAGTCGAGCGGAAGGGTCTTAGCTGACTTTAGTTCCTTAAATTTCAAGACCTTTTGCGAGAACCTTGATTTAGTGAACATTCTCCCTAAGGTGGGTTGGTATACTTGGAGTAACAAAAGAATAGGGGATGATAATATTCAATGTCACTTGGATAGATTTTTTATTTTTTTCTAAATAGCTATTGGAGATTGATGGTTTTTCTCTTTGGTGCTACAATTTGGTGGATTGGGAATTGATCAATAGCCTCGTAGATTAAATTGAACTAGAAACCTAAACAAATTTTCTTCAAGATGGAATCATTTTTGTATGGTCATCCATATTTTTTTTGAAAAAACATTAATAATAATGAAGAATTAAAGAATGTGGAAAAGATAGTTGTTGATTCTACTCTTTCTCAAGACATTAGGGAGAGAGAGAATGGCTTACTATTGAATCATGAGAAATTTATAAGAATGGACTATTTTGGTGGTAGAAATCATAGGGCTCTAGTCAATTGTAGACAACATTTAGATCACCTTTATGCCTTTGATTAGCCACTTTGAAGATGTGGTGGGGGAGAGAATGAGTGATTACATAATCAACCACAATGGTTCTCTTAAGTGGAGGAATCTAGGGGATCTAGTGAATGAACTCGGGAATGCTTGTGTTTCTATACATTGTAGACTAGATAATAGGCATATTCCAATGGATAGAGAGGAGGACACACATGTTTGGTGCTTCAATGGTAGCGGCTTCATTACCATTAAACAAGCCTATAACTCATACTTTGGTAAGGGGAGTGATGCTAGCTGTGTTAGACTTATAGGGTGTACATATTGGCTAGCAAAAGAAAATAATTTTATATGAATTTCTTGGTGATGCAAGGTACTTACATGGGATCAATTGCAACAGTTGGGGAAATTCAAACCTTCTAGACGCATCACGTGAAAGGTTGAGGAACAAAATAATGATCACTTATTCTTACATCACCAGTTTGCTAGTTAGTTATGGGATTTTGTTTTCAACATTGGAAACTAGCATGGGTTTCTTCTTATAATTTTCCTAATTTCATTGATTATTGGCCTTTGAAGACTAAGAGTGGACTGCACTATAGTTTGTTTGGAGGGTTGCCTCTAGTTTCATTCATTGGAATATTTGGCTAGAACATAATATGTGGGTATTTAATGATCAAGTGTGGGTTGTGGAAAGTGTTTGGATAGGTTTAAAACATTCTTGGCTAACTTAGACTTCAGGTCTAGAATGACAAAATTAGAGGAGTTGATCAAGATTAGATCCATTGGGCAGAGGATTGGACTCAATTTAGATAAATAGGAAATGTTTGTCATATTGAGAATAAGATGAAGCCAAGGGTGAGTTGGGTCATGCCAAGTGTTGAGTGAACCAAATTACATTTTGATGAGGCCACCAAAAGGAAGACAAGGGTGGATAGTAGTGGTGGGTTGTTAAAAAAAGAGCAGGGTTAGCCTGTTGGTCTTTATGTTATGAATTTTGGAGTAGAAGAAAATAATATGGAAAAGGTGGGGGATTTTCTTAAAGGATTGGAGATAGAAAAGAGTAAGGGTTTGAATAGAGTATGGGTAGAGGGATAATTAAAGGTGGTCACTGAAGCCATAAACGAAAAGAAAATAATGAATTAGTATCTTCAAGTTGTATTGGGGAAAGCATGTTCAACCCTACATACATTTGATAGATATAGATACTCCAATATTTTTTGGTTGGGTATTAAAATTGTTGATTGGGCTACCAATTTTGGTGTTTATATGTTTGTTTGAATAGAAAAAAGTGTTAAAGTCTATTGGTTTGATTTCGCATTTGACATAAATTAGCTAGTACTAAATGACATCAAGGCACATCCCCTAAACAATTAGTAGTTTTTTGTGTATGCAACTGCATCCACGAGGCATTTCCCGAGAATTTAAACAATAGGATAAAGGAGGCAAGTCCCAATGTACCTTGAATTTCCAACATTAACATATATCAAAGTTGGTTGTTTTGATAGTTATCCTTACATGCTTTCAAGATAACGCATAGATAGGATTTAACTCATAGAGCTATGTCAATAGATTATAGTAGTGCATGGGAGACAATCTGATTCTCACAAACTTGGATTCAAGTTTCCACTATTTATTGGTAGGTACTCAATTTCCTCAATCTATAAGGATAAATCAATAGGAAGTGAATGTTGGCATTACAATAAGTTGGGAGATTGTTGCCATTACAATAAGTTTGATGGTTGATGATATTGAGAAGGTTGTTGGAGATGAATGATATAATTGATAAAAGATGATTACTGTCTTAATATTATTATTTTGTTATTGATGTCAAGCAATTGATTTTCTGATTTAGTATGATGTTGCCATATCTTAAAAAGTATGTTTTGATGAGTATAAAGATGTCAGTAAGTGACATAGAAAGAAAGTGAAAATGAAGGGGAGTAATAAGATATTCAATGGGCAACTATTACCGAGTTTGATAGTGATGAGATTATGATGTTTTGATTGTTTTGATATGCTATATATATGTATTCAAAGACTGAACTAGAAGGGGAAAATATTTCATGTAATAGAATGTGTAAAGGTTTGATACTATTCTATTTTACCGAGCAAGGAGCTAGTCGGTAAACTCCAAGGTTACCGATGTCGGTTAATCAATGAAAAAGTCACCGAGAAGAGAATGTCTACTGAGTAAAGTTTAGTATTAACTAAGTGTCAACCGAGTAGTAACAAAATGCATTAAATAAAGTGTATACATTATTTAATGAAGGATGCCAATGAGCTGGAGGTTTATTGAAGATAGGAATGTCGTGCAAGAAATTTGTTAAGGATCAATGACAATTAAAATTAAAGAGTAAGATCTACAGCATAGATTGAACGGTCCTAACTAAGCACAAGTACCAAGGAAGGATACAAGTTTCAAGGAAAGATAAAATATTTTTCAGATCAAAGGATACAATGAACCTAGTCAAGTTTGAAGATATGATGGCTAAGATTAATAATGGGAAATGTGATTAAGGAGATTAAGCAGTTGGGAATTGCTTATAAATAAAGAGTAGTTGAAGACCAAGGGAGTGGGCAAACTGAAGCACAGTGATGGTACAAAGGTGATTACCGAGTACAGAAGATTGAAGATCTGATTAAAGAACAGATTGAGAAGCCCAACAAGGAGAAAGATAAGTCTTATCACAAGACTATCTTGAGCATATTGAGCACATAGAATCTGCTTTAACATTTTAGATGTGAAGTTGCAGATACATTTTATTATTGTTATTTATTTTTGTAAGTAACAGGAAATCTCTTAACCAAGTGGACTTAACAGTCTTATTTGTAAATCCTCTTAGAAGGTAACATTCTGAATGAGTGTTTGAAATCCTTTGACAAGGTCACTTCTAACAAAGTGAATATTCTAACAGATCTGAGGGAAATCCCTTAACTGGGTCACATCTAGCAATGTGTATGTAATCTTTAACAGGATTTTCTTTTAACTGAGCATACTCTAGAAGAGTATATTTTCTTGTGGGTCCAAAATACCATAGTGGTTTTTCTCTATTAGGGTTTCCATGTTAAATCTAGTGTCAAATATGATTTAATGTTTCATGTTTATTTGTTTATGAGTTTGAATGATTTACAGTCATAAGTTGCCTATCAAGTAAATGCTACCGAGGTTGAATCTGATTAGAGTAATTACTATTGAGGTTATCTGATTCACCCCCCCCTCTCATCTAACTAACAATTGGTATCAGAGCTAGGACTCCGGAAGAAAAAGTTTAAAGGTACTTGAGGCAAGATCTGAAGATGTATAAAAGGGATACACCAAAGCTGAACAAGTCAAGTTTCACCACATGGCAAAAAAGGATGAAGCTGCACTTATCAGGAATTGGAGAATATGCAACATATTATCTAGAGAATGATTACAGTGCACCTAGCACCTACCCTATGACAATGGAAGAAATAAAGGCAAAGCAAGAACACATTCAAGAAATGATAGAGATAACATCATCTTTGACCGACTCAGAGTTTAATGATCTAGAAGGTTGTAATGATGCCAAAGCAATGTGGAATAAGCTCACATATGTATATGGTGGAGATGAACATGTTCAAAGAGAAAAAATAGACAATCTAAGAGGACAACTTGAATCCATGAGAATGAATGAAGGTGAGAACATAATCCAATACAGTACAAGGTTAAAGGAAATTGTCAATCAAATCAAAGGAGCAGGAGGAACTATTGAAGAAAAGGATGTAACAAGTAAGTTGTTGAGAACACTTCTACCTACTTATGCCATTAGAGTCTTTGCAATAAATGAATTTAGGTCTGTACCAAACATGCAAGTCTCCTTGGATGCTACTATTGTTACTACTTATCAAATTGCCATTAGATTCATATACAAAGTCATTCTATATTCTAGTCAATTAGTATTACCGAATCATGCAATTGGTACACACAGAGAAGTCGGTATGAACAACCTAGTTGATCACAGAAGGAAAATAGTCTCAAAGTCCAGTATACACTGAGATGTCTACTGAGTGTTATTTCATGTCTACCGAGCAGTAAAGATAATACACCGAGTGAAACGTGTTACCAGATTCATTGAACCTGGACACACATATGAAAACATTTTACAAGATCGAGGCACACAAAACCGTTATCACATTGGAAATTGCACATACAGATTTTGTATAATTTTGAGGTCATCTAACCAATGAAATATTTTGCATGGTTATTTATTTGAGAAATCATGTTTGTAAGATCGAAGCAATGAATTAGATCACTGACATAAGAAGTCTACTTATACAGCATGAATTTAGGGTTAGAAATATATGTGAATGTGAGAAATGTGTGTGCATATGTGTATGAAGCAAGACTTATGTGATACATGAGAAATCACAGAGTATTATGATTGTTACAGACACACAGAGGTCACCGGGAAGGTTATCAGAGAACAGTCGAGGAACAGAGTGAATAGAAGGGTTTACCGAGTTACTTTATGAGTTACCAAGGTATGCTATAGGCAAGGTAATCTTATTTTGAGCACATAGAATCTGCTACAACATTTCAGATGTAAATGTGCAGATATTTGTAATGACTCTATTGTAATATTTTGAAGTTGTAAGAGAAACCTTTAACAGGGTAAAAGACTCTAACCAAGTCTATAAATTGTAAATCCTTTAACCAGGTGCTACACTTATATAGTGTTGTATAAATCCTTTAGTAAGGTAGATCTAACTGATCTTAATACTCCTAACAGGGTAAGATATCAGAAATAGCTAAATGTAGCTCTAACCGAGCACTCTTTGTTATTGTAGTAGTGAAGTTGTGGGTGCCATCCCCACCGTATTTTGTCTCTCTAACCAAGAGTTTCTGCGTGACCAAAATATATATGTTATGGAGTGAATCATGTATGAATGTTATCTGTTGATTATAGTTTTGTTTTATGTTACTGCACTATTTTGTTTATGCATAACAGTAAGGTTATTACAGAAGAAAAGTTTTGGAGTACTGATTTACCCCTCCCCTCTTAGTACATTAGCTTTCCATATTGGGCCTAACAATTGGTATCAAAGCTTGAATCTTGGAAAAGGGTTTAACTACCTAATGAGAAAGATCTTATCAATGGAAGGTTATAAACAATCTCAGAGGATTGTGTATCTACAAGAAGAGCTGGATAATGCAAATCAAGTGATTGCAGACATGCAAAGGCAAATGCAAAAATCTCTGAAAGTAAGGAGAAGATTATCTGATGACTTGCAGGATTCTTAAGAGTTAGTGGAACAAATCAAGACATCATCTGACAACAGTATATATGAAGAGACTAAAGAAATGAATGGAATGTTGAAAGAAAAGAACAAAGCATTGGTTGATCAACTAAAAGCAATGAAAAGGGAACATGAACATTCCAGCACACAGATGACTGAAAATCTAGATGCATTAAGGATAGCCGAGGATAAAGCAAGAGATCTACAAAGAGAGAAACAACATCTTGAAGTCTTAGTATTTGATAAGAATGATGGAATCATAAGGCTAACTGGTATTCAACAAAATCTGATAGATCAACTAGGTTATACACATCATGAAGCAAATCTGAAAGATGATGAGAATCAAGCATTGAAACTTGAAGTATCAAGGTTGAGCAATGAACTTGAAACAGAGAAGAAATCCAAGGAAATGCTAAAGAAGATTCATGAAGCATCAAAGATGTTGGATGAGCAACTGAACATAAGACGACCCTACAAAGAAGGAGGACTCAGTTACAAAGGAAAAGAATCTACCGAGAAGGGAATCTGCACTACCGAGAGAGGAGAATCATCAAAAGGAAGAAGCCTATTTGCTACTATTGTGGAAATCAAGGTCATACTGCCAACATGTGTCAAATCAGAAAAGGTAAGAAACTGAATATCTCTAAGTCCTATGGATATTGTTATAATTGCAATAAATATGGTCACATACCTAATCAATGTAGAACAAAGTCTATTAACAACTATCAGAAGGAAAAATTCAAAGGGTTTTGTAAAAACTACAATAGATATGGACATAGTACCGAGAAGTGTTGGTTTAAGCAAAAGAACCACATGTGGTCTGCACACCGAGCAAATACTAGAGGTTACCGAACTCACACAGATCCTTACCGACAATATTCTATAGTACCATGGGATTACAATACAAGGATATGGTGTGAATGTTGTGGAAGATATGGACATATAAGTGCCAACTGCTTTATAAAGTTTTGAATGAATAACCGAAGATCATGGAGAAATCCTAGTATGGCATGTTTTCATTGTCACAAAGTTGGACACTTGGCTAGAGATTGCAGAGATCAACCTAGAGAAGACACTGAGGAAATAAAAGAGAAATTAAAGATGATTTGGAGAAAGAAAGAAATTATGTCTGATGAAGAAAGCAACTTACCTACCAAGTTAGGTTCTCCCACTCCAAATTAATCGGTAAAGGTATGAAGGGACTGAATTCTCACAAGGTTAAATCTTAAACAATTCCTATTTTAGTATGTAGTGAATTCAAAATTTGCATAGTAAGATGTAGTAGTAAGTTTGAAATTCTATCAAAGTCTTTTGGAGCACTTTACAGGAAAACTGTTAAGTCGGTGAATTCAGGAAGCCTGTCAAGTTGGTATATGAAGGAAATCTGGTTACTCAGTCAAAGTGCAAAAAGGAGAAGAAAGTTAAGTGAACCGAGTGCATTTAATGTCTTTGACCTAACTTGCACGGAGCCCAATAAGGTATTTTTGAGTACTTAAAAGGTTTTTTGTGGTCATTTTCATTCACTAAGTTTTCAAGAAGCAGAGCAGAGCGAATCAAGGCGATCAAACCATCTTCAAAGAAAAATCTAAGGTATTTACATCAAATCTCATCGCATTGCTAAGCTGGTTTACTGAACTCATTAAGTTGTTATCTGTTGAGTGTGAAGAATCTGTCATTTGTTAAGTTCTCAAACCCTAAGGTTCCTGTGTCAATTTTTATCTGAAATCAAAATGGCATCTAAGATCCAAGACCCCATTGTTGTCAGAAATGTAGAAAAGCCCTCACTAAAATACTCTATGACTCCCAAAATTGCATCTGAACTAGATGACAAAACTGCTTTTTCACTCATCCCAGATTGAGTCTTGTTAGTCGAGGATGTGAGATTCTTCACAAAATGTCGTGTTGAAGAACTCGGTCATGTTGAGATCAAGGATGCATATGATGAATTGTGCATAGATGGTAAAATGGATAGCAAGTATGAGCATATCAAAATCAAGGGATTGACTAAATCCCTAACCTATCCCTGTGTGTTCAAACCCCAGTGGGTCAAGTTTGTACTAAGCCGAGTGCATGATGATTTCATGTGGCTACAAGAGCAACCGTTTAAGATCACTAAAGAAATCATTCATCTGATCACCGGTTACCCTATCTATGATCATGCCTGAGCACAGAAAATGATATCACAGAAGGAATTGATCAGTTTGACTAGAGTTGAATCCGATTATAGAGGTCGGAAGTTGAACAATGTTACTGATCCTAAACTCAAATTTTCCATTAGAGTAATTGGTTACTATTTCTTTCAATCGGCAAGGGAAAATAGTGTACCCTATGCAGCAGTGGACTTAGCATACAAAATTGTTAAGAAAGGCATGAAAGTTGACTTGTGTGAAGTATTGCTGAAGAACCTGTTTGAAAATCTGAACACAATCAGGAAGCCGAAGAAGAACAACACGGAAAACACTCTAAAATTTGGATCACTACTTGTGTGTATGTTTTTCTACTTTGAGAAGTTTTTTCCAATAGTCGATAAAGTTGTTTGGGAACTACACCGACCAATCACCCATCAGATCAATGACTTCATCAAGAAGTTAGGTGATAACTTTAATGATATAATGGATGATTACTTCAGCAAGTTCCAAGAGAAAATGCATAACAGGTACCGGATTCTACCACAGCTGGTAGAAAAATACAAAGATGAAATATGCTTTGAGGTCAACACTGATTACTGTTATGTTAATGCTGTGGAACTGAGGACTCAATCTTTGTCACCTATGGGTTACGAGATTGATTTTGATATCACACAACAAAAAATTGATGCCCATCTATCATTTCCAAGGCATACTACCGAGCTGAGGTATGGAACCTATGAAGAAAGGAAAAAAAAAGTAAAAATGAGCATTGTAGTACCTAAGGCTACACGAAAAGCTACAAATATGATTAAGGCATTAACTGAGAAATTTGGAGAAGAGTCTTCCTCCACACCTGTCAAAGGAGTTGTAGCCGTCACCAAAGAGGAGACAGAAGCCCAAGAAGCAGCCATAACACTTAGCACCGAATTACCTAAGGGAAAAGTGTTGAGGAGAAAGAAACAAGACACCTCAATGGCCCTACCGACCCCTCCAACAAAGAGACCTAGCACAAGGGCATCTGTTGCATCATCGAGTAAGAAACAAAAGACTATTGTGGCTCATAAGGTAACTAGAACTTACAAGAAATCTACTCGGAGACTCATTTTGCCAAAAGGGTCGAGTCATACCGAATCTGATGATGCAAATAAATTTCAGATTGTGAAAAGCAAGAAGGTAGATGTACATAGTGTAGAAATTTTTTGTAATAATCTAAAGGAATATGGTGGATTTGGTGGATTCAGATTTGTCAAATATGAATCCAGATCTGCTGATGAAAATAGGCAAATTGAAGAAGCTGTCATTTGCACACTTCTCAAATTCTGAGTGGTCCCATTAGAAGTATGTAATTCTATTCCTAAGGAATTATATGCACATATTGAAACCAGATGGCAATATGCCCTAGACTCAGAGAAACAAATCAGAGAAAGAAGTTTGGTGCATCTCTTTCCTGATATGTCAGTTGATGAAATAAAAGAACATCTGACAAACAGCCAAACTCAATTTACAGTAAAACAAAAGGCCTTGAAATTGATGAATGGCCTGTATATAGAAGTGGAGAAGGAAACAAAAGAGCAATGGAAGACCATCTTTCGAAGAAAGAATGCTGGTGAACAATCTATAGTGGAAATAGTCAATGTCACTGACCAAAAGCCTCATGTCACCAAGCAAGACCCTACTGACACCATTCATGATTATACTATTTCAATGACTAATGTATATACTGCATGTTTAGTCAATTTTGTGATGTATACAGATTTTTGAGTAATGACTTTGAAAGTAGTTTTGTCAAACATCTCAACTAATGTCAAAAGGGGAGATTGTTACTACTTATCAAATTACCATTAGTTTCATATACAAAGTCATGCTATATTCTAGTCGGTTAGTATTACCAAATCATGCAATCGGTACACACAGAGAAGTCGGTATGAACAACCTAGTTGGTCACAGAAGGAAAACAGTCTCAAAGTCCAGTATACACCAAGTTGTCTACCGAGCGTTATTTCATGTCTACCGAGCAGTAAAGATAATACACCGAGTTGATATACACTGAGTGAAAAGTGTTACCAGATTCATTGAACCTGGACACACATATGAAAACGTGTTACAAGATCGAGGCACACAGAACCATTATCACATTGGAAATTGCACATACAGATTTTGTATAATTTTGAGGTCATCTAACCAATGAAATATTTTGCATGGTTATTTATTAGAGAAATCATGTTTGTAAGATCGAAGCAATGAATCAGATCATGGACATAAGAAGTCTACTTATACAGCATGAATTTAGGGTTAGAAATATTTGTGAATGTGAGAAATGTGTGTGCATATGTGTATGAAGAAAGAATTATGTGATACATGAGAAATCACAGAATATTATGACTGTTATAGAGACACAGAGGTCACCGAGAAGGTTATCAGAGAATAGTCAAGGAACAGAGTGAACAGAAGGGTTTACCGAGTTACTTTATGAGTTACCAAGGTATGCTATAGGCAAGGTAATATTATTTTGAGCACATAGAATCTGCTACAACATTTCAGATGTAAAGGTGTAGATATTTGTCATGACTCTATTGTAATATTTTGAAGTTGTAAGAGAAACCTTTAACAGGGTAAAAGACTCTAACCAAGTCTATAAATTGTAAATCCTTTAACCAGGTGCTACACTTATATAGTGTTGTATAAATCCTTTAGTAAGGTAGATCTAACTGATCTTAATACTCCTAATAGGGTAAGCTATCAGAAATAGCTAAATGTAGCTCTAATCGAGCACTCTTTATTATTGTAGTAGTGAAGTTGTGGGTGCCATCCCCACTGCAGTTTTTCTCTCTAACCAAGAGTTTCTGTGTGACTAAAATATGTGTTATGGAGTGAATCATGTATGAATGTTATCTGCTGATTATAATTTTGTTTTATGTTACTGCACTATTCTGTTTATGCATAACAGTAAGGTTATTACAGAAGAAAAGTTTTGGAGTACTGATTCACCCCTCCCCTCTTAGTACATTAGCTTTCCATATTGGGCCTAACAACTATAGGTAAGCTACATGCTTTTGAGTTAAGTAATTTTGATAACAATGGGTCTTCGGTAAACAAAGTTGAATCTGCATTCAGTTCTTTTCATCTCAGTGAATCTGAAGATTACAATGATAGAATGTCTAAGTATGCTGAAGGAAATCACAGTGGAGCAAGTGAGAGATTTCACAAAAACATGGAAGAAGTACACAAACTATATGAGGAAATCAGAAAGCAAGAAGAGTTTGAAGCATTATTGGCCAGAAGGTTACCAAGAGGCAAAGGTAAGTATAAAGGGAAGTTACCTTTAAATTGTTTTAACTTTGATAAAATTGGACATATGGCTTCTAACTATCCTGACAAAGATGATGAAAAGAAAGATTACTGAGATGATAGACAAAAATATAACCAATACAGAAGACACTGAGACTTCAGAAGGAGAGAAAGAAAGACAAGCCTAGTAGCTAATGAGGAATCCAATGATGATAAATCTGATGAGACTAAGATTGAGGAAGTTGTATATGTGGCTATCAAAGATGGATTAGATGAAGAAAGGTATGAAGAAAAAGCCTTGATATCACACATAAATAAAAATTATTCTTGGATCACAGATAGTGGATGCTCATATCACATGACAGGTGATAAACACAAGTTTGTTAAATTAGAAGATTATGATGGAGGTTATGTAAGATTTGGTAATGATGCACCATGTCCTGTGAAAGGTAAAGGTTCTATTACACTTCTTGACAATACTAAAAATGATTATGTATATTGGGTTGAAGATCTGAAATACAATTTGTTGAGTGTAGCACAGCTAAATAATATAAGATACCGAATAGAATTTCAGAAAGGAATTGTCAAAGTTCATGACAAACATAGAAAGTTGGCTACTACCGGGACTCAAACAAGAGGTAATACATTTCACCTTGACTCAACTAGGAACAATTGTTTGTATGCAAAAATAGAAGATACCTGGTTATGGCATAAAAGGTTTTGTCATGTAAATTTTGATAATTTGATCAAAATAAGTAAGAAGCATCGTGTAAGAGGTCTACTGAGCTTGGAAAAACCTAAGAATGCAATATGCTGAGGATGCTAGATGGGTAAGATGACAAAATCAAGCTTTACAAGCAAGTCTTACACTTCTAAAGGAATTTGAGATCTTGTAAACACTGATCTTTGTGGTCCTATGAAAGTTCAAAGCTATTATGGTAATAAATACTTTATATTATTTGTGGATTATCACTCAGGGATGATGTCAGTTATTTTTCAAAAAGAGAAATCAGAAGCTTTTCAAATGTTCAAATGGTATAAGGCAAGAGTTGAAAAAGAAACATGAAGATAGTTGAAATGTCTTAGATCTGATAGAGGAGGAGAATTCATTTCTAATGAATTTAGCTTGTTTTGCAATGATCATGGTATAAAGAGACAAGTGTCAGCACCAAGGACACCACATCAAAATGGAATAGCTCAAAGAAGGAACAGATCAATTGTAGATTGTGCCAGAAATTTGATGATAGAAAAGAGAGTACCTCAAATATTTTGGAGAGAAGTAATAAGCACTGCAGTTCACACCTTGAACTGAGTACAACTGAAGAAAAGAACTATGAAGACACCTTATGAAATCTGGTATGACAAGAAACCAAATGTAAGTTATTTTAAAATATTTGGAAGTAGATGTTATGTTCACAAAGATGATAGAAATGGAAAATTTGATCAGAAAAGCGAGGAAGGAACATTTCCTGGTTATTCCTCTAGGAGTAAAGCATTTAAATGTCTGATCGAATCATCTAACAAAATTGTGGAAAGTGCAAATGTGAAAATTGATGAATTTGCAGAAAGGAATGATGAAGGAAACTCCAAAGAACCAAAAGATTATGAAGAGTTTGTATATGTACAACCAACCAATTTTACCAAGAAAGCCAATGAAGAAAATACTCAGTTACCGAGTAATGAAGAAGATCATCTAGAGCCTACCGAGCCTAAATTAGCAAAATATGCTAGAAGAAATCATGCATCAAGTCAGATTATAGGAGATAAGGATGCTCCGGTGATGACAAGGAACAAACTGAGACACAACACATGTTTGATATCTGAAATTGAATCGAGGATAGTAAGGGAAGCATTAAGCAATGAAGATTGGGTAAATGCTATGATAGAAGAGATTGATCAAATCAAGAAAAATGAAACATGGACACTGGTCCCAAGACCAAAAGAGAAAAATGTAATCACTACAAAGTGGATTTTCAAGAATAAGCTAAATGAAAAAGGTGAGGTCATTCAGAATAAAGCAAGGCTAGTTTGCAAAGGTTATGCTCAAGAAGAAGGAATAGACTATGGAGAAACTTTTGCAACTGTAGCAAGACTTGAAGGAGTAAGAACATTGTTGGCATATGTTGCTTACAAAAATTTCAAGGTATATCAAATGGATGTTAAATCTACATTTTTGAATGGTATACTAGAAGAAGAAGTCTATATTGAATAGCCTGAAGGATTTATTGAAGAGAAGAATAGAGATCTGGTATGTAAGTTGAACAAAGCTTTATATGGTCTAAAGCAAGCACCTAGAGCATGGTATGAAAGGTTTCACTCTTACTTATTAAAGATTGGATTTATAAGGACTAGTGAGAACAACAACATGTATATGAAGAATGATGAGAATGGAATATTGATGTCAGCCATATTTGTTGATGATATTATTTTTTGTGAAAATGATTCTTTATGTAAGAACTTTGGAAATGAAATGTGCAAAGAATTTGAGATGTCATTAATGGGTGAGATAAAGTATTTTATAGGTTTACAAATATTGCAAATGAAAAATGACATTTTTCAGTACTCAATCCAAGTATATAAAGGAAATCTTGAAGAAATTTGGAATGGAGGATTCTAAACCTATAAGTACTCTTATGAATACTAATTGTAAACTATCAAAGAATGATGAATTTGCATCTGTTGATGAGACACTTTACCAATCTATGATTAAAAGTTGCAATATTTAGTTCACAGCAGGCCTGATATAGCACATGCAGTAGGTATAGCTACATGATTTTCTGTAGATCCCAAAGAAACTCATATGACAGCAGTCAAGAGAATTTTTAGATATTTGAGAGGCACAGAAGATTATGGTCTACTATATGAAAAGAATGATTTTGACTTAAAAGTCTATACTGATGTTGATTGGGCAGGAAATATTGATGACAGGAAAATCACAAGTGGTGGTGCTTTCTTTTTGGGAGAAAGACTAGTAAGTTGGCTTAGCAAGAAACAAGGATGCATTTCACAGTCAACAGCTAAAGCTGAATATGTTGTTGCAGCATTGAATTGTACCAATATAGCATGGATCAAACAACTGTTGGAAGGAATGAATGAGACAGTTACCGAGCGAGTAACTATATTTTGTGATAATACAAGTGCTATTAACATTTCAAAGAATCTGGTAATGCACTCTAAGACAAAACATATCTCTATAAAGTATTATTATCTTAGAGAAGAAGTTCAAGAAAAGAAGGTTGAGCGGGAATATGTTAGCACAAAGGAACAAATCGTAGACATCTTCACAAAGCCACTGCCAAGGGACATTTTTGAGTATCTCAGAAGTAAACTAGGTGTCCTACCCCTATCTAGCACTCACTGACAGCGTTTAGTGAACGCATCAATTCTATGACTCCAAAGATTACTATTTGTAAGTTGATGCTAATTTACACACTTTAGAAGGATGTCTAAATTTGTGCAGGATATAGTGAATGAAGACAAGTTGCTTTGACCAAGATACATTTGTATATGTTTGAATTGCAAGGAAATTACTTCATAGGAGGAGTAATTATGGATCAGTATTACTTTTGGCATTGTTGTCAAAGGGGGAGATGATTGTTTATAGATCAAGGATAACAGGAGAAGATTAAAGAAATTGGAATAGATCAAGTTGGTATTGCCATCAAAGCCAAAGGGGGAGATTGTTGGCATTACAATAAGTTTGCTGGTTGATGATATTGAGAAGGTTGTTGGAGATAAATGATATAATTGATAAAGGATTATTATTGTCTTAATATTATTATTTTGTCATTGATGTCAAGCAATTGATTTTTTGATTCAGTATTATGTTGCCATATCTTAAAAAGTATGTTTTGATGAGTATAAAGATGTCAGTAAGTGACACAGAAAGAATGTGAAAATGAAGGGGAGTAATAGGTTATTCAATGGGCAACTATTACCGAGTTTGACAGTGATAAGATTATGATGTTTTGATTGTTTTGATATCATATATATATGTATTCAAAGACTGAACTAGAAGAGGAAAAGATTTCATGTAATAGAATGAGTAAAGGTTTGATACTATTCTATTTTACTGAGCAAGGAGCTACTCGATAAACTCCAAGGTTACCAATGTCGATTAATGAATGAAAAAGTCACCGAGAAGAGAATGTCTATAGAGTAAAGTTTAGTATTAACCGAGTATCAACCGAGCAGTAATAGAATGCATTAAATAAAGTGTATACACTATTTATTGAAGGATGCCAATGAGCTGGAGGTTTATTGAAGATAGGAATGTCATGCAAGAAGTTTGTCAAGGATCAACAGGAATTAAAATTCAAGAGTAAGATCTATAACACAGATTGAACGGTCCTAACCGAGCACAAGTACCAAGGAAGGATACAAGTTTCAAGGGAAGATAAAACATTTTTTAGATTGAATGATACAATGAACCTAGTCAAGTTTGAAGATCTGATGGTTAAGATTAATCATGGGAAATGTGATTAAGAAGATTAAGCGGTTGGGAATTGCTTATAAATAAAGAGTAGTTGAAGAGTAAGGAAGCAGGCAAACTAAAGCATAGTGATGCTATAGAGGTGATTACCGAGTATAGAAGATTGAAGATCTAATTGAAGAACAGATTGAGAAGCCCAACAAGGAGAAAGATAAGTCTTATGACAAGATTATCTTGAGCATATTGAGCACATAGAATCCACTTTAACATTTTAGATGTGAAGTTGCAGATACATTTTATTACTATTATTTATTTTCGTAAGTGACAGGAAATCTCTTAACCGAGTGGACTTAACAGTCTTATTTGTAAAACCTCTTGGAAGGTAACATTCTAAATGAGTGTTTGAAATCCTTTGACAAGGTCACTTCTAACAAAGTGAAGATTCTAACAGATCTGAGGGAAATCCCTTAACTAGGTCACATCTAGCAATGTGTATGTAATCTTTAATAGGATTTGCTTTTAACCGAGAATACTCTAGAGGAGTATATTTTCTTGTGGGTCCAAAATCCCATAGTGGTTTTTTCCTATTAGGGTTTCCACGTTAAATCTGGTGTCAAATATGGTTTAATGTTTCATGTTTATCTATTTGTGAGTTTGAATGATTTACAGTCATAAGTTGCATATCAAGTAAATGCTACCGAGGTTGAATTTGATTAGAGTAATTATTATTGAGTTTATCTGATTCACCCCCCCCTCTCATCTAACTAATAGTGAAATGTAATGGGTCACTCTAAGTAAATTCAAGAGAAGAATAGAATTTGATGATTAGGGGATGAAGAGCGAGTTGAAAAATAATTACACTCATGCACATAATTTATGGAAGACATATGGGCTATTCGTATAATGGAGGTTGGATTATGGCAAGCTCACATTAGGGAAAATAGAAAATCTCAATATTGTTGATGTTCTTGAGGATATGGAGGATGATGAAGATGTTTTAGACCTCATCTACGAGGCACAAAAAATTGTAGTAACTCCCCTTCCTCATATTCAATGGTCTCAAAAGGAATGTATTTTCATCCGAGAGGTTTCAAATTGTGTTGGAAAACACTAATGTTTGGTTGCAGGAGATGAGCTTGAGACTCAAACATTTTCAATCAAGTTTAGAAGATGATATTGAGGGCCAATGGGAAAGAGATTTGAATTGAGAACTAAGAGTAAGGAAAATGTCCAAACTCCTCAAAAGGTGCCAAAGTATAAGTTCACGGTTGGGAAAGGTAAAGGAAAAAAGAAAGGTGAGACATCCACAGACACAAAGGAGCCAATTGTTGAGCTAGAAGATGAACAGTCAAAAGAGCATGTTGAAGAATAGGAGGAGATTAAGGAAGGAGAGAAAGAAGAAGAATACATAGAAGAAGATATATAAGAACCTTCAGTGACATTACCATGTGTGTCTACAGGTAGAAACTAGAATTCCCATCATTGTGTCTTCTTTGGTAACTATTGTTTGTTTTAGTAGTCATAGTTTGCATGTTGTCTCTACTATTCATATTGCACCATCTACTCTTGTTCAAACCATCCATACTTCCACTACTCTTGTGTCTAATTTTGATTCATCCCATGATAAAATTGAAAATATTTGGATCACTCTCATCTTTCTCTAGTCTATCAAAAGTATCCACTACCATGCTTTTCTCAACTATGATAGACTTTCAGAAATTCATAACCAAGCCTATGCCAAATGTAACATATGTGGCTATCCTAACCTAGACTACTTCCATTGTGATTGCTACCACACAAGGTCAAACCATAACTATGTTGGCCATATGATAGAATTGATTAGGTGTTGCATTGATGTCAACACTTGTTGTTATGGTTGTTTACCGGCTTCCGATAGGAGGATTGGATTGGGAAGACAATCAGTTGATTGCCACTGGTATGATCTAGTTAATGGAATAAGTTTGTATGGATGGTTATTATGCTTGTGAAGTATGTTTCATTCAGTTGGTATTGACTTGATGATCGGATGCTATATCATGTTCTAGTAAGCTTGCTTTATTGGTCCAGTAAGGGTTTCATTGACAAAGATTTATTGAAGATCTTTGATGTAATGCATAAGTGGTGTTGGTGCAGCTTCTAGAAGGCATTCGGGATGTTGATGGTCATTGTGTATGTGCCTCAACTAATTGGTTTCATTTCTTTGGTGTGTGTGGATCTAATTTAGGTCTAGTCCTATCTAGGTTATGGACCAGTTTGCATGAAACGTGTTGGTGGATCCTCAAATATGCTTCCGGGATGTTTTATTGATTGGATGATATTTGTTTGGCCTTAGGCCGACATGTGTTATGATTTTATTTTAGGATTATGTAATGGATCTATTGAATTATTATTTGTGAGGCCGACCTAATTGGTTAGGTCCCAGGTTAGTATAAATATATGTAAGATCTCATTGTAGATCATATGGGCAAGGAGAGAATAATGTAATAATCAGTTGTGTAGAGGATTTGGTCGATCATAGGTGATCGAGTTGGGTTTATGTAAGTGGTTTTAGACATCTGGTATTAAGCTTAACCGGAACTGTAAGGCATGTTTTATGCTATCACCAATAGTTGTTCTCTCTGAATTGTAGTCCAAATATCTTGAGGTGGTTGACATCTCTGTAGTCAGTGAGAATCCATTGTGATGAGCAGTGTGCTCTAGGCAATGTGCCTTCCTGCATATGTAATCATATACTTGTTGCAAAAGTATCCTCTAACTATGGTAGGGTTTCCCACCGTGGTTTTTCCTTATTGAGGTTTTTCATGTACAAATCATGGTGTTATGTGTTATGGTTGCATGGTATTGATTCTTTGTTTTTCATTTATGCTTTAATTCTTAATCAGTTATACTAATATAAGGTTATAAGTGCTTTAATTCACATAATCTTTTAACAACTAATTCACCCCTCTCAGTTGTTCTTCAGATATTATAACAATTGGTATCAGAGCCTAGTCCTCTTTTTCCAAAAGCTTCACCACTTGAGGAAGATCCTATGGCAACTAATAGTTCAACTCATGTATTTAAATTATCTAGGAATCATCTTCGACTTATCTAAGGAACAAATCTATACTTAATATTTGCATAACACAAGCATTTAATATGAGCATCTACATCCACAAGAATAGATTAGGCATGTACATGATTGCTTGAAAGGTTTTTTTACTTGTCAAAAACATTGGTTTGACTAAGGAAAAAGGAGAAGAACAATCATTTCTCATGTCTTGCACAACAAATTCTACTATCATTTATTGGCACCACCCTACTTAGATACCAAAGGTGAACATGATTATGCAAAATCAAGTCATAAATTCATGATATAAATTCAACTCTACATAAAAAGGTTTGATTTTGTAGTTGTAGGGTTCAAATATATACTTGTAGAAATAGACAAGAGTAGATAAATAAATATCATGGTTTGTCATTAGTCTTTTGACATGTGTGTTTGTTGGATGCATGGGTAAATCATGGAATATTATCTACATAAGATATTCTTCATGAAATTTTAGAACCCTATTCTATTTATTGATTTAAGTGCATATTTACAAATATGATTGCATAGTGTTACTATATTAGTTCATATGTCTAAAAAAGTATGTTCGTTTCTTTCTCAATGTTCATTTATTGTTTCTTTACACACACACACTCGTGCACACACAGATACATGCATGCACGCGCTCATGCGCGCGCACACACATACACACTTAAAATATTTTTATGATAACATATTAAAATATCTTAATTAAAATTAATTACATAATTTAAAAAAAATTGTAGCTTAAAATATGAGACCTAAAAGGATTGGAGTTCTTATGCTTGAAACATACACTTTAAATGGTTCAAAGAGTGGGAAGGGTCTACATGGCTTAGATAGAGATTTAGAATTTTAAATATGAGAAAAATGCTATTATATTTATTTTATTATTCGTAACTAATTTGTTCCTTATAGAATTGCATGAACATAGATGTTCAATCTATTATTTTTTGTGTTTTCATGTTTTTGCTTGTGTTCCTCATCATTAGTCTGGTGGCTGTTATATATTGTGGTAGGTTATGTGTTAGAAGCACATTCAACTCTAGATTTATAATCTTATTTCATTGAATGAAAAAAATAATAAATATTTATTTAAAACTAATATTTTCCACTCATCCATTATTTCCCATGAAAATATGAAGTTCATGTGTTCTACAAAATGTGTGTGACAAAATGCCTTAAAATTAAGGCCAATTTATCAATAAATTTTTTTAAATAGAAACTTTTACATTATATAAATTTGGAGCCAATATAGTTTGAATTAACCTATATTGATGAGTCCTAAATTTTTATTATTGACATTTAGTGTGGGGTAAGATTGCAATTTCTATTGAGTTGTTGACAAAAGTGTTTTTGATTTGATTTCATAAATCTTAAAATGTTTTTGAGTTGATTGCATAAATATTAAAGGTATAAATTAGTTTATAACTTCTCATCTTTTAGTGAATTTGATTAACTAAGAAGTTTTTTTTTTAAATGAAAATGGTGAGAATGATCATAGCATTCAACTACAAGCATTAGCTAATTGGCATTTGCATTTTTTGCATGACTCATAATTGTGGTATCTATATTTCATTCTTAATTAACAATAGATAAGTTTAATGAGAAGCTCTCTAAAACCACTTTTAAATCCATTCACACCACCTAAAATGGATATTAAATATAATGTATGAAAATCAAGAGAAAAAAGATAGGGAAATTCACTCTCTATTTATTGATTTAAGTGCATATTTATAAATATGATTGCATAGTGTTACTATATTAGTTCATATGTCTAAAAAAGTATGTTTGTTTCTTACAACAATACTTTTAACATTTTAATTTGAGTTAAATAAAAAAACTTAAAATTAATTTTGTCTCTTAAAATATTTGACCTCAAGGCATTGCAAGTTTTATTCTTGAATTAAATGTTTCGATGTTCATTTATTGTTTCTTTAGACACACGCACTCGTGTGCACACATACACATGCAGGCACACATGTGTGCATACGCGCACACATACACACTTAAAATATGTTTATGATAACATATTAAAATATCTTAATTAAAATTAATTGCATAATTTAAAAAAAATTGTAGCTTAAAATATGAGACCTAAAAGGATTGGAGTTCTTATGCTTGAAACATACACTTTAAATGCTTCAAAGAGTGGGAAGGGTCTACATGCCTTAGGTATAGATTTTAGAATTTTAAATAAGAGAAAAATGATATTCTATTTGTTTTATTATTCATAACTAATTTGTTCATTACAGAATTGCACGGACATAGATGTTCAATCTATTATTTTTTGTGTTTTCATGTTTTTGCTTGTGTTCCTCACCATTAGTCTTGTGGTTCTTATATATCATGGTAGGTTATGTGTTAGAAGCACATTTAACTCTAGAGTTATAATCTTATTTCATTGAGTGAAAAAAATAATAAATATTTATTTAAAATTAATATTTTCCACTCATCCATTATTTCCCATGAAAATATCAAGTTCAGATGTTGTGCAAAATGTGTGTGACAAAATGCCTTAAAATTGAGGCCAATTTATCAATAAGTTTTTTTAAATAGAAACTTTTACATTATATAAATTTGGAGCCAATATAGTTTGAATTAAGCTATATTGATGAGTCCTAATTTTTTATTATTGACATTTTTTTTTTTGGCACGGTGGCAATGCCACTTGATATATTTTATTAATAATATATAATTTTTACAATATATTTAAAAACTGATTCAAACTGAGCTGAGCTCCCAGAGAAAAGAACCAGCAAGAAAAACTTTGGTCATTGCTCATCAACATGACTATATAAGAGAAGTAGTGAACAATCCACTAGCCAGAGCTAGTTACAAAATAGAGATCAACAAAGGAGCATGCAGGCTCATTTACAAATTGGAGCATGCAAGCTCATTTTACAGAATAGGAGCATGCAAGCTTATTTACAAAATAGGTTCTTGGGACATCTTGAATGCCCTACAACAAAGAAATCCTGCAACCAGAATTGACATGACCCTACACCAAAAAACAACTGCAACCAAAATATATATATATATACTATAGAATGCAGAGAATTTACAAGAAATGTAAGGTTCCAAAATATGATTGACACCAACGACATGAGATCTACAGTCTGCCATTATAGACAAATGCCAAAGGAGAAGAGGTGAATGCAGAAAATTTCTAGAGAGAAATGAAGCCCAAAATTTTTATGCCATAAATGAAAAGAAAGAGGAGATATATCATAAAAATCTGACAAACCAAAAGAAGCGATGTACAAAGATAATCATGAAAACAATGCTACGCCAAACTTTAAATGGTATATGAAGGACAGATTCCTAATGTGAAAATCAATATCTCCAGATTTTGCACCAGAAGAGAGTACCAAACACAGGAACAACATCAATAACAACCAACTCATCATTAATGAATGCCAAGTGATGATCAAGTAAAGAATAGTACCTCAAATCAAAACCAAATGGAATTATGAAAAGAAATACATCACCAAGAGAAGAGAATATCAACTCATATAAATGAGCAATCATATAATAAGAAAGATTAAATACTCAACTCTCTATAGGCTATACTTAATAGGTTTGGGAAGCTCATCAACTCACCCCCCAATTGAGAGGAATCAATAACAGTTTTGTCACAACCCATATTAGCGAGGCAATCAGCCAATGCATTACCTTCATGATAAACATTTGGGATGATGAGGTGCTCAAATGTATCAAGAAGAGTCCATATTTGTTCAAGAATATACCAAAAATGCCAATTATCAGCTTTTCTTGCCTTGCAAGCATTAATGACAATAGCTGAATCACCTTCAATATGAAGGTATTTGAAATTCAAATCCTTAGCCATAACAAGACCTTCTAAAAGAGCACAAGCCTCGGCCATATTATTTGTGCCAAGAGAAATTGGCATAGCTTTTAATGCTAATAAAGAACCCAAATGATCACGAAAAACCATCCCTATTCCTGAATCACCAGGATTTCCATGGGAGGATCCATCAAAATTCAATTTACAAAAAGGGGCATTAGGAGGATGCCATTTTATGGAATTTCTATCTACAGGTGTTTTCTAAATCCTTGGAAAGGTGGGTGATACAGGAATAATGATATTTTTCCAAGAAGATATCATAAAATTGTCCCAAGAAGAGAATTCTGAATTCATATTAAAATATTTATGAACATGAGCATTAACTTGCTCAATAATACTTCTTTCCAAAATCCCAAGAACAATTGATAAATCTGATGAGTCACATCTATAAATGCGCTTGTTTCTTTCCCACCAAATGGCCCATATGACTGAAGAGGGAATTATAAACCACAAACAAGCAAATAGAGAAGATGAATACAAAACTGGTGAAGACTGAAACATGTCCCATAAAGATTAAGGTAAAGGGAATGAAAGAGATAACTTTTGGAGGACAAAATGCCAACAACTACTCGCAAACTCACAATGAAAAAAAAGATGATTGATATCTTCAAGAACTTTACCACATAAGACACAAGAAAAGGAGGCTGCAATATTAAATTTGACTAAATGATCACTAGTCAAAATTCTATTTTGCAGTGCAAGCCAGGAAAATACACCAGCTTTAGGTAATACTGAATTATTCCAATAGAACAAAAAGGCCCGATGAGGAACATTTTGATTGTCCAATTGTTGAACAACAAAATATCCTTCTTTAACAGAGTAGTTTCCCGATTTAGAAGGGCACCAAATAAGTTGATCTTTGATGTTAGAAAGGAAAGCCACTTGGTCTTGCAAAATAGATTTAAAATTTTGAATTTCCTTCAAGGAAAATGGTAGAGTAGAGGGATCCTTCCATGAGACCTTGTGAGAAAATAGATCAACACTATCTACATAATCAACTAATCTAACTCCCCATGATTGAGAAATAACAACTGAAACTGAAGCAAGAGAATCATGCTGCGAAAGAGGGGGAAAGCCATTCCAGGAGTCTTTCCAAAAAATAATATCCTCCCCCGAATGGACCTACTAGGAGAGAAAATTAGAGACCACTTCCCTACATGAGATCATAAAGTTCCAAATAGCAGACCCATGTGGAGGATTAGAAATTGTGAAGATCCTAGCAGGATTTTGGGAATCCAAATACTTAGCCAACATAATTTGGCACCACAAAGATTGGGGCTTAATATACATAGACCAAAATAGTTTGCCCCCAAAAGCCCTATTTCTTTTAAATAAGTCCTGAATCCCAGCACCACCAACTTGCTTGGAAAGAGACATCTTGGTAAAAGAAATCAGTGAATCTTTTTATCTTTTGTCATATTATTTTTCCAAAGAAAAGATCGAATAATCTTTTCAATTTGGGAGATTGAAGAACTGAGATATAGTAATTGGGAATGGCAAATAGGACCGTTTTAATGAGAAGTATCCTACCTGAAAGAGACAACCACCTAGCCTTCCAAGTAGAAATATGAGATTTAAGTCTCTCAATAATCGAATTCCAAAAAGAAGACTTAGCAGATCCCATAAAGAAAGGAATCCCCAAATAGGTAGAAGGAAGAGAGTCTATTGGGAAACCTAAGATATTCACAAGTCTATCAGCCACCAACTGAGGAGTATTAAAAATGAAGATCTTGGATTTATGGGGGCTAATCTGTTGGCCAGATCCAACAGTATAAGTATCCAGAATAAATTTAATATGAGTAGCCTCTTGAATAGAAGATGACCCAAATTAAAGTGTATCATCAGCAAAAAGGTTATGAGTGACTGAAATATCAGGGTTAGGAATTAATACCCCTTGCCAAAAGCCCAGATCCCTTTTCTTAATAACCAATCGACTAAAAGCTTCTGCCATAATGATAAATAAGAAAGAAGATAAAAGATCTCCTTGTCTAACACCCTGGGTTGAAGAAAAGTATTCAGAGGGAGCTCCATTAATGATGACAGAAAATGAAGTAGTAGAAATACAACTCCTGATCCATTTACACTAGCTTTCAAAGAAATGAAATTTTCTCAAAACTTTGACCAAAAAAGCCCAGCAAACTTTATCATAAGCCTTCATCATATCAAGTTTGACCACAAAAGCTAGGATATTGGACTAATTTATGGAATGTAAAGTTTCATGAGCAACAATTGCTCCCTTAGTTTCTCGACCCAGAACAAAACCTCCTTGTTGAGGAGAGATGATATGAGGAAGGAGAATTTTAGGCCTTAAATAAATAGCCTTGGTGAAGATTTTGTAAATAGAGTTGCACAAAGAAAAGGGTCTAAATTCAACAAAAGTTTGGGGATTCTTAGATTTCGGGATAAGGGCAATATAAGTGATGTTAAAATTTTTAAGGATATACCCACCCCTCCTAGACTCTTCCAAAGCCATTAATAAGTCAAAACCAATAAAATCCCAACATTTCTAAATGAACAAGATAGTAAACCCATCAGGACCCAGAGCTTTGTTAGGGGCCATGGAAAAAACAATAGAATGAAGCTCATCTGAAGAAAAAGGACTCATAAGAAAGTCATTATCCTTATGAGAAACAAGGGAGGTGATAGAATCTAAAATCAAATCCACATGATGATCCATAGAGGTAGAAGAAAAAGAAGGAGATAACAATTCCTGAAAAAAAGACACCCCCTCCTCTCTAATCTGCTGATCTGAATTAAGGACATAACCAGACTTAGAATCCTTAATACTAAAGATTGTAGAAGCATCTCTTTTAAGCTTGGTTCTAACCTAAAAGAAGGTAGTATTCTTGTCACCTTCTTTAAGCCAAACCTCATGAGACTTTTGCTACAAATAGATTTCAACCCAGGAGCAAAGGATCTCCCAGTAAGCTTGCAATTTCTTTTGAGCATCATTAGTGGAGGAATTAGTGCCATGTCTAATAATCCCCTCATTAACAACCTTCAAATAATTGGTAACTGCCTCTTTTTCATGAAAAATATTCTTAAAGACCAATTTATTCCAAGCCATAATTTGAGATTTTACAAATTTTAGTTTGGAACAAAATTGAAACATCATAGTACCTTTGCAAAATAGATCACTTATCCACCATTTCTTTATTATTGACATTTAGTGTGGGGTAAGATTGCAATTTCTATTGAGTTGTTGACAAAAGTGTTTTTGAGTTGATTGCATAAATATTAAAGGTATAAATCAGTTTATAACTTCTCATCTTTTAGTGAATTTAATTAACTAAGAAGTTTTTTTTTTAAATGAAAATGGTGAGAATGATCGTAGCATTCAACTACAAGCATTCGCTAATTGGCGTTTGCATTTTTTGCATGACTCATAATTGTGGTATCTATATTTCATTCTCAATTAAAAATAGATAAGTTTAATGAGAAGCTCCCTAAAACCACTTTTAAATCCATTGACACCACCTAAAATGGATATTAAATATGATGTATGAAAATCAAGAGAAAAAATATAGGGAAATTCATCGACTATTTATTGATTTAAGTACATATTTATAAATATGAGTGCATAGTGTTACTATATTAGTTCATATATCTAAAAAAGTATGTTCATTTCTTACAACAATAATTTTAACATTTTAATTTGAGTTAAGTAAAAAAACTTAAAATTAATTTTGTCCCTTAAAATATTTGACCTCAAGGCATTGCAAGTTTTATTCGTGAATTAAATGTCTCGATGTTCATTTATTGCTTCTTTACACATACACACCCGTGTGCACACAGACACACGCACGCATGCCCGCGTGCGCGCGCGCACACATACACACTTAAAATATGTTTATGATAACATATTAAAATATCTTAATTAAAATTAATTGCATAATTTTAAAAAAATTGTAGCTTAAAATATGAGACCTAAAAGGATTGGAGTTCTTATGCTTGAAACATACACTTTAAATGGTTCAAAGAGTGGAAAGGGTCTACATGCCTTAGGTAGAGATTTTAGAATTTTAAATAAGAGAAAAATGATATTCTATTTGTTTTATTATTTGTAACTAATTTGTTCATTATAGAATTGCACGAACATAGATGTTCAATTTGTTATTTTTTGTGTTTTCATGTTTTTGCTTGTGTTCCTCACCATTAGTCTTGTGGTTCTTATATATTGTGGTAGCTTATGTGTTAGAAGCACATTTAACTCTAGAGTTATAATCTTATTTCATTGAATGAAAAACATAATAAATATTTATTTAAAATTAATATTTTCCACTCATCCATTATTTCCCATGAAAATATCAAGTTCACGTGTTGTGCAAAATGTGTGTGACAAAATGCCTTAGAATTGAGGCCAATTTATCAATAAATTTTTTTAAATAGAAACTTTTACATTATATAAATTTGGAGCCAATATAGTTTGAATTAACCTATATTGATGAGTCCTAAATTTTTATTATTGACATTTAGTGTGGGGTAAGATTGTAATTTCTATTGAGTTGTTGACAAAAGTCTTTTTGATTTAATTTCGTAAATCTTAAAGTGTTTTTGAGTTGATTGCATAAATATTAAAGGTATAAATTAGTTTATAACTTCTCATCTTTTAGTGAATTTGATTAACTAAGAGGATTTTTTTTTAAATGAAAATGATGAGAATGATAATAGCATTCAACTACAAGCATTAGCTAATTGGCGTTTGCATTTTTTGCATGACTCATAATTGTGGTATCTATATTTCATTCTCAATGAAAAATAGATAAGTTTAATGAGAAGCTCTCTAAAACCACTTTTAAATCCATTGACACCACCTAAAATGGATATTAAATATGATGTATGCAAATCAAGAGAAAAAAGATAGGGAAATTCACTATCTATTTATTGATTTAAGTGCATATTTATAAATATGATTGCATAGTGTTAATATATTAGTTCATATGTCTAAAAAAGTATGTTCATTTCTTACAAGAATAATTTTAACATTTTAATTTGAGTTAAGTAAAAAAACTTAAAATTAATTTTGTCCTTTAAAATATTTAACCTCAAGGCATTGCAAGTTTTGTTCTTGAATTAAATGTCTCGATGTTCATTTATTGCTTCTTTACACACATGCACTCGTGTGCACAGAGACATGCACGTGCGTGCACGCACACATACACACTTAAAATATGTTTTTGATAACATATTAAAATATCTTAATTAAAATTAATTACATAATTTAAAAAAAATTGTAGCTTAAAATATGAGACCTAAAAGGATTGGAGTTCTCATGCTTGAAACATACACTTTAAATGCTTCAAAGAGTGGGAAGGGTCTACATGCCTTAGGTAGAGATTTTAGAATTTTAAATAAGAGAAAAATGATATTCTATTTGTTTTATTATTTGTAGCTAATTTGTTCCTTAGAGAATTGCACGAACATAGATGTTTAATCTGTTATTTTTTGTGTTTTCATGTTTTTTCTTGTGTTCCTCACCATTAGTCTTGTGGTTCTTATATATTGTGGTAGGTTATGTGTTAGAAGCACATTTAAATTTAGAGTTATAATCTTATTTCATTGAATGAAAAAAATAATAAATATTTATTGAAAATTAATATTTTCCACTCATCCATTATTTCCCATGAAAATATCAAGTTCATGTGTTGTGCAAAATGTGTGTGACAAAATGCCTTAAAATTGAGGCCAATTTATCAATAATTTTTTTTAAATAGAAAATTTTACATTATATAAATTTGGAGCCAATATAGTTTGAATTAACCTATATTGATGAGTGCTAAATTTTTATTATTGACATTTAGTGTGGGGTAAGATTTCAATTTCTATTGAGTTGTTGACAAAAGTGTTTTTGATTTGATTTCATAAATCTTAAAGTGTTTTTGAGTTGATTGCATAAATATTAAAGGTATAAATTAGTTTATAAGTTCTCATCTTTTAGTGAATTTGATTAACTAAGAAGTTTTTTTTTTTAAATGAAAATGGTGAGAATGATAATAGCATTCAATTAAAAGCATTAGCTAATTGGCGTTTGCATTTTTGTATGGCTCATAATTGTGCTATCTATATTTCATTCTCAATTAACAATGGATAAGTTTAATGAGAAGCTCTCTAAAACCACTTTTAAATCCATTGACACCACCTAAAATGGATATTAAATATGATGTATGCAAATCAAGAGAAAAAAATTAGGGAAATTCAAACATGTAGAAATAAAATAATATTTTATAATTGTAATGCCCCGCCAGGAAACCCCGAAGGGATAAAGCCATAACACAAGAATAGAGTGCAATAATTTTTTTTTTAAAGTTACAACACATAAGATGCAACATGATAACAAAGATTCAGATTACATAGCGGAAGACTTCAACTAACTCCTAAAGAGTTTCCCAACGAGATTACTTAAATTTCCACAATACACTTTACTCACACAATTAATCCAAAAACGCTGAAAATCTTAATAATGAGATAATTCATAATCAGGATAATTTATTTCAAAGATGGAAATATAAATCACAAGCAAGAATTCATCATTAAGATCCATTCATGAACTTCATTCAATCTTTTCATTTAAAATTACAACCCATACATAACATTCTAATACATTAGGATTTCATCAAGCATAAGCGATCTTACCAAGCATATTTAAATTCCTTAACAACAACTAAGAATAATTCATTACTCTAAGTTACATTATTCCATATTCCAACTTATTGCATCAAAAGGACGAATTCACACATGCATTACGATAAATCGCATCTCAATCAATTATGCATTCGATCCACATGGCATTCAAGATAGACTGAAAATAAGCATTAATAGTTAATTCCAATTATCCACTTAACCATTCTAACATAAATTAATCATACATGACAAAGATGAATAAAGGAACATAAGAGAATACACCACATAACACCATAATGATCTCGGAGTTCACCCCTAATGGGCTACATCTCCGGGTCTGCTCAACTGCAAGACCCCCTCGGATAAATAATAAGGTTAAGAGTACAAAAAGGTTACACCATACAATCCAGCCATCAAGGCGATACATAAATAATATACAGACGACCACACCGGTCGATAAATACATAAACGATCCTTACAAGGAACAGGATCCAGCTGAACATAATCAAAGCTAACACAAAGAGATCCAAGAGAGCATCCGTAAAACTGAACCATCACCACCCAAGGTCTAACATGAAACCGACACTCACAAGGGCAGAGATAAAGGACGACTCACAAAGGAACTCAAAACAGGACAAAACAACAACACACTAGCGAACGTAGGGACAAGTGTCATCACACAACCTGGTATGGATACCATGGCAAGTCTTCATAGGTCCCGGCCCATACACTGGTAACCCTGGCAACCTAATCCGAACTTCCGGCCCATCCAAGCCTCATGTGGACCCACACATCCTCTCGTGATGACAAGGAAGGTAGTTTGCCATTTCAGGCCTTCTCACAGCATGTCGAATCTATGATAGCACTCGTCTCATGTGTGAGGCACATTATCTTATTTAGAGATTATTTTCTAATCTACTTAGGTTATCACTTGTTAGACTCACTTTCGACGGGTTACCCAGCAGCCACTTTGGGCGCGGCCCCCAATCGAAAGCCACTTTCCCATACGACACTAGACTAACTCAGACGAACTCAAACCACGGAATACACATGGTAAGACGAACGGAGTTCAAGAAGATACAATCATCAGGTCAAACACAATTCAACGGTAATCACTTACTGACGGCACTCTAACTAGAGACCTGACAACTAAGGTTAACCACGAATCATTATTCGATTCACTCAAAGAGGATATGACCGATTATGACAACATCACAATACAACAGTCAACTCGGAAATCGAGGACTAAAACAGGAACACCAAATCATCCATACGACAGGGTCCTACTTACAAAGCAAAACATGCCATTTCATAAATTAAAGCGAATACAGTAATTAAACTCGCAAGGCAATAATCAGAAAAGACATTATTCCCTCAAGTTGATTTAAACATTAAAAACGATCAAGTTTTCTACATGATCTAAAAAAACATATTACAGTTATCTACCTTGTCAAGGGATAAGATGTTCTTGGTTTTCTAACTCCTATGGTTCAAAGCATCGAACAAGCAATTTAAGCCATAATGAGTTTAACCAATTCATATTAATAAAATTCAGACGTCCATTAATCGACTAAAATAAGATATTAAGTCTCCAGCAAAACATCATCAAATAGAATTTACATCGTATTCCAACGATTTCCAATAAAATATTATTCTCTATTATTTTAAACGATACTACATCAAACAGCCATCTTCCCTAATCAGCTAGAAGGGAAGATATAAACTTATTGATCCCAGATTGATCCAAAGAACAGCCAAATAATATACAATGATGAAATTATCAATCTTAGATCTTAACTAGGAAAGTACATAAGCCACAAAATGAAATTGCATAATAACTAGCTTATAAAATTCCATTAGAATTACTTACTAACCAAATTTACATTGATCAAGATATTGCCTCTTAATCATAATTAAGAGCACTTTAACTTAACATTAAGGATCTCTTACATAAAAATGATATTATAATCCAATGCATTTTTTTTTGATTGATAAAAAAAATACATAAAAACACTTGTTAAAAACTACGTTCTTATCAAATAGAAACGCATTTTAAACTACGTTGAAAACCATGAAAATGCATTTAAAACAATCTATGCCCTTTCTTTTTTAAAAAAAAAAACGCATGGAAAAAGATATAGCGAGGCGAGGGTTAGGGCCGTGCCCTAACCCTACGCAGGGTAACCCGCAGGCGGCGGCGCCGCTGCGGTGCCCGCAGGCCCGCGACGCCCTGCGGCCACCGTAGCGTCGCGGCCGTAGCCCTACATACCAGCAAGGGAGCGGAAAGGAAACAGGGGGCGCAAGCGCGAGGGACGAGCGGGGGGGGGGGGGGGGGGGGGAGGGGAGGAGGAGCGGGGGAGCTCCGCTCCCCGCCTCCAACCCCAACCCACGAGTTTAAACAAAAAACAACGCCCGGCTCGCTACGAAAATGAAATACCCAGCGTGGTAAATCCAACGCACAGGCTCGAAGTAAAATAAAAGTTTTCGTTTTCCATTAAAACACAGTTCGGAAAAGAACTAATAAAATTTCTTTATAAAAACACAGTTCGGATTTCATCAAACGTCCATCACGAAATTGGTAATGAATTTCGATTTAAAAACATAAATTCGATTTAATATAAATCTGTTTTCAATGAACTCAGTTTTGGGCATCAAGATTCTTGATGGAATTCATCCATTCCTAACACAATCAGGGGTTTTCAACACCATACAACAATGAGGAACAAGAAAGTTTCCAGCCAAATTCAAATGGACAATCAATTGGTTTTCCAATAACAAATTCGGAATCCTACCTGAATACGCAATCCTGGAATGCCTGAGGGAGAGCCCACCTGCCAGATCCCAAAATCCTCCAATTTCCATTCCCAACCAAAATCTCTACCAAAATTGTCCATCCTCTCCAAATTTCCCAAATTGGGTTATATGGAAGAGTTGACCCAAAAATTTCTATTTTTGGAATTTAAAACTTTATTTACAATTAATTCCTCAAAATTTTATCCTTTTCTACTAGCAACAATATAACTTGCTTTATCAATACAAAATTCGATTTTCTCAATTAATCAAATTTAGCCGTTCAAATTTAATAATCCAACAGAATACAATCAATCTATTGCGATAATAAAAACAAACTTTCTTTTTCGACAGCATATATAAATAATGCATTTAATATTCAAAACAGTCATTAATTCAAATTTACTTCCAATTTAAAATAGGCAATTCAATAACAACGAAAAACGCATAACGGATTCTCAATCAATTTAATCCATTAATCTTCACTGCACAAACGCATAAATACTCAAAATAATGCTAAGGACTAATTAATCAATTTACCAACACACCAGGCACGCAAACCGAGGAAGTCAACCAAACAGACGACTCGCAAACCCAAACAAGAAGGGATTACCGACGACGACTGGCGATGCTCACTAGAGCACGCCTAAGGCCGACTAGGGTCTTACGACCACCTAATCCAACTCTAAGGATTAAAAAGGGTACACTCAAACCTGCAAAACCAGGTGATGACGAACCTCGCACTCATGCGACTTCGTACCTGAAATCTCCTGCAACAAAAGATCATACATGCATACATTTATAAAATCTAATGAAAGCGTTAGTCCGATACTAAAATCACGAAATAGGTACACTGAATAACCTGCATACAACTAGTGTGAGAACCACATCAATAGCTATGCGTAAAATCAAACATCTGACACTAATCATAATATTACGATAAACTAATCCAGATTAAACCAAGGTTAGAAGTAGATTACGGTAGGGGTACTACAATAATTACAATAACAATTATAGAAACAAGGTTAAATATAGAGAAACTCTCAAATGAGAATAAAACTTAAATAAAAGTGAGTAATACTCTTCAATATAGTAATCCATAGTTGTACATGTATTTACATTACCTCAAATATTTTTACATATACAACCACTCTATCTTGTAAATGACATAAATCTTGCAAGAATATTTATGGCACTGATAATGAAGGAGTACAATTTTCATAGAAAAGAAAGATGGAATTAGAAACACCAACTCTATAAATGAATCTAATACTCCATGTACTTGTAACAACTTGTTATCAGCTGCACTAACCCTATTGTTCAATAGGTTTGAAGGAATTTTCTTTTGTTAAATTTATAATAGTAATTCATTTTTCTTCCTTTAGACTTTAGGCCATTTCTTTGGGGCAAACAGTGACATCTTAATACATTAAATTCCCATGGAAGTATGAAAAACTAAAAAGGATTCTAAAACACTTCACTAGTCATTCAAAACAAATGATGACATTATACACCATTTAAATAACTATTGAACTGTCTTGTTGCATGTCAGTTAGCTTTTGTGCAAGAATATTGATTTTACTGGACTAATCGTACCATCATAAATTGTAACCCTTTACAATTTTACACTATTTTGTGTGATCTTTTCTTAGAGTGTTTACTCCTTGCTCTCTCCAAGTGTAGTTCTAGGCTTTATATTGCAAAATTGAAATTTTCTAATTATATGATGATCTAGATTCCAATCCTGTTAGGAAACTCATAGATACTGAGAGGGGGGGGTGAATCAGTATCTGACTAGTAATTAGAATTTCTCAACTTAAAACATGCAGAACATATTGTAACAGTGTTCTAATATGCAATAAATAATGCATGTAATGCCCCGCCAGGAAACCCCGAAGGGATTAAGCTATAACACAAGAATAGAGTGCAATATTTTTTTTTTTAAGGTTACAACATATAAGATGCAACTAGATATCAAAGATTCAGATTACATAGCGGAAGACTTCAACTAACTCCTAAAGAGTTTCCCAACGAGATTACTTAAATTCACAATTCACTTAACTCACACAATTAATCCCAAAGCTGAATATCTTAATAACGAGATAATTCATAATCAGGATAATTCCTTTCAAAGGACGGAAATATAAATCACAACAAAGATTCATCCATTAAAATCCATTCATAATTCTCATTCAAGCTTTTCATTTAAAAAAAAATACAAACCATACATCTAACATTCTAATACACTAGGATTTCATCATAACATAAGAGATCTTTTCAAGCATACTAAATTTCCTTAGCAACAACTGAATATAATTCATTACTCTAAGATACATTATTCCATATTCCAACTTATTGCATTTAAAGGATGATTACACACATGCATTTACGATAAATCTCATCTAAACCACTTACACATTCGATCATCATGGCATTCAAGAAAGAACTGAATATAAGCATTTATAGTTAATTCCCATTTATCCACTTAACCATTTTAACATAAGCTAAACATACATGATAAAGCTGAATAAAGGAAACATAAGAGAATACATCACATAACACCATAATGATCTCGGAGTTCACCCCTAAAGGGCTACATCTCCGGGTCTGCGCAACTGCAAGACCCCTATGATAAATAATAAAGTTAAGAATACAAGAGGTTACACCATACGATCCAGCCATCAAGGCGATACATAAACAATATACAAGTGACCGCACCGGTCGATTAATACATAAACGATCCTTAAAAAGAACAGGATCCAGCTGAACATAATCAAAGCTAAAACAAGAGTCCAGGAGAGCATCCATAAAACTGAGCCAACCGCCACCCAAGGTCTAACATGAAACTGACACTCACAAGGGTAGAGACAAAAGGACGACTCACAAAGGTACTCTTAACAGGACCAAACAACAACACACTAGTGAACGTAGGGACAAGTGTCATCACACAACCTGGTATGGATACCCTGGCAAGTCTTCATAGGTCCCGGCCCCATACACTGGGTCACCCTGGCAACCTAATCTGAGCTTCCGGCCCATCCAAGTCTCATGTGGACCCACACATCCTCTCGCAAAGACAAGGAAGATGGTTTGCCATTTCAGGCCTTCTCACAGCATGTCGAATCTATGATAGCACTCGTCCCATGTGTGAGGCACATTATCTTATTTAGAGATTACATTCTAATCTACTGTTAGGTTATCACTTATTAGACTCACTTTCGACGGGTTACCCAGTAGCCACTTTGGGCACGGCCCCCAATCGAAAGCCACTTTCCCATATGACACTAGACTATACTCAGACGAACTCAAAACCAAGGAATACACATGGTCAGACGAACGGAGTTCAAGAAGAGAGACGCAATCATCAGGTCAAACATGACTCAAAAGTAATCACTTACTGACGGTACTCTAACTAGAGACCTGACAACTAAGGTTAACCACGATCATCAATCGACTCACACACAAGGAGGATATGATCAAAACGACACTACCACAATACAACAGTCAACTCGAAATCGAGGACTGAAACAGGTACACCAAATCATTTCATACGACAGGGTCCTATCAAACAAAGCACTCTTGCCATTTCATAATTAAAGGCGAATACAGAAATTAAACTCGCAAGGCAATAATCAGAAAAGACAATATTTCCTCAAATTGATTTAGACATTAAAATCGATCAAGTTTTCTACAAGATCCAATCAGATTATAGTTATCTACCTCAACTAGGAATAGGTTGATCTTGGTTTTCTAACTCTTAAGGTTCAAAGCATCAACAGACATGTAAGGCCATAAAGAGTTTTTAAACCAATTTATATTAATAAAATTCAGACAACCATTAATCAATAATTAAGATATTTAATCTCCAACAAAACATCATTACCATACTGGTTTAAAATCAATCTCTATAGATTCATAATTTTCAATCCCAGATGTACCATACGGATCACGGAAATATAAATATAAAGGAAATTCAATTGTAGATACTCATTTCCAAACGCACATGATATAAACTTATTAATCCAAGATTGGACCAAAGTATAGCCAATTAACTTTCAATGACGAAATTATCAATATTAGAACTTAATTAGACAAGTGCATAAGCCACAAAATGGACATGGAATAATAATCAACTTATAAGCTCCGTTACAAATTTACTCAATACCAATTCAACATTAATCAGGAGATGCCACTTCAATCATAATTAAGCAACTAAATAACACTTAACATTAAAATAACTTTCCTCAAAATGATATTACTATCCTAATCCTAAATAAGAACTAATTAAATCTTAACATTAAAATAATATTTACAATATTATTTGCTTTGTTTTTGAATAATAAAAAAAACATTAAAAAAAAATCCTTTTAAAACTATGTTTAAAACAACGCATAAAAAAAAAGGAAGAGATGAGGGTGGGGCCCACCTCCCAACTGGGAAGGCTGGGCGCCCAAGCCCTAGCCGTAAGCGGTGAAGGCTCGCGGGCGGTGCTCGCGGTGGTGCCCGCAGGTGCCGCGGCGCCTTGCGGCCACCGCGGCCCCTGCGGCCACCGCCGTGGGCCACAGCCGCAACCACATTGGTCTGCTGAGCGGGAGATAAGGGGCGAGCGGGGTGGAGAGGGGAGGAGGAGCGATGGAGCTCCGCTCCCCGCCCTCCAAACCCAAAACCCAGCGTTTTGTTTAAAAAAAACTCGCACGGGCTGAAACAAACAATGCCCAGGCCGAGCCAAAAACAGCGCCCAGCTCGAAAAATAAAACATAAGATATATGTATTTTGATTCAACACACAGTTCGGAATTAAACACAAATGCCCAACACCCAATATGATAAAAAATTCGGTTTAATAACAGTTCGGTTTAAACGAACTGGGTTTGGTGTCACATTGTTGATGATATCCATTCATCCCAAATACCAAAGGGTTTCAACATTCAAACAACTGTGAGGAATAACCCACCTCCATTAATTCTATTGATTTTTAATAACAAACCAGGTATGGCAAAAAGAATCATATAAGCTCAATGATACAGCCATAAAATCTTCTTGAAGAACACAACTAAAACATGGATTTAAACTCACAAATCCAATTTAAAACTGAAAGCAATCAAGGATTGGAATTGGCAACAAGAAAGGCAGTTCAGAATTCCTACCTTCATTCGCAATCCTGGTATAGCTGAGGGAGAGCCCACCTGCCATATTTAGCAAACTGCCTCTTCTCCAAAACCCCCAAAAATCTTTCCACCCAAAATCTCCTCCAAAAATGTCCATCCCCTCCAATTTTCCCCAAATTGGGTTATATGGAAGAGTTGACCCAAAAATTCCATTTTTGGAATTTAAATTTCTTATTTAAAAATAATTCACAAAATTTAATTCTATTCAACTATATCAACAATATAACTTGTTTTTTTTCAATTAAAAATCGATTTCCTCAATCAATTAAATTTAACCTTTCAAATTTCAGAATCCAACAGAATGCAACTACGTCTATTGCGATAAAATACAAAAATTCCTTTTCAACAACATATATAAAATGCATTAAATATTCGAAAACAAACATTTCATCAGATTTACTTCCAAATTAAAAACGAGAAATCCAATATCAATGAAAATCACTTAACGGAATCCCGATAAATCTAGCCCATAATCTTCAATGCACAAACGCATATATTTAATAAAGAAAATTACTAAAGACTAATTAATCATTTAACCAAACACACCAGGCACGCAAATCGAGAAAGCCAACCAAACAGACGACTCGCAAATCCAAACAGGAAGGGGATTACCGACGACGACTGGCGATGCTCACTTGAGCACGACAAAGGTCGACTAGGGTCTTACGACCAGCTAATCCAACTCTAAGGATTAACAGAGGTACATTCAAACCTGCACATCCAGGTGAAGATGTAGTACCCCGTTTTGATCGGACTTATTAGACTATCTTTGTGTTGTAGTTTACTATTCAGTGACACTTTATTGCTCGTCATTTTTGCAGACGTATTTGATACTATTTCATGTTTATCTGGATATTGGATGCATGAGTTATTTTCAGTATTTCAGTATTGGTGATTTCTAGTATTTCATGGATTATTGCTCGTACTGACATCTTACTTTATCTAGGTGATGTGTTATATATATGTTGCGTGTTTGCTATTGTATTGGATGCAAGGGGACGATTTTCCTTCACTCGTTTCGATGAGACAGGGAACGTCGCGATTCTCCTTCATCGGTGTGCGTGCTGTGTATTCTATATCTATATGCATGTATGTGTGTGCTTCGGTGATGCAGGATATTGCAGGTACAAGTACCGGGTAGGTACGGGGTATCGTCTCCACCTGGCTTCACAGGTCTGAGCGTGCCTTATATGTCCGATGGGAGTGGAGGAGATAGCTTTTGACCCTAGTCCTTACCTCCGTCTATTATTGTGAGTGCCGTCAGTCGGTCATTCATCCCTTTTGTTTGAATTTCGAGTCTTTTTACTTTTCCTCGATTTGCGTGCTTTGGTGGTTCGGTTATTTATTTGAAGTTTAAGTTGTCATTATTGTTGACTTGAGCGATTCATTCCTTATTATGCCTTATGTCTTGAATCAAGCGTAATTGATTAGTTTATTAGATTTTAATTTTTAGTTGCTTATATTGGCAAAGTAATCGTGTTTAGATCCAACGAAAGAAATAGAATAGATTAGTTAATTGTTTTTAATATATGCAAATAAAGTTAACTCATTGTTTTCCTATTTAGTAGAAAAATTGATTTAATTGCTATTTATGAAAATGTAATTTTCAAAAAGAGGAAATTTTCATTTATTTGTTTTGAGAAATATGAAAAAGAAAAATAGAAAAAGAAAAGAAAGTCAAATGGGAGATTTTAATGTTTTTTTTAAAATAGAAATTTTGGCAACCCAGAAAATTAGGTTAAAGAGATTTTCTTACTAAATCTTTTTGGAGGAGATTTTGGGGGTTATGCTTATTTTGGAGGAGGAGAAAGAAATTTTGGAAAAATTGCTTGAAGGGTGGATTTGGGTGTGAACTAGCTGGGATTCCTGCTGAAGCATACCATTCTTGCTTGGAAATCATAGAGGTTGGTTGAATCCTTGCTTATTGCAACAAAAAAATCCTTGCTTTCTTCCCATTTGCTGTTATTTGTTTAAAATCTTGAATGGTGAATTTTGGGTGTTGGGTGTTTGTTTGTCATGGGTTGTGGAAGAAGAATTCTACCAAATTGTTATCAAATTCAAACTTAATTTCTCTCCATGTAGTTTCTTACTAAATTTGTATTGTTTCATCTTTGTTTTGCAAGAAATATCTTAGTTTGTTTTGCTGTTTGTATTTGGAAATTTGTTGGGTTTTAGTAGTGTTATGCTGGCAAAATTTGCCAAGCATTCATAAAATACCTCCCCCCTGATAATTTCCAGTTTTAAAAATGTTGGTCATGAGCTAAATTTCCTTGTTCATGCTTGATTGGGAGCAGATAAATTCAATTGGGGTTTGGGGATTTAGTTTATTCCCATTTAATTAAATTTTTAGAGCAAACTGGGCTGATTTGAATGAAATATTAATGCCCCTATTTTGTCTCAGAAGATTGGTTATTGCTGGTAAAATTGGCATTACCAGTGACTCCTTTTAATTTTTTTTTTTTTTTTTTTTTTGTTTGTATGTTTGATAAAATACGATGGCTAGGAGATTAATTTTTAAATTTGTTTGACAGAGGTTTTCACCTCTGTCTATGTCTTGAGTTTTTTTTAGCCTCTGTCATTTTTATTTAAAACAAGTTTTAAATTGTTAATTTAAATAAAATTAAATTGATTAAATTTAAAACCAATTGCATTGGGGGCGGTGGCGGGGAGCTGGGCTCGACCCAGCCACGCACCCCCCTTCCCTTCCCTGCGTTCGCTGCAACACCCAGCGTGGGGTAGCAGCAGCGCTGCTTTCCCCAAGCTGGGGATGCAGCTCGCTGCATTCCCCAGTTTCGGAAAGGCAGCGCATGCTGCAGTGGGTGCGTGGGGGCCCCACATTGTCATTTTAATATTGTTTTTTTTAATATTTTTTTTTAAGTTTTATAAAACAAACGAAAATAATGTTATATATATATCGTGGTTTGAATTAAATCAATAAGTGTTTGGTGTTTAATATTAAGTAAGAATATATTGTTATTTAAACAATAATAACAATATGTTGTTATTTAATATTAAATAATAATAATAATGTGTTAATTGTAGTTTGTAATGATGTTGAGCTTATTTAATAATTTTTCGATTTTAGTAATGAGGATATTTGCCTGGTATTGTGTAAATAAATTAAACGATTTAGAGGTTAGTATTAATGTTGGAATTAAAGAAAGTTTAGGTTAAATTTGATATTAGTGTTGTTATCCAGTTTTGAAAAAAAATCGTATGATGTTGTATTCGACAAATAGTTGTTATTTGGAATTATTTTTATTAGCCGATATTTACAATTGTTTAATTTGATTTAAATGTTGACTGCTCAAAGAAAGATTGCTTGTGTAGGATCTTACGTTTTAATAATTGCAGTCTAGTTGTTTTAATGTCGTCGCATTATGTTTAAAATGGTCATTATGTTGTTGATGTTTACCCTTGGTCAGGTGTCGTTGTTCAAACCTTGAGGAAGTGGGCTGTTATGTGTTATGTCCCTAATGGTCAACCCTGGGTTTGTGACTGGAGTCCTACACCTGTGTTATGTCTGGATAATTTATGGTTGTTAGTCCACCATAGAGTTCTCATAGATAGTCTTATCCAGTTAGTGACCTAGTAGAGAGAGTGGCTTTCGGGCGGGGGCCGCACCCAAAGTGGATGGCAGGATAACCCCTCGAAAGTCAGCTATTAAGTGATAACCTAATAATTTGTTTAGGGGGTGGGTAGTTATTAATTTAATTAAGATAATGCACCCCGTACACGGTTGAGTGCTTGTATAGGCTCAAGGTGTTTGGGAAGGCCTGGAATGGCAAACCTACCACCTTGTCCTCACGAAAGGATGGTAGGGTCCGCATGATGCTTAGATGGAGCCGGGGGTTCGGGAGAGGTTACCAGGATAACCCATGATGGGGGCCGGGACCTATGGAGGCCTACCTAGGGTAACCATGTTAAGCCATGTGATGACACTCTCTCTCTAGGGTCGCTAGTGTTTGTGAGTCGAGTCACTTGTGTACTGCGGAGTCATGTGTACTGTTGTACTTTTCTTGCTTGCTTGAGGGTCGTCTGCTATCTCCTAGCACGGTGGGGTGGTTCCATTATGGGATCACATGGTCGGGTGGTAGTGCCACTTCCCATCGGATACCTTGTTCCTACCTTCACGCGAGAATTGGCTTCGCCGGTGCATCTTGGTTCTTGCTTCACGTAGCACTTATATTCTTGATTTTGTACCTTGAGGCCCGTGTGGTCATTGTATCATCAACTTGTAACCTTTGTAATTTATTGTCCTATGGAAGCCATGTAATTTATGGAATATTGTAATTTAAGTCATGGGATGTATATTGTTTCAATTATCTTTCCTATTTTGTATAAATGAATATTTGGAAGAATGTATGTTGTAATTCTTTAAGCCTATCTTTTGGAGATCAATTTATGAATATGAATTATTTAATCGTTATTGGCTTTCCTTAATTTAAATGGAAGATTGGATTAATATTGTGATGTGGTTTTATTTTGAAGTAATCTTCGTTGGTAACCCTTTAGGATGTAATGTTAGTCTTCCGCTTATGTTAATTATTGAGCAAAGTTATGATTATTTCTTTTAATCTTAAAAAAAAAATTTATTGCGCCTTTTAGTTGCCTTGTTGTGTTGCTATCCTTTAGGGTTCCTGACGGGGCATTACAGAAGACGAACCTCGCACTCATGCGACTTCGTACCTGAACTCTCCTGCAACCAAAGATCATACATGCATACATATATAGAATTTAATGAAAGCATCAGCTCAATATTAATACCACAAAATAGGTACACAAAACAACTTGCATACAACTAGAGAGAAACCACATCAATAGCTACGCGTAAAATCAACATCTGACTATCACATAATATTACGATAAACTGATCAAGATTAAACCAAGGTTAGAGATCGATTATGGTAGGGGTACTACAATGCAATAAACAGAAATGAAAGAAACCACATGAAAATCACACCATAACACAATGTTTTAATAGGGAAACCCAGTGTGAGAAAAACCTCAGTGGGATTTGTGACCCACAATATTCACTTATTAGCCAATAAGAGAATATTACTTACAATAGGGGCCTACACATGCATGAAGGCCAAGTGCCTAGAGCTCACTGCTCAAATGGGAAGTCTCACTGACTTACAATGTGGATTATACAAATCCAATAACCTGTACTACTTTACAATAGCATCTTCAATGCCAGATTCAGTACTGGTTGCTGCTCTGTTCTGTACATATACCCCTTAACCTATATTTCGCATAATAGGTCTGCCTAATCTTTTTCTCCTTACTTTTTTGCTTACATCCATTAATCGCTTACAAAATGTCTACAATGATCTCTTTTATATATAAGAGTCATTTTACAGTGATATCAAGTTGGCTTACAAAGTTTTTCAAATAATAAACAAAATATAATATAACAAAAATCTTGTCGGCCTCTGTGCCAATATGCTTCCTTTCTATGTGTCGGTGTCAGTGTTCTGAGTGCTGGTGTAGAATGTGTTCTGCTAATGCCGGTGAACTATCTTGCCAGTGTAATGCCTTACTGGTTTCATAGGATTGTAAGGTTGCCATCAATGACAAAACCTTCAATCACATACAATGTCTAATTGGAGTGTGCATATGCCAACAAATCCTAGGACTAAATGCACCTACTTCACAGTTGTTTCACCTTTTTTGGGGTGCAGAAGGGCATTTGAGTGTCCTTTTGCCCCTAATTTGGGCCTAAATTTAGATATGCCAATGCCCAATTCCTACTAGTTAGTTACAAATCCCAATAATTCAATATGATTTTTAGAGTTTGACCTAATTTATATAATACTTTGATAACCCTATATAAGAGCGCCCTATCAATTCATTTTCACATCCAAAATCATTCTATCTTCAAGCATCAACCTACAAGCATCAAGGTGACATTTTATCCCACCATATCCTTCAACTATTCTTTAATTCTAAGCATCATGGAGTACCAAGTTACAACAATCTTCATGTAAGCATGTGCTTATGATTGATTTTTCCATGTTACTACATAAACACTTGTTATCATATTCAAAGAGAATTTGCATCATCAACCATAATCAATTACATCAGGCTTGAGGTATAATATATAAAATTCTACTTTAGACATTTCTTTTTAATTTATCAATTTCATTCAAGGGTTGATTCCAACCTGAGGTTCGACCTAGGAAAACCCCCATAAATTAACACTATTTTCCTCTTTTGTATTTAAATATGGTAGGATCTAGAGGCAAGATATGCAAATTCAAACAAAATAGACAGAGGCACATAGAGCCATCTTTTGCGGAGGTAGAAAGTTGAGGACAAGGTCACCCAAGCTCCATTGTTTGACACTTTACTAATGAAAAATTAGGGAAATATTTTGTGCAACGCCCTGATCCCAAAAGTATATGAGTTGTTCACATCTGAGCTCCTAAACAATGTTGCCCAAACACCATTTTCCCCACACTTTTGAGACTAGATTTCAGACCTAGGTTCCTCTCTACTTTGTATTTCAATATTTCTATAATATGTTTGTATATCTAATCTGAGATTGTCTATGCATGCTCACTATTGTCAAATTCAAAATTCTTAATTCTAGATCTTGCATTCAAATTCCATATCTCGTTTTCAACTCAAACAAAGAAGTAATATAATGTAATGAGCATTCAACCCTTTTCATATAATTGAGGTTAAATATATTGCGTTCATTCCTCTATGATGTAATGGTAATGGGAGGTGGGTTGATTCTTCATTTACATATCTAAACTAATGAACCTATTTCAAAACAATTACATTTTGGCGAACTTGACACTTCTAACATTTTTCATATTTATGATTGTGTGTTCACAAATATGATTTTTAATAATGAAATTTACAAAATTTGATTGGTTTTCTATTTTACATGTGATTACATTACTTATTACCTATATTTAACAAAATCATATGTTGGATAATATCTTCTTTCACTTCATGTTTCTTGCATTCATTCATACAACTCTAATGTAATGCATTATGAGGGTTTCAAATTTTTTTCCTATATTTAATTTGTTTCTCAAAGATTCTATACATATTTCATGTTTCTATATGATGATATTTTTAAATAAGTTAATGAAGTATTTGAATTTCATAGAAAATTCGATAGATGTTTTAAAATATACTCTTTCCAATCATAGAGATGATATTGAAATGAATCTTACTTGTACCTTCCTAGAGTGCCTTTGATTGATGGAGTACTTGAATTTCATAGAAAATTTGATAGATGTTTCAAAATATACTCTTTCCAATCATAGAGATGATATTGAAATGAATCTTACTTGTACCTCTCCTAGAGTGTCTTTTGTTCATGAGGAAATATTTAGTGTTCCTATCAATGATATATCCAATAGAGATGCAACATTTAAGAGTAATGATGAATCATCTTCTCACAAAGATATGTTGGTCTAAGAGGGACAAGGTAAACGTGTTAATCTTGGTACATCTATCACATCTAGATCCTTCTTATTCTCCAAGAGATTATCCTAATAATCAACATATTTTTACACAAGATGATGTTATTCATTTTATTAATTATATGTCTTCTGAAATAATATCAAGGATGAAGCTTTAGATGATGAGACTACTTCTTCCAAACCTAACAAAGTAGACATGAATAATGATAATAGGAATAATAATCTCCATATTAAGATATTCCCCCTTCATATATTCATCTTGGTGAACCTTGAAGATGTACTTACATAATAAAATTCAAAGAGGTCCATAATAAAAGTCCTTCACCTTCACAATTGAAAACATATAATAAGTTTGGCCACTACAGTATTACCAAATGAGATTATAGTGAACAAGGTCTTGGAAAGATGTTACAAGGAATTAAAGTCGCTATAAGACCTAATTTAAAATACACTTGAGAAGATATAGGATACCATTCATCAAAAAAAAGAGTCCACATTTATCATGACCCCCTTAGAGCTCAATTAATCTTTCTTTCTTTAGGAAAATGAAGAAAGAAACATTAACTAAATCAAGATAATACTACTTTTTCCACATCTCATTGAATCCTTTACCATTTTAGCAATAAATATCATGAATTCAAGAATGGTATTAGTGACTTATTGATCATGGTACTATCCAAGAAGCAGTGCATTAGCAGTCCCTTTCTCTATTATGTTGATCCTCACTATGTGACGTTGGGGGCTCTCTGTCATTCATGGTGGTACAATTTCATGTGAAATCATTCTTGGCTAGAAACATAATATCTCTTTCTTTCCTCCATTATTTGGGTGTAGGGACAATATATCAATTTTCTCTCTTCTAAGGATTTACTTTTGTTTTAGTGAGTAACATCTTTTATAGAAATATTCTTTCTTGCATAGAATTGTTTGCCCTTTACATGGATTTTACCATTTCTTAGAGGCATCTCTCTTTCATTTAGGCTATATTTCCTGCTAAAAATTATTCTATTAATGATCTCTCTTAGTCTATCCTTGTTTTTATTTCTTCTCCTTAGTCAAAGATGTTATTTTCATTAAAATATCTCCTCTTAGAAGTAGATGTATTTGACCAAATATCTCTTCCTCCTTTCATTATGCATCCCTCAAAAGGATAACTTTATATTAGTTGCAATATATCTATTTTACAACTATCTCTTCATTTTTTAGAGTGTGCCCTCTTTAGCTTGGAGTTTATGTGCATTATTGCCTAAAAGGGTATCTCCTTGGTGATGAAGGTGTCTATCCTTGTGTTTTATTTTTACCTGAAGACATCAACATAGGGTTATGTTTGCATCTTAATGGGGCATATATGTGGCCTTTTTATTGCTTAAATAATTTATGTTCCTTCCCTCTATATTTTATCAATCACCTAGAATAATACAACTTTATAACCCATAGAAACCATGTTTCCTTTCTCCTTCCCCATGAACCCATAGCATAAAATAATTTTATAGTCATTATAACATGGTTTATTGTCTTATCACTTGATGTATTCTCTTTCTCTTTCTATTTGATCACTTTTTCTCTTGTAATAGAATTTTGAGAATGATATTAGCAGTTGAGATATTTTGATTATCAAGGTGTTTTCAATTAGTTGACATGGAGACTTTGTTTTTTAGTACTAACCCCTTCTTGTGTGTCTTTGGCCTTTCTTGTTTTTGTTTTGTTTTATTTTATCTTTTCCTTGTATGTGATTGTGTGGGTTAAGATCCTAAGCATGTGGGCTTTTTCCCTCAAAATTAGTGATTTCTTGTATTTTTGTAACCTTGCTCCCAATTGCTTGTATCTCCCCCTCTTTTCTTCTCCTTTACCGTGAGTATGTGTGTAGGTTGAAACTCCTGCTAAAATGTGGGCTAAATAAAGAATCATAATTTGTAACCCTTTACAAATTTACACTGCTTTTTGTGCCCTTTATTTAGTGTGTTTCTTCATATCTCTCTCCAAATGTATTTCTAGCCTTTATACCAAAAAAAGAGAGTCATATGATTATATGGTGATTTGAACCCTTGTCCTTGGACCAAATGCACCTTCTTTGAACTTGTTTCACCTTGGTTTGGGTAGACAAGGGTGTTTGGGTGCCCTCATCCTAGATAAAGGTATTTAGGCATCCTTTTTCCCTAACATTGGCCTAAATTTGGATATGTTGGTGTTTCATTCCCACCAATGTAATAGATAGATTAATTACAATACCACCCCAAATACCACATGTTACAAACTAGGAAAATATACTGAGGACATTTATTATAGATGCTAGAAATCCTGATAAAATAATTTATAGGATATATTGAGCACCAAAGGCTATAAACTTAAATAAAACATCGAAACCTTAAGAAAACCAAAAATAGTTTAGAGGACACAAACCATACAACCATACATTTTTTTAGATATTGGGAATATCTTCCTCAATTTCTTCATTAACAACTTCATTGCCAAGTTTATCATACCTGCAAAATTGAGAAGTCGATTCCATCCTTGGATTCTGAGGAGATTCTATCACCCTTGGTTGAAGAAACAGTTCTTTTGTATTGTGAGATATTTGAATGAGGAGGTGAGAAAGTGCGTAAAACACCTCTGATAATTTATAGAGAAATATGGTTGAAAAAATAAAATAGGGTCAATCATTTATAATCGTTGGCTTCTCCTAAAACCATCTAAATTCATCATAAGAAAGCCAGATAGTCACATAGATCCACACAATTAGATTTCAAATGAGATTCAAATGAAGGTTCTTGTGACGAATCTCACAAATTCATGATTTATGTGTTTGAACCTTTTCATTTTCGTGTTGTCTCTAAACATAATAAGATAGAATGATCAAAAAGATATGTCGCATGAGAAATAGTCTACCAGATAAGGGATTAATCATTTAAAAAAGTTTGAAGAGTTGGAAATGTACTTTATATTTTCACAAATAAAATATGTTATAGTACTTTATATCTAACTTTCATCGTTATCCAAAATCAAGGCCAATAATAAATCATCCTTTATGTCATCATTGTTGAAGAGTTCTTTGTTAGCTCCAAGTTTCCAACTTTTATTTGTCAGCCAATCCACCAATTTATTTGCTTCTCTAAAGAAATGAAGGATCCAATAATTATTGAAGAGTGGCAAGATGTCCCCAGCCTTGTGGAGAATTTATTTGATCTTCTACTTTGGGGCTTCAATTTTCTTAAATGCAAAGATTATGTTTTGAGAATCTCAGTTCAATTATTATGTGTTTTACTTTAAATCTAAATTCTAATTTGAGTCTTACAAATAAATCTCTTACTTCAACTATTTTATTTGTATTAATAGGACTTTTAGAGGCTACTGTATCAATTACCAAAACCTTATGGTCCCTCATATTAGAAATCACTTCATAAATACTTGGATTCCCTTTTAAAGCCCCATAAAAATTTAGTTTGAGAAAATCCTAATCTAGAGGTTTCCATTTAGTTTCCTTCTTATTGGTTTTCTTGGGAACATTGTTGAGATGAATTCACTTAAAAGGCAAGGTAATATGTTTCCATTTATAAATAATCATGAGATCTCAAGATGTGCTTTGATGGTTTGTTTCTCAGAATCTAGGTCACATACAAACAATATGTTTGAAACTATGAGGTTAGTGCGGAGCATCTACAATAACCTATCTCGGATTTATGAGACTTGAAACCATTTTCCTAGAGTAGCAATTTTTTTGTTGATGCAAAAATTGTTAGATGCATGCAATGCAAAGTTGAAAGGCAGACTATTTTTTGTTCTATTAAGCATGGCACCTAGATGTTAGTTCTAAATAATTAAGGACATCCCTAATGAACTGAGGACAACACTAATGAATTTAGGGTATCCATTTAACAAAATGATAACAAGGATAAAAGTGAGAAATATAGACTAGCAAGCCTACATTAAGCCATAATTAACCTAGGAGAGCCCTAGTGAATATAGGAAAGCCAAGTAATGAAATGATAATGAAGATGAAAATAATAAATATATACTAACAAGCCTATAATAATCCATAATGAACCTAGGACAACCCTAATGAATATAGGGCAGCCAAGTAATGAAATGATAATGAGGATGAAAAGGATAAGTATAGACTAATATATTAAGCCATAATGAACGTAGGACAACCCTAATGAATGTAGGGAATCCAGGCAATAAAATGGCAATAAGGATGGAAAAGATATATATAGATCAATACAAATGATCGTAAACATATTTTTTTAGTTCTTAGTCCATGCATCCTTTTCATCAAAGTTGCATACATTCTAGAAACATAATTACCATTACACATATATTAACATCCATGACCATGCATAACTACATCAATTTATTCATGTGCAAATTATACATTGTGTATATCATCAATACAACTATATTTCCATGATCATATACAAATACATTGTATATATCATCAATACAACTACATCAATATACTCATGTACAAATAAATTATATATATCATCAATACAACTACATCACTATACTCATGTATAAATACATTACATATATCATCAATACATCATTGTAATAATGTACAAATACATCATATATCATCAATACAACTACATGAATGTCATCATATATAAGTATGTATCAATGCATCCTACTATCAAGCTATCCTAGATAAACAACTAATACATGTGCTTCTAATATCCTCACATCCTACTCCAAGCTTGTGTAGGAAAATGCCTACCTATAAATGAAGATCGACATAAGCAACATGAACACCATAGTGTTATGATCATTATTTGAAATGAAAATAGGCAAATTCTAATGAACCTAGGGAAACACTAATAAAAATAAGACAACCATAATGAGAATAGGACAGCCCTAATGAACCACTAGGATTTTATTATTAATAATGTATTGTACCTTATGTTCCTTAGAGTCTCCAACCAAAAGAAAAACCTCACTTATTTGATTAAGTAGTTGAATCAAAAATTTCCATGATTTTCCTAACCCCTGCATTCCCAAGCCATGAAAAAAACTAATTTTCTTAACCAAGATAATTAGATTGCATTAATTTAGTAGAATCTTCTTAATCTTTATTATTCATACAAATGAAAATATCTAAATAAGAATAATGAAACTAATGAGCCTAGTAAAACCATCATAATTTGATGTCCTAGTCCAAACTTGTACCTACAATGTTCAAGGAAAATTTGATGGAATAGTATTGTCCATCAAAAAGACCTACAATTTTTAAGAATTATTAAGAGACATAAACAATGTGAACAAAATTTTTTTATAACATTATTTGAAATAAAATTTATGATAATAAATCAAGAGGTAGGAGTATACCACTAATATACCTCCCTATGAATTACATTAAATGTACCCACAATGTTGAAGTAAAATGTTGACACAATAGTTTTGTCCACTAAAAAGACCTATGTTTGTTAAGAATTGTTAATAAAACATAAAATCCAACATACATTTCACTCAACAATGGTTAAAATTAAACATGAGTTCATTAATATGAATCTTCTTAAGCTTTACAATTCATAGTCATCATAATTATCATACCTGTCTTGCATGCTAAGAGCTACATATGCTTCTCAAGTGCCTAAAGGATCATCTCTTACCCTTAGCATATCCAATATTGCTTCATGATCGACACTAGTAACTGTTTGTTCTTTTGTTCTTTATTTGGCATGATGCTTCAATAACTTAACATTTATTGCTATAATAAGGTGTGAATATATGAGAATGGTTTTGTGTCTCTCAATCTTTAAATGCAAGTATGCCATTCTTCCTAATTGTATACCTTCACAACAATGTTGCAACAAAAACAACTGAACCTATAGGAACAATGAAGCTATCATCATGTCATTGATTTAGTTAGCTTATGCTTTCCTTGCACAAGATGTTCCAACCAATATTCTAATCTCTATCCAGTCCCTTACAATGCAACAACTTCATAAACATGTCCTAATTGTACAAAATCTGAAAGACATTGATAGTCAAGTGAACACTCCATTTCATCATGTAAAGAGATTTTGCTTGAGATAAAGGATTTAGATACCATGGAATCCATGTACCTACCCACTCACTTGACTTGCATTAATCCCACTCACACTAAATGGTCCATTTAATTGCATTGAGCTTCGAAATGAATTCATCTTTGAAGATTCTCTAATTGTCCGACAATCCATTCTATATCCCACTATACTCGATTCATCAACCAACCAAAAGAACCTATGCAATTTTGAATCAAGTTCCCCTTCTTGTGGTATAGCATGGTTACACCAGTCAACAGTTTAATATGCATATTTAAATGTAGCACTACCTATAATCTTCAATTATTCCTTAACCAGATATCTCTTCACACATGCATTTGCTCCATCATGCTCCCCTTTCCATTCCCAGGTTAAAAAAATCTCCATATATGAGGTACACCCCTCTCTACATGCATTCTACACAACTAGTAAAATATGAGATGATTCTCAATAGCTATCTAACCAAATGAGATGTGGACCTAGAACAATATCTTTTTCCTACAAGAACTTTAAAAAATTTGAAAACAATATTGCACATACTTTGATGAATGAGACGTATCATTACTAATGTAAAAATGGTACTCCTTCATTATCTTCATGTCCTCTTTTGTACTAACATGGGCGTGTCTATATGTGACATGTGCACAAAAATAGAAACCTATGTAGAATTGTAATACTGAGACTATACCTCATTTTGTGGTAGTAACATATGTAGTTTTCAGCAAAATTCACCATATATATAATAGTACCAATCAAAAAAGTATCCTTATACATTCTATATTTCTCATCCAGCCACAAAGACCTATGACAATATCTTGCATACTTGTACAAAAAAAATGTTAAATCTAACATAAAACCAAAAACATTGATTTCTCTTGTTACCAACTCACATCGAGAACCTTCACCTCTACTCTTCAAATTGTGTTTCCCTATCTCATACCTCTTTTTTGGAACCATTTGATTTCCAAATTCATTTTCACTACCCTCATGAAAATATGATGCAAACTTTGACAACTCACCGTATTGTAAATACTTCTCATTTAAAAAATCAATTTTATAAAAAAAAACAACCATCATCTCTAACACATAAAAATAAATCTAACAAGTCCTGAGATCACTTAGGGAGTTTCATTGCACCACTCTCCTACAATATTTTGTTAGTGTGTAAAGTAGAACGAATATAGTATAATAGATCATGATACATTAAAAAATCTACATGGCATTTGCAACAACATGTATTGCGAATTTTAAGAGGTACACAATAAAATGGCCTACAAGATTCGAAAGCCCTTTGAGAGATTTGCAAGGTTGGGTGCTTTTCACCAAATTGTTTTTATAAAATTGTTGGCTGTATTCCAAGAAATGTTTAGAATGTGGTGTGCAGTCTTTCTTACCAATTTTTAACTTTAAAACACTTTGCATTGGGTGATCTACTCTTGAATTAGAGTGCCAAAATTATTGAATTTCATCATTTACATCCTTGGTTAGATTCTTATCAAAATGTGCAAGCCTCTAACTAAAAGTACATGTATCATTTTGAAGAGGACTATCTAGTCTTGTTCTTCTTCCAAGTTCTCTAAACAATGTTTTATGGTTTAGGTTCATATCAAGATAAGTTTGCCTCAATAAATGAGCCTTACTCAAATGATGTCTTACTAATGAGGTTGTGATTACTCTTCATGAAGCTCTCTTATCTTTATCCTTAATAGTATTTTGAATAGAATCAAGGACATTGAAATTTTTTTTTACAATAATACCATTTTTTCTAAAAAGCAATTTTACGTGAATCTTTTAATTGTCTAGAAAAGGTCTCATTTTGTTCTTCTTTAGCAATTGATTGGCATTGTTTAGTCAATGTTTTAATACTAAAGTGTTCATCAAAAAAAATTTGTAGCCCACAATTGAATGGTTTGAGTTGAACTTTTTCCTTCAAGATTTTTAATTATATTCTCATCAATTTCAACTAGCCATTTTGGGGCTCTTGAATGTGTCCGGTTTTCAATTTCTCTTTCTTCCACACAAATATATTCTCTTCTCATGTAATTCAGTGATGCATAATGTTCAACATTTTCATTTTTATTATCAATATTTTCCTTAACAATTTCAACATTTTCATTTTCAATATCAACATTTTGAATATCAATCTCAACATTTTCATTTTCAATATCAAAATTTTCATTAACAATTTCAACATTTTCATTTTTAATATCAACATTTTCATTAACAAACTCAACATTTTCATTTTCAATATCAACATTTCCAAAACTAATTTCAGCATTTTCATTTCCAATTTGAATATCATGCTCCACATTTTCAAATTCAATTTCATCTTCACTTGAAATAAAATTTATGAGTAAGGTGGAATATTTAGCACCTTGATGAGTATTTGATATGGCTTGTCTTTTCTTCCTTTATCTTTCACTCTCTTTTTCTCTATAAGCTTTAATTTCTTCTAATATTACAGATTTTATCTTGCATTTTTGTTTCCCATGACTCTCGTCCCATTACACTTCCCAAAAGGAATCAAAAAATGGTTCAAATCTTGATTTTTGTTTAAACAAGTCATCCAAAAGGTGAATTTTGTCTAATAAAATAAAATATCATGAATTTTTATGACAAAAAAGAATGTGGGGACCATTGGAATGCTCAAAATGATTGATTTGCCTATTTTTGTAGGGAGAACTAAACAGATATCCATTGTTGGTTCCTAATAATGCCCTAGTAATTAAGACACATTTTCTTGACTGAAAGGTTTAATTGTCTACATCATTTAACTACTAATTCATTAATCAGAAATGCATTCACTTGTCAACCCAAGAACATACACTTGAAATAGGTTTGCATTATATGTGCACTAAGAAACTCATAGGGAATACTTAACTTAAACTTGAAGAACCAAAAAAAAAATTGATCAAAAGCACTGAATTCTAGAGTTGGTTCCACTGATATCAACTTAATCTACTTAATATAAAACTTATAACTTTATGTAGAAAATGAACTAACTAGCTGGCAATCATAAAACTCTACTTTCCTTCGACTGCAGGAATAGTCATAGAGTGGAGTTTTTGTGGCTACAGGACAATCAATTGAAAGATTCTAACCAATGAACATAAGCTTGCTAATGAATGCACATAGTTGAAAATGAAATTAAATTGAATGTGGATGCTCTCCAAGTGGGCCCCCTTGGATGACCCTCCAAAATCTAAACCAAATCTAAAGATTATAAAAGCATCATAAACACATTGATACTTTTTTCATAGTGAATATGACAGAACTGAAATCTCTTTATTATTTTCAACTATGAAACAAAGTACACTCAATGCTCAAGTAAGATAAAATTGCATTACATTCTCCATCTCTAACTGATGGATTTATAAGAGATTCTACAACTAACTAACTACACAGCCGATCCACTCCCAACAAACTAGGAGGATAGCTTTTATTAGAAGTAAAAGCATAGAATAATGAATCATTCTAGGACTCAGTCTCACACACAAATATAGGCCAAGATTTCCTCGCAAATCGACACATCTTCAGAAGCAACAACTACATCAACCACAACTAGGATTTTTGTGATAGTTAATAGTTGTTGGCTTTACTGATTCAGTAGTTCTATTTGATTAGGACTGCAATTATTTGAATCAGCAAAAAATGTCCTTTGTTGACTTAGTCTTTCCTCCAATTGTATACACAAAATTTAACATGCAGAACATATATTTGTGTAGCGTTGTAAAATTGTGATAGTTGCAATTTCGACTGCATTTGGGTCTTCACGATGGCGGTGCAATGTTGAACCTTAATGGAGACCCCAAAACTTGTTTACGACATCAAAAACTGCATCTTTTTGCATCTTGGCTTGATCCTCCTTGCACCCTGCTATCCCGGGAGGTGGGACCATGGCGCCCAGCACCCTGGTCCCTGGCCCTATTTTGGGCCCAATCTCTTGTTTGGCATTGGGTTTTCAAGTTTGCAATTTGGAAAATAATGCTCCTAGGTCAGCCTAAGGTCAGAAAAATCAGTCTCCTAACCCTAATTGACAAGTATATAAACTACATTTCCCCTCCCAGAAAGGGGTGGAAAAACATATGTGTGCAAGAGGCGGAAGCGATAGGCAAACATTCAAACATTCGAGCATTAAAGCATTCCTTCAAGCAATTGAGCATTCTAGGTCTCCATTCAAGGCTAGGAGTTGCATTCAAGACAAGGATTCAACCATTGAAGAGGAGATCACCTACAACCTACAACATACAACATATAGCATTATTACACCTTCGCATTATGAACCACTAGGATTTTATTATTAATAATGTATTGTACCTTATGTTCCTTAGAGTCTCCAACCAAAAGAAAAACCTCACTTATTTGATTAAGTAGTTGAATCAAAAATTTCCATGATTTTCCTAACCCCTGCATTCCCAAGCCATGAAAAAAACTAATTTTCTTAACCAAGATAATTAGATTGCATTAATTTAGTAGAATCTTCTTAATCTTTATTATTCATACAAATGAAAATATCTAAATAAGAATAATGAAACTAATGAGCCTAGTAAAACCATCATAATTTGATGTCCTAGTCCAAACTTGTACCTACAATGTTCAAGGAAAATTTGATGGAATAGTATTGTCCATCAAAAAGACCTACAATTTTTAAGAATTATTAAGAGACATAAACAATGTGAACAAAAAAATTTTATTATCATTATTTGAAATAAAATTTATGATAATAAATCAAGAGGTAGGAGTATACCATGAATATACCTCCTTATGAATTACATTAAATGTAACCACAATGTTGAAGTAAAATGTTGACACAATAGTATTGTCCACTAAAAAGACCTATGTTTGTTAAGAATTGTTAATAAAACATAAAATCCAACATACATTTCACTCAACAATGGTTAAAATTAAACATGAGTTCATTAATATGAATCTTCTTAAGCTTTACAATTCATAGTCATCATAATTATCATACCTGTCTTGTATGGTAAGAGCTACATATGCTTCTCAAGTGCCTAAAGGATCATCTCTTACCCTTAGCATATCCAATATTGCTTCATGCTCGACACTAGTAAATGTTTGTTCTTTTGTTCTTTATTTGGCATGATGCTTCAATAACTTAACATTTATTGCTATAATAAGGTGTGAATATATGAGAATGGTTTTGTGTCTCTCAATCTTTAAATGCAAGTATGCCATTCTTCCTAATTGTATACCTTCACAACAATGTTGCAACAACAACAACTGAACCTATAGGAACAATGAAGCTATCATCATGTCATTGATTTAGTTAGCTTATGCTTTCCTTGCACAAGATGTTCCAACCAATATTCTAATCTCTATCCAGTCCCTTACAATGCAACAACTTCATAAACATGTCCTAATTGTACAAAATCTGAAAGACATTGATAGTCAAGTGAACACTCCATTTCATCATGTAAAGAGATTTTGCTTGAGATAAAGGATTTAGATACAATGGAATCCATGTACCTACCCACTCACTTGACTTGCATTAATCCCACTCACACTAAATGGTCCATTTAATTGCATTGAGCTTTGAAATGAATTCATCTTTGAAGATTCTCTAATTGTCCGACAATTCATTCTATCTCCCACTATACTGGATTCATCAACCAACCAAAAGAACCTATGCAATTTTGAATCAATTTCTCCTTCTTGTGATATAGCATGGTTACACTAGTCAACAGTTTAATATGCATATTTAAATGTAGCACTACCTATAATCTTCAATTATTCCTTAACCAGATATCTCTTCACACATGCATTTGGTCCATCATGCTCCCCTTTCCATTCCCAGGTTAAAAAAATCTCCATATATGAGGTACACCCCTCTCTACATGCATTCTACACAACTAGTAAAATATGAGATGATTCTCAATAGCTATCTAACTAAATGAGATGTGGACCTAGAACAATATCTTTTTCCTACAAGAACTTTAAAAAATTTGAAAACAATATTGCACATACTCTGATGAATGAGATGTATCATTACTAATGTAACAATGGTACTCCTTGATTATCTTCATGTCCTCTTTTGTACTAACATGGGCATGTCTATATGTGACATGTGTACAAAAATAGAAACCTATGTAGAATTGTAATATTGAGACTATACCTCATTTTGTGGTAGTAACATATGTAGTTTTCAGAAAAATTCACCATATATATAATAGTACCAATCAAAAAAGTATCCTTATACATTCTATATTTCTCATCCAGCCACAAAGACCTATGACAATATCTTGCATACTTGTACAAAAAAAAATGTTAAATCTAACATAAAACCAAAAGCATTGATTTCTCTTGTTACCAACTCACATCGAGAACCTTCACCTCTACTCTTCAAATTGTGTTTCCCTATCTCATACCTCTTTTTTTGAACCATTTGATTTCCAAATTCATTTTCACTGCCCTCATGAAAATATGATGCAAACTTTGACAACTCACCATATTGTAAATACTTCTCATTTAAAAAATCAATTTTATAAAAAAAAACAACCATCATCTCTAACACATAAAAATAAATCTAACAAGTCCCGAGATCACTTAGGGAGTTGCATTGCACCACTCTCCTATAAGATTTTGTTAGTGTGTAAAGTAGAACGAATATAGTATAATAGATCATGATATATTAAAAAATCTACATGGCATTTGCAATAATATGTATTGCGAATTTTAAGAGGTACACAATAAAATGGCCTACAAGATTCGAAAGCCCTTTGAGAGATTTGAAGGTTGGGTGCTTTTCACAAAATTGTTTTTATAAAATTGTTGGCTACATTCCAAGGAATGTTTAGAATGTGGTGTGCAGTCTTTCTTACCAATTTTTAACTTTAAAACACTTTACATTGGGTGATCTACTCTTGAATTAGAGTGCCAAAATTATTGAATTTCATCATTTACATCCTTGGTTAGATTCTTATCAACATGTGCAAGCCTCTAACTAAAAGTACATGTATCATTTTGAAGAGGACTATCTAGTCTTGTTCTTCTTCCAAGTTCTCTAAACAATGTTTTATGGTTTAGGTTCATATCAAGATAAGTTTGCCTCAATAAACGAGCCTTACTCAAATGATGTCTTACTAATGAGGTTGTGATTACTCTTCATGAAGCTCTCTTATCTTTATCCTTAATAGTATTTTGAATAGAATCAAGGACATTGAAATTTTTTTTTACAATAATACCATTTTTTCTAAAAAGCAATTTTACGTGAATCTTCTAATTGTCTAGAAAAGGTCTCATTTTGTTCTTCTTTAGCAATTGATTGGCATTGTTTAGTCAATGTTTTAATACTAAAGTGTTCATCAAAAAAATTTTGTAGCCCACAATTGAATGGTTCGAGTTGACCTTTTTCCTTCAAGATTTTTAATTATATTCTCATCAATTTCAACTAGCCATTTTGGGGCTCTTGAATGTGTCCGGTTTTCAATTTCTCTTTCTTCCACACAAATATATTCTCTTCTCATGTAATTCAGTGATGCATAATGTTCAACATTTTCATTTTTATTATCAATATTTTCCTTAACAATTTCAACATTTTCATTTTCAATATCAACATTTTGAATATCAATCTCAACATTTTCACTTTCAATATCAAAAATTTCATTAACAATTTCAACATTTTCATTTTTAATGTCAACATTTTCATTAACAAATTCAACATTTTAATTTTCAATATCAACATTTCCAAAACTAATTTCAGCATTTTCATTTCCAATTTGAATATCGTGCTCCACATTTTCAAATTCAATTTCATCTTCACTTGAAATAAAATTTATGAGTAAGGAGGAATATTTAGCACCTTGATGAGTATTTGATATGCCTTGTCTTTTCTTCCTCTATCTTTCACTCTCTTTTTCTCTATAAGCTTTAATTTCTTCTAATATTACAGATTTTATCTTGCATTTTTGTTTCCCATGACTCTCGTCCCATTACACTTCCCAAAAGGAATCAAAAAATGGTTTAAATCTTGATTTTTGTTTAAACAAGTGGTCCAAAAGGTGAATTTTGTCTAATAAAATAAAATATCATGAATTTTTATGACAAAAAAGAATGTGGGGACCATTGGAATGCTCAAAACGATTGATTTGCCTATTTTTGTAGGGAGAACTAAACAGATATGCATTGTTGGTTCCTAATAATGCCCTAGTAATTAAGACACATTTTATTGACTGAAAGGTTTAATTCTCTACATCATTTAACTACTAATTCATTAATCAGAAATGCATTCACTTGTCAACCCAAGAACATACACTTGAAATAGGTTTGCATTATATGTGCACTAAGAAACTCATAGGGAATACTTAGCTTAAACTTGAAGAACCAAATAAAAAATTGATCAAAAGCACTGAATTCTAGAGTTGGTTCCACTGATATCAACTTAATCTACTTAATATAAAACTTATAACTTTATGTAGAAAATGAACTAACTAGCTGGCAATCATAAAACTCTACTTTCCTTCGACTGCAGGAATAGTCATAGAGTGGAGTTTTTGTGGCTACAGGACAATCAATTGAAAGATTCTAACCAATGAACATAAGCTTGCTAATGAACGCACATAGAAGAAAATGAAATTAAATTGAATGTGGATGCTCTCCAAGTGGGCCCCCTTGGATGACTCTCCAAAATCTAAACCAAATCTAAAGATTATAAAAGCATCATAAACACATTGATACTTTTTTCATAGTGAATATGACAGAACTGAAATCTCTTTATTATTTTCAACTATGAAACAAAGTACACTCAATGCTCAAGTAAGATAAAATTGCATTACATTCTCCATCTCTAACTGATGGATTTATAAGAGATTCTACAACTAACTAACTACACAGCCGATCCACTCCCAACAAACTAGGAGGATAGCTTTTATTAGAAATAAAAGCATAGAATAATGAATCATTCTAGGACTCAGTCTCACACAGAAATATAGGCCAAGATTTCCTCGCAAACTGACACATGTTCAGAAGCAACAACTACATCAACCACAACTAGGAGTTTTGTGATAGTTAATAGTTGTTGGCTTTACTGATTCAGTAGTTCTATTTGATTAGGACTGCAATTATTTGAATCAGCAAAAAATGTCCTTCGTTGACTTAGTCTTTCCTCCAATTGTATACACAAAATTTAACATGCAGAACATATATTTGTGTAGCATTGTAAAATTGCGACACTTGCAATTTCGACTGCATTTGGGTCTTCATGATGGTGGCACAACGTTGAACCTGAATGGAGACCCCAAAACCTGTTTATGACATAAAAAACTGCATCTTTTTGCACCTTGGCTTGATCCTCCTTGCACCCTGCTGTCCCGGGAGGTGGGACCATGGTGCCTAGCACCCTGGTCCCTAGCCCTATTTTGGGCCTAGTGTCTTGTTTGGCATCGGGTTTTCGAGTTTGCAATTTGGAAAATAATGCTCCTAGGTCGGCCTAAGGTCAGAAAAATCAGTCTGTAAACCCTAATTGACAAGTATATAAACTACATTTCCCCTCCCAGAAAGGGGTGGAAAAACATATGTGTGCAAGAGGCGGAAGCGATAGGCAAACATTCAAACATTCAAGCATTCAAGCATTCCTTCAAGCAATTGAGCATTCTAGGTCTCCATTCAAGGCTAGGTGTTGCATTCAAGACAAGGATTCAACCATTGAAGAGGAGATCACCTACAACCTACAACATACAACATATAGCATCATTACACCTTCGCATGTAAGAATACAAACATTCTTACAACAAGGTTGCAGGTACATGGCTGTAATTGAAGATCTGGAATGCTTGTGCAGAGACGAACAGATCCCCCTTCGTTTCGCAGATTTTTCGGAGGACCGTGTGCACTCTGGGCGCCATTGTCCTGTCAACGTTCACTCAAACTTGTAGGACAACATCATCTCAACATTTTACTGCTAATTTCAGTTCCGTAGCTTCATCCCGTGTCCCTATCTCCGTCTACAAGCGAATCTTTCTTACTTTTACATACACTCCTAGTTCAATCCTTCTATCCACATTCTTTACAAAAGAGGGTATCCTTGTTGTCTCAACCCTTGAAACTCATTTAGATTTCAATCTTGCATTGTGTGGGATTGGATCTTGTGAGTTTCAACCCCTCTTTTGAATGTAAAGTCTCTCCTAAGTGAAAACCGTCAATCCTAGTGACCTCCTTTCTCTCTCCTTGGAGTGGGGGAACACTTAGGGTTCGATTTTCCGCTTTACATTTTGGTGAACCCGACGTGAACATCCTAATTCTGATTATTCATGGTTAGATCTGAAATTTCTTTTGCTTCCTTAATTACATTTCCATGTTTGATCTTTTGCAAATTTTAGAGGTTAATTGCATAAAAACCCTAAATTTTCTTTTTAGTAATTGAGCTTGTGAAATGTTTAGTGGTTAATGCTTGTTTCAGATCTACCCTTCTATTGCAACCTGTCAATTCATATTTTTGCTTTAATTCTGAAAATTAAGTGGTTAAGTGTCAAAACCCTAATTTTTAAAACCCTCTTGATTCAACCTTTGACCGATGATTTCACTTATCAAAACACCTCCAAATTGGCTGTAACTTTGGATTCCGCAACAAAATCACAATATCTCTCATCCCTGAAAATTTTGAAAAAAGTTGCGAGGACCATGTGCACCCCGAGCGCCATCGTCCTCGACATTTTTTCTGAAATTTCGGGAGTTAGATCTTACTATATTTTTCTGCTAGAATCCAGAATCTTGGCTGATTTCATCAATTCTAACACTTTCAAAATTAAAGTCAAAGTTGGTCTAGTGATTGCTTGGATTTAGGCTTATAATCATTCAAAAATTGTTGAAATTGAAATTTTGTGTTAAAATTGTATTTCTTACTGTCCTAGATCTGAAAAGTGTGTTGGCATTCATTCAAAATTTCAGTGCTTTATTCAAATTCTTGCAGTTTGTGACTTTTTGAAATTAAGTGTTTAATTGCAACAACCTTGATTTCCACTTTCAAAATTGAATTTTGCGTGAAATTGAGTCAACTTTTAAATTTCAAAGCTTGCATTGCTTTTAGTATTCCTTCTAAAATCTTAAAATTCAAAATTTCAGTTTCCCTCTCTTTTTCAAGATTCAAATTCTGCATTTTTTAACAATCTTGGTAGGGTTCAATTTTGAGATTGTAACTTTAATTTGGCCTATCTACAGATCATAAAATCACTCAATTTTTTCAGATTAGTTTTAAAATCATCATAACTTTCATCCCTGAAAATTTTCAAAAAAGTTGCAAGGATTGTGTGCACTCCGTTCGCCACGGTCCCCGACATTTTTTTTGAAACTTCGGGAGATTGTCATGATTGCATTTAACAGCTTAAATCTAGGAGATTGGCTGATTTTATTGAAATTTGCGACCTCTAAATTCGAAAATAAATTCAAAATTCAAAATCTTCTCTTTCTCTCTAGTGTATGAGTTTTACAATAATAAGCCCTACTTACACTATTCCCGTTAGACGAAGCCTTAGAATTAAGTCTTTCCAAGGTTTAATTTCTGAGGAGATAGAACCTAATTTGAATGGCCTTTTTAACGAGGACATGGGTAATTCCTCTAATCCTCTTAATGATGAAGAAGCTCTCCATGAGGTTTCTATAGAACAACTTTTGAAATTGGATAACCAATTTGATGATTTTCAGCAATGGATGTCTCAAGAATACCCCAATAGTCAAGCTCTTTCATTAATTGAGGGTCTAAAATGTATGGTTCAAAGTGATAAGAATGGAATTGATATTTTGCGTAGTATTGCACACATTGTGGATTCGAATGTGACGCCTATGAAGAGTTGTGCCAAAACTTTAGGTTATACACAACCTCCTACTCAAGTCAATCATTCTACCCCTTTGACAACTTCTATTGCTAGTGTAGACACTCAAAATTGTCATGTCTAATTAAATAAATATTTTATTTATTTAATTATCTAAGCCTAATTCTTCTATTAATTAAATAAATTTTTATTTATTTAATTAATTCATTTATCCTCTTCTAGCCTTATTTCTCATTTAAATAAATACATTTATTTATTTAAATTATCCCTTTCCTAAATTAAATAAATATTTTATTTATTTAATTGTCCTATTTCTTCTATTAATTAAATAAATCTTTATTTATTTAATTAATTCATTATCTTTTTCTACACATGACACATGTCATTCATCTCTTATTTTCTACACTACCTACCTCTTTTATTATTTTGGTATTTCTTTTACCTACCCTCTAATCCTAGCCGACCTCTCTTTTTACACCTCTCAATCTTATCCCTCCATTTCATATTGTGTCTTCTATTTAAGGAGATGCTTTCTTCATTGTCAAACTCTAATGACTGATTTTGAAAGACTTGGCTACACTACGATCCTACTTGCAACCACATTCTGTTCTTTGTTGAGCTCTTGTGCATATAAAAATATGAGAGCAAATATATCAAGCAAGATCAATGGAGATAGGAAGAATGGAGATCAAAACCCTATTGGACATGTGATGGTATAATCTTTGTGATTTCATTTGATTTGCATTGTCTTAGGTAATCTTCATATGTTATGGTGGATCTTTGTTGTTGTTAGGCTAGGGTTTGGTGGTTGAATTCATTTAGCCTTTCAATATTGTTATTATTGTTATCCATTTTCACCATACACATTTTGGCACGCCCCGTGGGACATGGATTTTTCTTAGATCTGTGTTTTTTGCAGATTTTTCTAACCCTATATTGCTATTTTGTAAAACAATTTGGAGAATAACCTTGTGCAGCTAGGGTTTTGGACACAAAATCAAGATCTTGGAGAGATTCGATCATATCTCATAAATGACTTGTATACCTACTTTTACATCAAACATAATGACTACTTCAATACAAAACATTCCACCTATGATTACCAGTCATGGGGGCAATCCTTCTTCTTCAATCAACCCTCTTCCTTCATTCAATCCGACTTCTTCATTCATTCCTTCAATGAGTGTCCCTATTACATATCCACAAATGAACATGACACAAGGGGGCAATTCATTTAACCATTCCATTCCTCCCTGTAGTGTTCCTTCTTTCCAATCATCTCCTATGACTAACTATCATAGTGTCCCGCCACCTTACTCTCAATCAATACCTTCTTTCAATAACATAATACCTCCATCACAATCTAACATGTCTAATATGAACTCTTCGACTGAAGCGACCATTAACAATCTTGCACAAACTGTATCTTCTTTACAGCAACAAATTGCCTCTATGAATCAATCTAAGTTTAGTGTGCCCACATTTGATGTTGCGAGCCCACTTTCTCTTGACATTGTTCGAGATATCCCCCCTAAGCATGTTGAAATCCTGCAGTTGGAACTTTATAATGGTAAAGGTGATCCTCTAACACATGTTAAGACCTTTCAAACAATATGTACCGATTTTGCTCATGACCAAAGGTTGCTTGCAAAACTATTTACTAGAACATTAAGAGATAAGGCTCTACAATGGTATTGCTCGTTGCCTTCCTATTCTATTACTTCTTTCCAACAACTTGCAAATGCTTTTATTCAACAATTTCAAAACAATATAAGTCCTAAAGTTACTTTGATTGATTTAATGCATTTTAAACAAGGTGTTAAAGAAAAAGTGACTGATTTCATTGGTAGATATAAGCATTTATGTGCTCAAATTTCTTTTCCAGTACCTGACAATGATATTCAAATAATTTTTATTTCTAACTTACAAAAAGATATTAGAGAAAAACTTTTGTTTTCTGAGTTTACTTCTTTCCAACAGTCGTGTGCAACTCTTCACAATTATGAACTGACTGTGAGTCAAATGGAACAAGAAAATCCTATGGCTCCGAGTGATAAGGGTGATAGTAGTGAACAACCATTTGGGAAGTTTAAACCAAACAGAGGGTTCATTAAGTTCAATGAAAACATCACCAACAACAGTGTGAATGCAGCATCAGGTGTGCCTCCTATTTCTAAGTTTTCCAAGAAAGAAAGAGAGTTTACTCCTTTGAATGAATCATTGCATAGTATTATGAATAAGTTATTGGAACGAAATGTGCTTACTCTCCCTCCTATAAAGTGAATAGATCCTGCAAAGATTAATTAACCCTATTTTGATAACAAATCTTTTTGTCAATTTCATCGTCAACCTAGGCATGATACTAAAAAATGTTTTGCTTTAAAGGGTAAAATTCAAGATTTGATTGATAATAATACTATCTCTATTTTAGGTGTGAATGATAAAGGCAACACATCTGTAGCTCCTCCTAACCAAAATCTTAAGATTTTTACTGATCCATTACCTTCTCATACCTCTAATGCGATTGAGACTAATGATTCCTCTTTCTCACCTGATTGTCATGTGTCTATGACTCCGAATGTGATTAACTTTGTGGAGCAACAGAAAATCCCTAAAAAACCTTCCATCACATTTGATTACAGTGAAACTATCAGGGCACCTGATGGTCCTTTATATATAGTTGCAAAAGTCAAGAATACACCTTGCCGTGGAGTGCTTATTGATCCTTCTTGCATGGTTAATGTCATTACTAAAGAATTTCTTTTTACTTTGAAATTGAATCAAGTGATCTATGACAAAACAAATGTGGTTGTGAAACTATTTGATGCATTTTCTTCTCCTGCAATTGGTTCTATTACATTACCTATTGAGGTCCATAACAAATCCCTTGATGTGAGATTTTCTATTATTCCATCATCCGAACAATTTCGTGTGAAGCTAGGCTATCCTTGGCTATCTTCCATGAAAGCTATTGCTTCTCCTATTCACAAGTGTTTGAAATTTCCCCATAATGGTGAAGTTGTTACTGTCAATCATAGTCTCTTTAAACCAGCTGAAAGAACCTCTAGCATTCCTATTGATTATTTTTGGTCTAAACAATTTCAATCTCTTCCACCGCGAAGTGATCATCTTTTCAAATCTTATCAAAAGTGGGAAAAAGATATGATCCTATCTCTAAGTGAACCTAGAACACCCAAACTTGATATTCCTATCATTCTTGAGAAGGAAGTTCTTCCTTTGAAAGATAAAACTAATGTCTTTCCTCAAGAAGATTCTCAACCCATCCCTATGGATGTGACTATGTCTATGTCTAATAAAATTTCTAAAGGTAGACCTATACCTCCTCGTCATGATGGACTTGGTCTCCTTCCTAAACCAGATATTCCTCCTTTATATGGAGCAGTTCCTCCTCCTTCCTCTTATAGAGAGAAGAGACCTTCCTCTTCTCCTATTATTCAACCTAAGAGACCACAACCTAGACACCCAAATGATAAGGATGAGAACATTCCTCCTCCTCAATCTTCTCAACTTCCTACTAAGACTAGACGAAATCGTTCTGTGCATGAACGCTGATGAAAGAATCATCTTAGAGCTCATGCAGCTGTTTCCCAAACTTTGCAATCCCCAAAAACACCTTCAGCTAGTATTATTCCATTTTCTCCTCAGCCAAAAATTGAGCCAAAATCTCCTAAACATAAGATGCATGATGGTTTCGATCCTGTGTGAGTTAAAGATCCTATTTTTATAAATCTTAAAATGTTATTCATGATGAAAATGTTACTCCTCTTTCTTCTGATAGTGAATATGAATATGTTGATATTGATAACCATTTATCTAACGAATTTTCTAAAGCACTTATCCTAGCTCCTAGACAAGAACAACGTGGCGTGGAACATGAACATAGCCCTTGTTTGGATCTTGTGATAGCTCCATCCGCTGTGTTGGATGTTCCTCCTCTAGCGTGTTTCCTGCCTTCCCGAAATATTGATCAGCAAGATCGGGGGGTGGATGACGTGCTAGACTAGTTCTTTAGCATAGCAGACTCTCTCCTCCTCTCTTGATCTCTTTTGTTACTTCTTCTATGTGTTATTCTCATTCTTCTATTTGTTGTCCTTAGTGTTGTCTACTTGAGGACGATGCAAAGCATTGAGATCTCTTTTGATCTCTCTCATGTTGACTCAAAAGACACATGTGTTCCCTTCTTCTAGGTGACCTTCCTTGATTGGGGAATGAAGAACAATTATGCATACATACATATGATATACATGAATTATCATACAGCATACTGACCCCAAGGAAAGCAAAGTCACCTTGTGATTTGTGTTTTGTGTCTATTATCCTTGGGTTTATCTCACACTTGGGGGCTAAATCTTTGTGATAACGTGCTCCTTTCCCTTCTCATTTCTTATGTGTATCACTACCTTAAAGAAATCACGCCGATGAGGCATGTGCGATCGCTTTAACGTAGGGGGCATACACTCTGTTCATATCTCTTCAAGATTCTTAAAAATTTCTTGGCAAACTTAGCTTTGCCTTGAAAATTTTTGGTATTTTTCTTGCATGACTCATAGTGAGGGAACCTTACTACTGACAGTCATGTTTCTCCCTCGTGATCTTCCCTTTTACTTTGTCAATCGAAGTCGTAAGATCCTTAGTCCACTGGGGGCTTGGTGTATCTTGCCTCCTTGACATGGTGAACGTCTTTCAATGTTGTTTCCTTGTACTTTACCAGAAGTATGGGCGTACGCTTATACTCCCACTAAAGTGGGGGCTAAATCTAGCATCGTAAAATTGTGACACTTGCAATTTCGACTGCATTTGGGTCTTCACGATGGCGGCGCAATGTTGAACCTGAATGGAGACCCTGAAACCTATTTATGACATCAAAAACTGCATCTTTCTGAACCTTGGCTTGATCCTCCTTGCACCCTGCTGTCCCGGGAGGTGGGACCATGGCGCCCAGCACCCTGGTCCTTCAGGACAATGGAACCTAGCACCCTAGTCCCTCAGGACCATGGTGCCCAGTGCCCTGGTCCCTGGCCCTATTTTGGGCTTGGTCTCTTGTTTGGCATCGGGTTTTCAAGTTTGCAATTTGGAAAATAATGCTCCTAGGTCGGCCTAAGGTCAAAAAAATCAGTCTCCTAACCCTAATTGACAAGTATATAAACTACATTTCCCCTCCCAAAAAGGGGCGAAAAACACATATGTGTGTAAGAGGTGGAAGCGATAGGCAAACATTAAAACATTCAAGCATTCAAGCATTCCTTCAAGCAATTGAGCATTCTAGGTTTCCATTCAAGGCTAGGTGTTGCATTCAAGACAAGGATTCAACCATTGAAGAGGAGATCACCTACAACCTACAACATATAGCATCATTACACCTTTGCATGTAAGAATACAAACATTCTTACAACAAGGTTGCAGGTACGCGGCTGTAATTGAAGATCTGGAATCCTTGTGCAGAGACGAACATATCCCCCTTCGTTTCACTGATTTTTCGGAGGACCGTGTGCACCCTAGGCGCCATTGTCCCGTCAGATTTCACTCAAACTTGTAGGACAACATCATCTCGACATTTTACTGCTGATTTCAGGTCTGTAGCTTCATCCCATGTCCCTATCTCCATCTACAAGCGAATCTTTCTTACTTTTACATACACTCCTAGTTCAATCCTTCTATCCACATTCTTTACAAAAGAGGGTATCCTTGCTGTCTCAACCCTTGAAACTCATTTAGAATTCAATCTTGCATTGTGTGGGATTGGATCTTTTGAGTTTCAACCCCTCTTTTGAATGTAAAGTCTCTCCTAAGTGAAAACCGTCAATCCTAGTGACCTCCTTTCTCTCTCCTTGGAGTGGGGGAACACCTAGGGTTCAATTTTCCGCTTTACAATTTGAACAATACTACTTTTATTAATATTTAATATTGAGAATTCCCTTTCATTAAAATGGATTTAATATATCATTTATAAGGTTGTTTAATAGATAGAAAAGTTCATAGGTTAAACATAAAAAGGCTTATATCTATCTCAATTGTAATGTCTGAGTCACAAAATGATAATTCTAACATAACATAAAGTTCATATAAAATATTAAAAAATATGACTCATCATTTCCCCCAACCTAACTAATTCTCTTCCTCAAGCATTTGCATGTTCCTCAAATGTTTCATTTCTAAAATTTGTCACCTTGTCTCCCCTGTAGCTTGAACTTATGGATCCCAATAAAGACCCTAATTTTCTTCTATTTCTTTCCAACATGTATCCTCAGCTTCTTTGTCATATGTCTAAAGGTTATTCCAATTGGGAACATGGTATAGTAAAACTGGAGGGTGAAATGTGAGAGGAATCCACCTTTCCTTCAATGATCTTCCCAATTGGATGTACCCGATTGCCCTTTTCAACATTGCATGGTAGTTGTAAAAAGAGTATGGTTCTCACTGCTTTAACTCATCTGGGAACCCATTCGATTGCTGAGAAAGGTATCCAAACACCATTTATGCTGAAGTCTTAGCAATTGCATCATATTCTCTATACACCTATCCCCTTTTTGTCAAAACAAGGTCTATGTTCTTGTTGTCACTTACAATCTGATTCCATTGGTACAATACATTGTCTGAGTCAGATGTCTCAATTGTTTATTCCAATGGAAAATTTAATTATAGATCCCTATATTTCCTAAATTGTTGCCCCCAACTATTCTAATTTTGGATGTAAGACATGAATGCCTTGAGATGAACATCACCAATGTGTAATAGATGTTTCCAACGAGTGCCAACTGGATTTGCATAATTATGCAAATATAACTCATAAAGCAAGTTATTGTCAATAGAAATTGAAGTCCCATATGCACATCGAAACTCTCTTGGGGTTAGCAGAGAAGAACATAAACCAGAAAACTCCCTTGATAACTAATAGGAAAGATATAGTTCTTTTAAGTATAAAGAATATACTCTGGGTGGAGGCCGACATTGCACAATTTGAGGGACTAACTCCGTGACCTCTCCCAAATTGTCTTTCAATTTTTAAATTTCCTTATCCTTCTTTTTTATTTCATTCTATAATTTTTCCTTCTCATGTTTCCAGGTTTCATGTTCCTCTTGAATGGTTTGGTGCATCTGAAACAACAATTCTGGCAACATGAATGTTGGAGGAATTGGTAAGTGCATCCTTATTTCTACTTGACTTCCAAAAGCCATCTTCTCTGCAATGGTTGCAAGCTTATCCAAACCAACCATCCCTTTAGTTCCTAATTGAGTATCATCTTGCAATGACACATTCAAATTAACATTTAAGTTTATCCCCTCTTTCTTCTCTATGCCTATATTTTCTGGTGTAAAATAATGAGGAGGAGACAGAGGAGTTGGAACTCTGGATGGTGGTTTATTGTACATCATCCTTACCAATTCTCCAATGGAATTGTTATCTGACTCAGTTTAACTTTATATAACCACTTGTTGGGGAATTATCTTTACTTTTCTTTTAAATTTTCCCAAATTTTTGTTACTACACCTTAAAGGTGAATCAGAGGGTTTGGGATGCATTATTTTTGCTTTGGTTGCAAGAGAAACTACAGATGAGGGTTTTGTTCTCTTGACTTTAGGTCTCAGAGGGCTATCCTTTTCAACATCAGACATCCTTTGCATAAAAATTTCTTCCTAATCCTTAGATGTTTCCTTTAATGGTGTTTTAACTTTTACAGACTCCTTTTGCTTTTTAGAAGGGGGTGAGGGTGCTAGGGTTTTTGTTTTCTCTGCATATTTTTTAGATAAAAGATTGATCATTATGGTCTTTTTAAGAGGAGGCTTTTGATACTGATTTCCTTGAATTTTTCTATCTACAAGTCCCAGGTTGTGATATAGATTCTAAATTCTGAATTCATTCCATTCTAAGAAAACTATCCCAAGATAACCTAGGGTTTGTTTCTTGTACACTTATCTCTACTAATAACTTAATCAAACAATGGTGGGACATAGAGTTTTCCCTACCTTTTTGTGTTTTCATAGACATCTTCTTCAACATGTGGTACAAAACACTCATGTGTCTTCCATGGCGAAGATGAGAGAGAAGCTTAAAATGTACAGCAAGTAGGAGAGATTGACCACCCTCACAGGTAAGATACTTAATAATGTATACTGATCTAGGAGCCCAATCTTCTGGCATGGATTTCCTAGTTATACCCTTCTTGGTAACCATCAATGGAGGATCTCCCGTAAGTGTGAAGTTAGCCCTTTTTGTCTATGCATAAAAGGTGTCTAGGCATTTTTCTCTAGCTATAGGTAGTCTAGTTATCTCAGCTATGTGTTCTTTTGTGGCTACTACTTTGACCCCTCATACCATGGCTTCCCCATCTTGAAATATGGATGCAAACTCATAGGCCATGGTTTTGTCAAGATTGTCGAGCTTCAGAAAGTAATCCAACTACCCACTTGCTTGAAATATTGATGCACAGTCTGCATCTGAAAGAATATTTTCATGGTCTACCGGTTCATGCCTGATTGGTGGTCCTCCCATTTTTGTAGCCTCAATATTCTCTCAACACAAAGCGATTCCCTTCCTTCTGAAACTGAACAAAATTTCTTTAACTAGATACCCCTAATCTTTACATATTACAGAGCTAATTATAGCACTTCATTTATCACATGTATAAAATAAATACAACATGGTGACAAGAAATATATTTCAAAGGAAAAGCATGACTCTAAACTTAGGATAGCTTAAGATGAATCTTTTTGAAAGGTGACTAATGTGCGAATTTTCATTTTTCTACTTTTCACTTTACAAAAAAAAAACAAATCATCAAATAACCCCTCCCCCTAGCCAAAATTTCATTGGGGTCCTCACATGGGAAGGGGTATCAATACAAGCAAGCCGGAAAATAAATGATAATAAGTAATGATAAGGAAATAACTCAAATTAAACACAATTAAGAGTAATAAGTACAAAAAATATGTGCACACGAACCTATAGTTGGGATGCACAATAAGTAATAATTATCGGTATTGATGTGGGTGTCGATAAACATGCAATGTAACAACAGAGCCAAAGAATGATAGAAAATGACGACAGATGAAAAAGTAAAAGATATAGATGAGGTGGAATGACAATGGAAGAGAGAAGAAAGCGTTTCCACGTGGACATGAAAAATTTATTAGGAAGTTAGAAAATAGAACTTTATTCAGCACATGGCAAACTAGAAAGCTCGTCAAAGTTTCCTGTAGCAAATTTGAAATTTGGATTATCCGTGAATTTCTACAGGAACTCCTATAATACCCACACATGAGCAGACTCTTATTCCATTTTGATAGACTCAATTAGACATTCATTTTGTGCGATGGATATGATCGACTTTCTTGGATTCACATGATGCATAGATGTATTTTGTCTTTTATATGTGCTTTATTGATGATCATTGATGGATACTATATGCTCCGTGACTTTGATATTATTGGTTATGCCCATGCCTAGTTGTGATTCTATGTGATTTAGATGTTGAATGATGATTTCTTTGCTATATGTATTTATGTCATGGGTGATGCATAGATGGATAGATTTCATTGTTTTTGCTTTATTATGTAATGGATATACTAACCCAATTCTAGTTTACTCATGACGTGATGTTCATTGTATGAATGTTGTTTGATTTTTATGTGGAGGAATCAACGTCACATCACTCATTGTGAGTGGGATGTGTTGTTGCAACATTCCTCCACTTGCATGTTTTAAATAAATATATATATATATATATATATATATATATATATATATATATATATATATATCATTTGTGGTTGTAGGGTTTTAGGTACTTGAGGCATTCATTCCTCCCGGGCAACCGAGTGCGTGCTCGCCTGGATTAATAGGTGTGAGCGTGCCTCTTCCGTATGGAAATATGTGGTCAAAGATGTCATTGGCTCCCACTTGCACACTAGGACTAGTTGTTCACTAGTATTATCATCGGTCTTGGTGAGTTTCGTCATTTTGTCATGTCACCTCGGTATGTGAGTATGTGTATGGTGAGTTGTGTGTTTGATTATGTTCCTTTGGATTCCCTTAATAATGGTTATTTTAAATTATTTAATAATGTTTACTTCGATCTATTTAATAATGCTATGTTGATTTACTAAGTTGACATTTGATATTTTAATAATCCTTGATTACTTTGTTATTTGCGCTTTGAGTATAATTAAGTGTTATTTTAAATTATTACGATTTAGCAATTTTTGAGTTGTGGCAATTAATAATTATTTAAATTATTTTGCCTCAAATATTTATTTGGTTTTGGAAATAATCAACTTAATCTGAATAATAAAATTGATAAGGGTGTATAGTCAAACAATTTTCCTTTCATACTTATTTTGTTTGTATTTACTTTTTAAACATTTACTCTATGTATTCGCTTTTATATTTGCTTTTACATTATTATTTAATTGTTATATTTTTTGTTACAATTCTAAATTGAAATAACCAATGTGTGTTTTATGATTTTATTTTTGAATTTTTATGAAATGAAATTGGGGAAAAACAAATTTAAGTAAAATGAACAATAATATAACATGACTTGAGGAATATTTTATTAATAGAAACTAGGGCATCTTGTTTGGGGGGGAAATAATAGAGTTTCCAATGAATGCATTTTTTGGCAATTTCTCTTTGGATAGTTTGGGGAAATTTCTACAATTTCTTACTTGTCTTCTTGATTGTCATTGAGGAATTTTGGATTCAATAGTTTGGATTGGCTGGAAATTCTGAATTAGAGCAGATTGGAGCTTGTATTTGGAAATTGTTGTTGCTCCAGATTTTCCTCACCATTTAAACAGGAAGAGGTAGGGTTGTTCCCCTTCTTTTCCCTTTCTTAAGTTATATTTTTAAGGAAATCTTTGTTCCTTTCTCTATTTTTGTCTTCAAATCTTAATGTAGGTTGTAATTTTATTGTTGTGGAGAAAATATATTGCTTTCAAACTTGCTTGAATCATGGGTTCTCTGTTAAGATTAATAGAAAGAAATTTGGGAATTTGGGGGGGGGGTTTAGTGTTAGTGAATATAAATTGTTGTTGGTTGGGGTTGAATGGTGAAATGCAATTATGTATTGAATGCCCCTTGAATTTGAATTCAACTGTTATTATAGTTGAAATTTGTTGCTGCCCTTTTTAATGTGATAGGGTAAATAAACTAGAATGCACCTCTGTCAAGATGCTAGATCAGAAACCCCCTTTGTTTTGGTGTGGGGGAATATTTTTAAATTTAATTTTAATGTTTTCTATTTTCAGAATAAATAAATAAAAACTTTTTTTACTATTGCTGTTAATTATTTTGGGCCATGACATGGGGGGTTGGGTATGGCCCCACACCCCATATCTTGGAGTGGTAGAAGCACCACCCATAATATGGGGGTGGTGCAATAGCCACTCCCGATACATTGGGAGGTGCAAGAACCACCCAAGATATGGGTGTGGTGCGAAAGAACAATACAATTTGAGATGAATCGTTCTGCTATATGCATATTTATATATTGGCAATTTAACCCAGTTGTAAATGTCAATTACACCCTATTGTAAATCATAATCTTTATTCTTTTATTTCAGCTGATACATATGTAGTAATGATTGTTAATGTTTTGATCTTGAGTCTTCCCGAGTTTTGTTTGAAGGAGTTTGTCTACAATTTGGGAGCCCGTGAGTGTTAGCACAAACTAAGCATGGAACACTCGCTACCCCAAATCATTCACTTATCTATTTTAGTGTTAGTCACATGTCAAGAGTTGGTTATTTTGATTCCAGAGGCCATTTTAACCACTGTCACAATTTTGATATGGCTGAGATTTCAATTTGTTCTTTTATTGACATGTGGGTTTTATCCTTTTATTGTATGCCCTCATGATGGTTCATGCCATGAGGATGTTTTATTTTGTTCACTACTGATTATTGGATAGTGAGTGTGGAGACATTGCTGAGTTGCTTAGTTTTGTTGCAGCAGTCTTATGTTTTGGTTTGCACTCTTTGGCAAGAGGCTCACTAACTTTTTTGTTAATGTCGAGAATTTCTTGAAGATGTGTTTGTGCATGGTTATGTTATGGCTTTTTATTTATGTCATCTTTCCTTATCTTTTGCGGACCCTCTTGTATTATTTTTATAGGTCCATGTCAATTGAGTGGGCTCATTTACATTACCGGGGATCAAGAGAGATGGGCTATCATGAGGTTTCTCATAAAGATACGTGAAGTCTAGACCTCATGAGAGTAATGGAGGTTTTTGTATTATAATTAAGTGATAACTAACTAATGAATGGGCATGGGTAGTTAGTTAATTTAAAAAGATAATAAATTTTCCAGTGCCTCTTGATTCAGTCCTAGGGAGGATGTTTTAGGATGAGCATGAGAAGGTCATGGAGATGGTAAGTCAATCTCCCTTGGTCTCTCTCCCAAGGTTGAGATGGCTCTGCATGCCCATAGGCTAATGCCCCATTTTTTTTTGGCATGAGATGACACTCCCTTGTACATGTGAGTGCATTGTGTTATTTTCATGATTTTCTTTACGTTTACTGGCCTCTGGAGTTTGATGCTTCTTGTGTTGTATGGTTTTATTTTTGTGTATGTGAAGTATTGAGGTTAGTCATTTGGTCAAGCATCAACCTAGGCTAGTGTGTGAGTGGGACCTAGCAACATCTCCTATCACGGGGGTGGTTCCTAGTAGGTTCCACATTGGTTGAGTGGTTGGAGCTTTTTTCCATTGGGGTTTTTCCCTCTTCTTTGGTGTTTCCTTCGTGCATGGACTTGGAGTTTTCATCACTCTGATTTTGGATCTTTGGAACAGATTTATGTATTGATTACTTCATGACTTGAGATACTTTTATCATGTATTAGATTAAGAATGTTGTATAAGAAATGAGTTAATCTTACGATTGTAATACAATGTAATAGTAACCTTCATTGTATCCATGGCTATGCTTTAGATTAAACCTTCAAATGGAAGTGTTATAAGTTACCAATATGTAAATAGAAAGAAAGAAGAAAAGGGTATACTCTTGCTAGTAATGCCTTATTATTTGTTAGCCATGTATTTCCTAAAATTGGATACATAGAATATCAATGGATTTGTCATGCATAATATGTGAAGTATATTAGTTAATTGTAATGTCAATGTGGTTATAGACAAATAGTTAAATCAGAAAATCAATCATTTATGTGGTATTAATATGTTGGATAGTAATTGTGCAGATGTGATTTCAATACGATAGAACATGGATGTTTATTGATTTCTTCTTGTTATATCTTTGACAATGAAATGAACTAATGCTTGATCATTCAATATTTTATGTGAATATAGATGTAATCAAGTAGATGTTAGTATCTTGTTATGTGATTAAATTATTAGAGCAATGACATTAAATAAAAATCCCTCTTAGACTATCAATGTTAAATCATGGAAACACAAGATCAATTGATGACATATTTGGGATCTTGGAACCTAGATCAACACCAAGGCTGAAAATTATATTGAAACTCACTAAATAGATACCATTAAGAACTAAAAGGGGAATACATATGATCTTGTAAAGGCTGAAATAAAACTAAAATTGCATAAATAGTATCAATGAGCATATAGTTTCATAAGAAGGTTAATGTGCATGCTTTTGGTCATAGGGTGGGATAAGTTAGTGGATGTGTGATGCATTATGAATTGGACAACATTATATAAATATTCATTTTAGCCATAGTAGCTCATAGTTTTCATGTTAAGGTATAGATAAAAGGAATAAAGTATATGCTTAGAGCTAAGTTCAAGATCGGTCATTATGGTGTCTTGATATTATGTTCAAGCTAGGGATAAGGATATGTATTCATATGTACCATGCATTAGCAAGGTTTTAGCACATAGGTTGTGATATGCATATGGTTAAGTAAGTTTTTAGTAATGCTTGCATTGGGTTCCCAAGTGGAGCTAGTGGCTTAAGGATATATTTTGTACCTAGTTAGTGGTAAACGAGAAATGTTGATGATAGCGTGCATTAGGATTATTTGAGAACAACATTAGGAGCATATCATGTGAAGTGTAGATTATATGTTAGTACACATACATGCATTTGTAGTTGTGTACCATGATAAGGTTAGATCATTAGGAACATAAAAGTGAATTATCATGATAATGGTGAGTTAAATGTATTGATCATAAATCATAATGATGTTAGACCAGTAGTGGTGTCAATGCCCTAGGGAAACAATTAAACCTTATATATATGATTACACTTGTGCTAGTAATATAATGTATGTAATAGCGGTCAAGCACTTAACATTAAATTAAAACCATTGAGCCAATTCTTAAATGTAATGTCTAGTCTAGGGGGTTGAGCTTAGTTGGTTAAATCATTGAGTTCTCAATGTGGAGACCCAAGTTCAACTCCCAAGAGGGACATCTTTGTGGAATTCTAAGTTGTGACTCTTGGTCTTCCATTGGTTGTATTTGTCACATTGTTTAAAGTGGATTTCTAAGTTGTGACCCTTGGTCTTCCAATTGTTGTTTCTAGTTTGGTGCTTGAAAGGATCTTGTATTTATGCTTGAAAGGAGCTAGTATTTGTAATAAGATTGCTCGAAGGGAGCTCGTATTTGCAGAAAGTTTGTAATTGTTCTATGATACTTAATACAAAAAATATATAATGTCTAGTTGAGTTAAACGTAAACCTTATTAGTAAACAAAAGAAAAATCATCCCTCTTTTGTACTATTTGTAGTAAGTTTCACTGGGGTTTTTTGGCGAGTGCTACAACTCATGTTTTGAACTAGGTCCGTGATAAAGGAAAATCCTATGGTCATCTACTAACAACTTGAAATAGACTATATCTAAAGTGGTGATCCATACAACACCATTGTCATAGACCTCAGCAACTTCATATGGTCCCAACCAACGTGTCTGCAACTTGCCCTGGGTATCTTGATATTTGGAGTCATATAACAGTGCCCAATCTCTAGGGGCAAATTTCTTATTTCTAATATGCTTATCATGTCATCGAGCCTGCTACTACTAGATGAGTTTTGTATGATGGAGAGCTTGCCTTCTATATTCATCAAGGGAATTAAGCTGCATAATACGTTCCTTTTGTATTTTAGTAATATCTATATCTAGATCAAGGGTTATCCGCAAAGTCTTATATTCAAATTCTATTGGAAGAACAACTATTTTTTTATAAAGCAGCTCAAATGGTGTGAAGCCAATAGTTGTCTTCCATGTTATTCTATAAGCTCAAACTACCTCAGGTAACCTAAATACCAAGTCCTTATGGAGACCTATTGTTTTTGTGAGAATGGCCTCAATCTCCCTGTTTGTGACCTCTGCTTGGCCATTGACTTGGGGATGGTATGGAATTGACTTTTTTTGACAAATTTTATAGTCATTCATTAGGGTTGTTATTAAATTATAAGTAAATTGTGGCCCTTGATCAGTTACTAGCTCTTTGGGGCCTCCATACCTATTAAAACTTTCTTCATAAAGGAACTCTAGAACTTTATTATCCCTAGCATGTTTCATAGCTCTAACTTCCACCCATTTGGTAACATAATCAGTACAAACAAGGATATAATATTTACCATTATATGGAGGATCAATAGGATGAATAAAGTCCATTCCCCACTTATCAAATGGAGTGAAAACTTCTTGTGATTATAGAGGCATCTCATCAGATTTAGTTGGTCTCCCCATATGTTGACAACAGTCATACTTTTTGGAATATTTGATGGCATCCTTGTGAAGGGTTGGCCAATAATAACCAATATTGAGGATCTTCATAAAGGTTCGCTTAGTAGCAAAATGTCCTCCATAAGGCCCATCATGACAGACATGCAGAATGTCATAGGTTTCATCTTCTCTAACACATTTGCACATCACATGGTCTAATCTAGTATATTATAGACATCCTACAATACAAGAATATGGAAAACTCTTTTCAACTAGCAACCTTTTCTCTTTTGGGGAAAAATTGGGGGAACTTTTCCTGAAACCAGATAGTTTGTTATGTTTGCACACCATGGAGTATAAGTGTTGATACTAAATAGGTTCTCATTCAAAAATGAATCATCAAAGACAAGTTTAGAGCTAGATGTTGTAAGCCTTGAAAGAAAATCTGCTACCACATTGGCCTTTCTTGGCTTGTCCACTATTGTAATGTCAAAATTTTGCAGTAATAATAACTTCCTAGCTAACATGCTTGCTACCACAAGTTTGTTCATGAGATATTTGATGGCTACATGATTAGTATGGAAAAACACTAGATAACCAATGATATAATGTCTAAATTTGTTTAATGCATAAACTACAGATAGCATATTCTTTTGTGTCACTATTTAGTTTAACTCAACTCCCGACAGGTTCTTACTGATGAAATATATGGCATGTTCCCTGGCTCCTTCCTTTTGACCCAAGACATATCCAACTGCACAGTTAGAGGAATCTATATGAACATGAAATGGAAGTTCCCAGTTGGGTCCTCAGAGAACAGGTGTTTTAGTTAAAGCATTATTGGGTGTGGAGAATGCTTGATCACAAGAATTTGTCCAGTTGAATTCAACATCTTTTGTTAAGAGTCCATACAATGGTCCAACTATTTTGCTAAATTCTTGGATAAATCTACTATAATAGCCTACATGACCCTTGAAGTTTCTTACATCTTTTTTCTTTGTAGGTATTGCTATATTTTTAATAACATCTATTTTAGTAGGGTCCACTTTAATACCTAGTTGAGATATGTAGTGGCCTAGAACTATACCTTCTATCATCATCATGAAAAAATTCTCACTATTGAGGGATAAATGATGATCTTCACATCTATACAAAACCTTCTTCAAATTGGAAAGGGCTCCATGAAATATTTTTTCATAGGTTGTAAAATCATCCATGTATATTTTCATATTGTTAAGAGAAATATTAGAGAAGATACTGATGACTGCCCTTTGAAATGTTGCAAGGGTATTGCACAAGCCAAAAGGAAGAACTAAATAAGATTGCGTACCCCTAGGACATGTGAAGGTAGTTTCTCCTAATCCTCAGGAGCAATTTTAATTTGGTTATATCCACTAAACCCGTCCATAAAGGAAAAATGCATGTACCCTAATAGATTATCCAATACCAAATCAACAAAAGGTAATAGGAAGTGATCCTTTTTAGTGGTTGCATTCAATTCTCTATAGTCAACACATACTCTCCACTTTCCTCCTTTCTTTGGTGCAATGACCAAAGGAGATACCCACTGGCTATCCAAGATAGGATAGATGAAGCTTGCATCTAACAATTTTTGCAATTCTTATTTAACAATTTCTTTGACTGTAGGGTTCACTCTCCTCTATGGTTGTCAGATTGGTTTACAATCTTTGTTGATATAAATTTTATGCATACAAATAATAGGATCCAACCCCTTAATATCATGATAGTCGCAAGAAAAAGCATGTTGGTGGGATTTTAGAAGGGTTGTCAAAGAGTCATGTTGGGTTCTAGTCAACTTATTGTTAATATTTACGAATCTTCCTAGAGAAACCTCTAATTGCTCAGCTAGTTCTATCATTGATGTTGGAATAATAGTGGGGGTACTCACTTCATGTGGTAGTAATGTGTGTTGCAGGTGTGACTGGTCTTGGAATTCAGGAGTAGAGGGTGATGGTAACAACATTTGCAAAGGACATGAAAGGCGATTCTTTGTTTCAGCTCCCAATTCATAATTATTCTGAATAATTTGGGATAAAATTTCATCATCATCTTGAAAGTGTAAGATATAAATCCTACCAATTATGATCAACGATTATAGAGAATTAATCTCCTCAACATCATCACCCAAGTCAAGCCAAACTACAGTATCATTCTCTTCATTGGGCTTGGTTGGAGGAAAAAGAACAAGCTTCTTGGTGGTATTGCAATTCGAAATGGTCATATCTCCAAACCTACATCATATATAAGCATCTGCAGTAGCTAGCCATGGTATTCCCAATATAGTAGGTGTGTCGACTTGAATTTCATCATTAGAATACTACCTGCAACATGTTAGTTTCACAAAATACAAAGGAAATTGCTACAAGAAATCCAAACTCAACCAATGAAACTACATGGAACTGATATAAAATAAAAACACTATTATTACCTTCATGATTTATGTCTCATTGTGTCCTAACTCCACAGTTCCTAGTTGCAGATGGTGTGCTCTCAAACAAGCACTAATAGCTTCCAAGATGGAATATGAAGAATGGACTGATAACTGATAGTTAATTGATACTATGATATGCAATGTTAAATGACTATGCTAAATGATTATGCTAAATGATTATACTAATTGCTTCAAGATTAAAACTCACGGATGCATAAGTTTTCACAAATGATTAGCTTTGAAAACTCACTTGAAGACTAACTCTCTCTCAAATCAAACTCTTGATTTGATAGACTTTGAGAGGATAAGATGATGTAGCCTAGATCAATGGTCATGATCAGATCTATAGATTTGGATGGTTGTGAGCAAAGGTGAAGGTTTAGAGAAAGGAGGAAGGAGAAGACAAGTGTCACTCATCTCAACTTGACTGGGTTGCTGACTGAGGGAATCTAGGGATGGTTGGAGAAGATTTAGGCATGAGAGGACAAGTGGACTCAAGTCCTTCCTAATATGTAGGGATGTTGGAGGGAATATAGAAGGAAATTTAAGAAATATGTGTACGTACACAATATTTCATTAAATTTGGAGTTTAGAGATAAATGATGAATTAATATTTAAGAAATATTAATATCTTTAGCCACATGTTGATGAGTTGGCAAAGGGAAGATGAAGTGGAGATGGAAGGTGAGTTGGATGAGGGATTAAATAATTTAGAAATTATTTAACATTCGAGACTATAGGATAGAAGAATAATCATTAGATATTAGATATTCAAATAATTGGAGGAAATAATTAAATATTTATATATTTAATTAATTAGAGGAATATGATAAATGAATTAATTAATATATTTCAATTAAATTAATTAATAAAAAGACATGAAATTAATTAAATAAATTAATCTTTTCAAATTAACTATTTAATAGAAGAATAAATATTAAATATTATTTAATTGCTCATAGCCATTTTTATGTGTAAAAATTTTGCCTCTTTGAAATGATGTCGAGACAACATTGTTTCAAATATTAAATCAAGTCTCGATAATATGCATGATGGAGATAAAAATCTTGATTATGTGTCCCAGATATTGATTTTTGGATATTGATTTGATGGTGATGCCCCCTCGAGAGATTGTTTATGAATTAAAGGCATGAATGATCTCTCGATAGAAGAAGAATGTTATCTAAAAGATGGATGAGTGAATAGATTGTAGATTGATCAGATGGACTAGATTGATAAGATTGATTGGATGAGTTAGATTGATAAGATTAATTAGATTAAGATCAAGTCTAGTTCTAAGAAGGACACATCCTGTATAAGACAAAAGATTATCAAAACATCTAGTTTCAGGAAAGATACATCTTGTATAAGACAAGATAGATGATCAAAACGTTTGGTTTCAGGAAATATACATCCTGTATAAGACTTGATAGATGATCAAAACGTCTGGTTTCAGGAAATATACATCTTGTATAAGACATGATAGATGATAATTGAATGAATGATGAAGATATTAAATGATGATGAAGAATGATTCCATTAGATGATGATGCTAGTGCAAGTGTCATGGGTGATCCAAGTGTTAGGCCCATAGGCTCGAGATGTAGTCATGATTCTTGACTTGATTTGTATTGATGAGACTTTGTACATTATTGATTAGTTTTTATCCGATATCATTGTATACTTGGACTTTTATTTGTTTTATGATGATCTATATGCCAACATGGACTCTATATGATGATGATATTTTATTGTGCATTTCACTCTATTTTATGATGATGATCCATATGCATGGATTATATGCATGATGTGATGATATTTTCTCTTCATTATTATGATGCTTTATATGATGATGCAATGATAAATGCTTTTAATTTTGAAAATGCAAATGAAAATGATTATTAACTCAAATGATGCAAATGCAATGATATATATGGGAATGCAAATGAATGATGATTTTTGTATATGTAATGCTTATGATTATAATGAATCTAAGTGCAAAGATGCAACTAAATGATCTTTAATAAACTTTAATGATAATGTAAATAATAATGACGATACACTACATGATTAATGAAATGCACTTAATTGAATGCAACTAAAAATGGAATGGATGATGAATAAAAATGATTCAAAAAATGAATGCACCTACAATGATCAAATGCAAATTGTTTTTGTTTGTCCAAGTATACTCAATCTTTATTTGTGACCACTGATCTGTGAATGAAAATGAGATGCTTATAATGCAACTGACAATGAATGCTTATAATGCAGATAGATAATGAGCTAATCTAAAAATGATCTAACTAAAAATGATACTACCATTCTTCATATGCTTGTCTTGTAATAGTGCTTGATTTCATCATTAGCTTTAAAATGTTGTAAGAAAATACAAGAAACTTGACATAATGATCCAAGATGACCTGATTTTTTCTTACATGGATTTTGATATAGCAAGTTAATACAAGCAACTTAATATAATGAATCAAGTTGACCTGAGCATGTCTTGTAGAACAGACAAGGATTATCTCCTTTCATTCATGACTTGGAATGTCCTCCTTGATCTTTTACGGATCATATCCTTAGACAGGTACATATTTTAGTAAGAGATAAACCATAGACATCAATCAAAGAAAAATAATCATGCCCCATCATAGCTTCTCTAGTCATGGACATCCTTGAGTCCCATAAAGTACATGATTAGTAATAAAATCAAGATATAAACACTGAATCTCGCATGTCATTCACATGTTCTAATGGTCATTAACTAATATAATCATCTTGATAAATGATCTTTGATAATCCTTTATTACTTGTTGGTTAATTCTTCATTTTCTAAGTGTCACGATTCAGTTGTTATGAAATGTCTTGATATTCACTACTTTGTTGCTTGTTATCTGTTTCAAAACCCTAGGTGTTTTTGGATTTTCTAAGTTTTTCGAATGTTTTGGATTTTCGAAGATTCAAAAGATCACCTTAGCAAAAGGAATTAGGATTTTGCCCCCAGCAGAGACAAAAAATTTATTATGGATGTATGAATTGATAAAGATCCAAACCATGGCGGGATACAAATATAGATTGATTGATTCTGATAATATCTAAGACAGTGACTACGACAAGTCTGTCAAAGATTGATAATTTTTGGTAAGCTACATATTTCCTGCTAAATGGTTCAAAGCAATGGATGTGGAAGATGAAATGGATAAGCTAGGATAGATGGAAATGATAGATGCGATAGGATGGAGTGGATAGGTGCACAAAACGATCTCATAGATGGAGAAAATCATTTTTTAGATAGCTCCTATTTACCAGGTTTTCACCATCTAAATTTATATCATTTTTTTCCTTTTTTTCTTTTTTTTCTTGATTTTTACTATTTTATGCCCTTTTAGAGATTTTCTAGCTTTTCTAATTTTTATTGATTTCTTCAGGACTTCATATGTTTTTTATTGATTTTTTTCAAGACTTTATATCTCAAGCATAGAATTTCTTGAGATGGATGGAATTGATAAGTTCATCAAACCAATCACCTTCAGGGGTAGATAACTTGTATTCTCCTAAGCCATATGTTGCTACTGTGATAAAAGGTCCTAGCCAATTTGGTTTAAATTTACCCTTCTTTTCTCAGTCTTGCTGATTTATTGGATTCTCTCTTGGAAATATATCTCCAATCTAAAAAATGTGTGGTTTGACTCTGTGATTATAACTTCTTGCCATTCTTTGTTGATATACTTTCAAATGATCTATTGCATTTTGGCAACATTCCTGGATTAGTTCAAGTTCTTGGAGTCTAGAGACTCGATGTTCTTCCTCTGGTATAAGACCTTTCAAGGAAACCCGTAGAGAAGGTATCTCTACTTCTACGGGTAAGATGGCTTCTGATCCATAGACTACGCAATATGGAGTTGCCCCATTGCTCTGTGGATGTTGGTTTGGTATGCCCAAAGACCAGGATTTAGCTGAATGTGTCAGTCTCTTACAATTTCATTGATTGTTTTCTTCAAGATTTTCAAGATAGTCTTGTTTGATGCCTCAACTTGACCATTTCCTTGTGGATAATACAAAGTAGAAAACCTATGTTGGATATGAAACTGCTCACATAGTTCCTTCATATTTGGATTCTTAAATGGTCGTCCATTGTTAGTGATAATGGTCATAGGAACTCCATAGTGATAGATTATATAATTCAAGATGAATGATGATATTTGTTTTCCTGTCACTTTTATCAGAGGTACTACTTCAATCCATTTAGTGAAATATTCAATAGCAGTCAGAATGAACATATGTCCATTAGAAGATGAAGGATTTATCTTTCCTACCAAATCAAGGCCCCAGTGAGAAAATGGCAATGATCTGGCCATAGGATACAATTCTTATGCTGTTGCATGAATGAGATTCCCATGGATATGACATTGTTTGCATTTTTTGGCATATGTGAATGAATCTCATTCCATAATAGGCCAATAGTAACCCATACGAAGAAGTTTCTTAGCCAATGTTAATCCACTTGAGTGTGTGCCACAAATACCTGTGTGAACTTCATTAAGAAATTTTTCAAATTCTTCTTGTTCAAGACATCTCAATAAAGTACTATCTAGAGCTCACCTATATAAGGTATCAGCAATAATAGTACAATGGGATGATTGATGGATAAAATTTCTTCTTTGATTGTGGGATAGGTCAGGAGGAAGGATATTCTCTTTTAAGTACTGATAGGTTTGGCCGTATAAGGATTGATTGATCCCTGATATATGACAAATCATGTAGGTATGTTGGAATTGAATGGTAGAAGTTAAGATATCTTCTACGAGGAATTCATAATGCTATTGATTCTCTCAATTCTGCAAGAGAGATGCTATTGTAGCCATTGCATCTGCTGCTTTATTCTCATTTCTTGGGATTTGAGTAAATGATATTTCTGCAAAGTGTTCTTTAAACTCTTCTACCAACTTTTTGTAGAGCATGAGCTTGTCATCCTTAGTTTCATAATCATCATTTATTTGGTTGATGATTGTTGGTATTTTGGTATGGTTTTGTCATTGATGTCAACACCAACTAAACACCTACCAAATCTGGCACTTTGGAGAATCAGCAACATTCACCGGCAAGCAAGTGACTCATGCATAGTCACCGGTATCTGGTACACCGGCAAGATATAATGATCACCAGCACTTGGAATGATATGGAAAACACTTGGTAATATCAAAGACATCATTTGGACATCTTGTCCTGGAGTTTCTTTTATTGGTATATTCATATTTACATATTTGTGTTTACCGATAAATAGGTCTAGGGTTCCACCGATAGGTTTATCTTTTCCAGATCAACATGGCATGCTATGGAGATGATATTTTATTGTTGTAAATGCATTAAGTCGACATGTTCAATCGGTTATTGTATCAGATATTGTATTGTTTGTAAAATGTTTTTATTGTAATATCTTGTAGAGTCGACCTACTAAAATTGGTCTTAGGTTATGGTATAAATGTAAGATCTTATTTGTAAGATCAGATGTGGAATGTGAAAAAGGATTGTGTAAAGGTATATGCGAGAATAAGAAGAGCTATACACACAGACATCATTTGAAGATTGAAGGAGGGTTTTTGTGAAGACAATCAGAACTACACCGGTACTGAATTCAGCATATGAAGATGCTATTTTGTGCAGTACATTCTTATTGGATTTAACCATCCAACTATAGTCAGTATGACTCCCATTTTGTGTTTGAGCAGTGAGCTCTAGGCGCTTGGCCTTTCTGCATGTGCAGACCCCATTTATGTACACTTACTATCTATAGTAGTATCATCTGATTATGGGTAAGGTTTCCCATCGTGGTTTTTCCCCGTATAGGGTTTCCACGTACAAATATTGGTGTTATGTGTTGTGGATGACTTTGTGTTTATGTTTCATGAACTAATCCTTACCGGTATAGCAATTAACTGTTAAAATTGTCTACCGACATATTGAACTGGTTTACCGGTATTAAGCATTAAGTTGGTTAAGTTGTTTTTGGTTTGAATTTATTTGACAAATGATTCACCCCCCCCCCCCCTCTCAATTTTCTCTGGGACCCAACAATTGGTATCAGAGTCTAGTCCTCTTTTGCAGAAGTTTAATAGCTTGATGAGATCCAATGTCTACTAATTATTTCAGGAAGGACAGTCTTAAACTTGATGGAACCAACTATGGCATATGGAAGATCAGAATGGAGACACATCTAAATTGCATTGGAAAAGACATATGGGATGTTACAAAGAATGGTTATATTGCTCCTACTCAGAGTCACCCCACTCCACCCGACTTAACTAAAGATGAGGAAAATGATTGCAAAGTAAGAGAAGCACTTTTGAGTGCATTATCAGATGAACAAATCATGGGACTATCAGATAGGTCTACTGCTAAAGCTATTTGGGATCATTTGGAAACACTAAATGAAGGAGATTCCACAATCAAAATTGCAAAACTTGAAAGCTTCCGGGTCAGGTATGAACATCTAAAAATGGAAGAAGATGAAAGGATTTCTACTTTTATGGAAAGAGTAAATGAAATTGTTTTGGGTATTAAATGTTGTGGAGGAACCTTAAGTGAGGATGAAATTGGTTCAAAAGTTTTAAGAGGATTGCCACCGACATATAAAATGAAAGTCACTGCTATAAATGAGTTAAGAACAATGCCTAATACATCAGTTACTAGGGATACATTAATTGGGAAACTTTCAGCTTTTGAAATTGAAGAATTTGGTCCTGTTGCTCCTATAAAGATAGATTTGGCCTTCAAAGCATCAACATCATCTGCTCCATCATTTGAAAATCTAATTGGAAAGCCTTTTATGCAAGAGAACATGAAGAAAGCAAGAAAGAAAATGAAGAACTTGAAGAACTTGAAGCATTATTTGCAAGGAAAATGCCTAAAGGTCCAGTTGGAAGGAAGTATGAAGGTAAAGCACCCTTTAAATGTTTTAACTGCAATAATATTAGTCATATGGCTTCAAGATGCCTTGATAGACATGCTAGACTAAGAGAAGAAGCTAGAAGAACATATAAGCCTAACCTTGAATATCAGAGATACAGATTTAAGAAGAATAAAGACAAATCTTGTTACATTGCTCATGAAGGTGTGACTGATGATTCTGATGAGGATCCAGCAAACAATGGATGGGTTTTTGTTGCTATAATAGAAGATCAACTGACACCTACAGCTCAACCAGTAGAATAGGCCTTGGTAGCTAAAGTTGAAGTAAAGGATGAATGAATCATTGATTCAGGATGCTTACATCATATGACAGGAGACAAAGGTAAATTCCTTAACTTTCAAGAATACAATGGAGGCTTAGTGAGACTTGGAGATGACAAAGCTTGTTTAATCAAAGGTAAGGGTACAATATCTCTTGATGGTAAGCATAACATTGATAATGTTTGCTATGTTGAAGGATTAAAGCATAATCTTTTGAGTGTTGGTCAATTAGTTGAGAAAGAATTTCAGTTACAATTCAAAAATGGAAAATGCAAAATCATGAATAGAACTGGTTTGGAAATTGCAATCTATAATCAAATTAGAGTTAATATCTTTCATTTGAATAACAGTGAAAAGACATGCTTAATTGCACATATAGATGAAAGTTGGTTATGGCATAAGAGACTCTATCATGTAAACTTTGATTGCATGGTGAAGATCAATACTACTAAGGCAGTTAGAGATTTACCTAAATTTGTCAAACCTCATAATACAGTATGTAAGGAATGTCAATTTGGAAAACAAGTTAGAGCTAGTTTCAAAAGTATTTTAGAAAAATCCAATAATGCTCTTGATTTGATTTACACTGAGTTATGTGGTCTAGATAGAACTAAAAGCTTACAAGGTGATAGATATTTTATGCTAACCATTGATGACTATTCTAGAATGTGTTGGATTACTTTTCTCAGAGAAAAATTAGAAGCACTTGGAAAGTTCAAACTGTTCAAAGCAATGGTAGAAAATGAAACTGGTAAGAAAATCAAAGGTCTAAGATCAGATCAAGGAGGAGAATTTACATCTAAGGAATTTAATACATTTTGTGAAGTGAATGGAATCAGAAGACAACTATTAGCACCTTGGACACCACAACAGAATGGAGTTGTTGAAAGAAAAAATAGAACTATCTTGGATGCAGCAAGAAGTATGTTATCAGAAGCAAACCTACCACATGTATATTGGAGAGAGGTAGTCAATACACTGTATACATTCAACAAAGTTCACATCAAAGGTGAAACCGGTAAGACCCCTCATGAACTATGGTTTGGTAATACTCCTACTCTTAAGTATTTCAGAATTTTTGGAAGTAAATGTTATATCAGAAGAGATGAGTATATTGGAAAATTTGATCCTAGAAGTGATGAAGGAATATTTCTTGGTTATTCATCTAAGAGCAAGGCATATAGATATTTTAACAAAAGATTGCAGAAAATTGTTGAAAGTACAAATGTAAAGATTGATGAATAAGTCAAAGGAACTTCAATGTATATAGATGTTGAACTGGCAATAGAAATTTTGACAAATGAAACTACACTGAATCCATCGATACATAATGAAGATCCAGTTGTCCCAGTATCATCTAAGGATTCTACAGTAACTGAGGAACAACAACAAACAAAGACACCTCAGTATGTAAGACTGGATCATTCTGAAGATCAGATAATTGGAAACAAGTTTAAAGGAGTTATGACACGAGGAAGATTGGCAAATGAAGAGGTATGTCTTATTTCTCAAATTGAACCATCATCTGTTAATGAGGAATGGGAAGATAAATTTTGGATTAAAGCTATGGAAGAAGAATTAGAACAAATTGAGAAAAACAACACTTGGACATTAGTTCCCCGGCCTAAAGATAAAAATGTAATTGGAACCAAATGGGTATTTAGAAACAAACTTAATGAAGATGATAAGGTTGTCAGAAATAAAGAAAGACTAGTGTGTAAGTGATATTCTTAGAAGGAAGGAGTTGATTACAATGAAACCTTTGCACAGGTAGCTAGAATTGAGGCAGTCAGATTATTCTTGGTTCTTGTAGCACACAAGAACTAAAAAGTTTATCAAATGATATTAAATGTGCATTTTTAAATGGATATCTTGAAGAGGAAGTGTACATTGAACAACCTGATGGATTTTCTTTGACAGATGACAATGATATGGTTTGCAAGTTAAGAAAAGCTTTTTATGGATTGAAACAAGCTCCAAGAGCTTGGTATGCAAGACTGGATAAGTATCTTTTAAAGATTTGTTTTACTAAAGGAAATGCAAACAACAATTTATATTACAAAATAACTAATGATGACATCTTGATTATATAAGTATTTGTTGACGATATAATCTTTGGAGGAGAAGATGGATTATGTAAAGAATTTTCTATTAAAATGCAGCAAGAATTTGGAATGTCTATGAATGGAGAAATATAATTCTTTTTAGGATTGTAGATTTCATAGACTGATAAAGGTATATTCTTGAGTCAATCCAAATACTTAAAAGAGTTACTAAAGAAATTTGGGATGGATAACTCTAAACCGGTAAGCACACCTATGACAAGAAATGACAAATTATCACTAAGGGATATATATCCACACTTGTTAATCCAACTAGATACAAATCTATGCTAGGAGGTTTACTGTATTTGACACAAACTAGGCCTAATATTATGAATGTAGTATGTGTTGTTTCAATATTTCAAAGTAATCCTAGAGAAAATCATGAATCAGCAATAAAAAGGATTTTCCAGTACTTACAAGGCACTATAAATCTTGGATTATGGTATCCTAGAGATGAAAACTTTGAATTATGTGCATACACAGATTCAAATTAGGCAGGAGATGTGGATGATAGAAAAAGCACCACCGGTGGAGCATTCTTTCTTGTAAACAGATTAGTTTCTTGGTTAAGTAAGAAACAAAGTTGTACATCTCTATCAATAGTAGAATCGAAATATGTTGCAGCAGCAACTAACTGTACATAGGTACTATGTCTTAAGAAAATGTTGAAAGACATAAAGGTAAAATGCAAGGAACCTATTACTATATATTGTGATAACACTGCAGCAATTGATATATCTAAGAATTCGGTATTACATTCTAAAACCAAACATGTTTCTATCAAACTAAATTTTTTAAAGGAAAATGTTGAAGCAAAGGAGATAAAACTGGTTTATGTGAATACTAAAGAGCAGATTGCAAATATTTTCACTAAACCTTTGCCTAAGGAGACTTTTGAATATCTCAGAGATCAGCTTGGAGTCATACCCCCACTGGTAGAGACTTACGAAGTTGATGATTGACATCAACCGGTAGAATTAACAAAGAAATCTTTTATTCTGGTCCTTGATGGGAAGATACTTCTAAGGGGGAGTAGTTGGCATATTGAATTGATTGGTATTTTGTATATGAACTTGGTTTGGTAAGATGTATTGTTGTAACTTTGGCATTTGATGTCAAAGGGGGAGAGATTGGTATGGAAAAACACAAGGAAAAAACATGTTTCTCCCAGGGGGAGAGATTGTTGTTTGGGAGAGATTATTACTCTCTGTATCTGTATTTTGATTTCTGGTTATGACATTTTTGGAGATTGTTCATTTTGGGTATTTGGCATTTCTGTTTTGGCACTTTGATGGTTTTTCCATCTTGTGTTGCCATCAATGCCAAAGGGGGAGATTGTTGGTATTTTGGTATAGTTTTGTCATTGATGTCAACACCTACTAAACACCTACCAACTCTGGCACTTTGGAGAATCAGCAACATTCACCGGCAAGCAAGTGACTCATGCACAGTCACCGGTATCTAGTACACTAGCAAGATATAATGATCACCGACACTTGGAATGATATGGAAAATACTTGGTAATGTCGAAGACATCGTTTGGGCATTTTGTCCTGGAATTTTGTTTATTGGTATATTCATATTTGCATATTTGTTGTTACCGGCAAATAGGTCCAGAGTTACACCAGCGGGTTTATCTTTTCTAGATCAGCATGGCACGCTATGGAGATGATTAATTATTGTTGTAAATGCATTAAGCCGACATGTTCAATCGGTTATTGCATCGAATATTGTATTGTTTATAAAATGTTTTTATTGTAATATCTTGTAGAGCCGACCTACTAAAATTGGTCTTAGGTTATGGTATAAATATAAGATCTTATTTGTAAGATCAGATGTGGAATGCGAAAAAGGATTGTGTAAAGGTATATGTGAGAATAAGCAGAGCTATACACGCAGAAATCATTTGAATACTGAAGGAGGGTTTTATGAAGACAATCAGAACTACACCGATACTGAATTCAGCATATGAAGATGCTATTTTGTGTAGTACATTCTTATTGGATTTAACCATCCAACTATAGTCAGTGTGACTCCCATTTTGTGTTTGAGCAGTGAGCTCTAGGCACTTGGCCTTTTTGCATGTGCAGACCCCATTTATGTACACTTACTATCTGCAGTAGTATCATCTAATTGTGGGTAAGGTTTCCCACCATGGTTTTTCCCCTTATAGGGTTTTTGTTAGGATTCCCACAGATACTGAGAGGGGGGGTTAATCAGTATCTAACTGGTAAATATATTTTCTTAACTTAAAACATGTAGAGCATATTAATATTGTGTACTTGTAAGCAGAAAGTAATGCAATAATCAGAGATAAAAATAACCACATGAAAAACACACCATAACACAAGGATCTAACAAGGAAACCCGGTGTGGGAAAAACCTTGGTGGGATTTGTGACCCACAATATTCACTTATTGGCCAATAAGAGAATATTACTGCTACAAGAGGGGCCTGCACATGCAGGAAGGCCAACTGCCTAGAGCTCACTACTCAAATACAAAATAGGAAGTCTCACTGACTTACAAAATGGATTATATAAATCCAGTGTCTTGTACTGCTTCAAAATAGCATCTATAATGCTAGATCTAGTATTGGTTTCTGCTTTGCTTCTTACATAAACCCTTAACCTATAATTCACATTATAGGTCTACCTTATTCCGCCTAATTACATTCCTTTTTCTTACTTACAAATGTTCTACAATAATCTCTCTTATATAAGAGTTATTTTACAACTTGCCAAGTTGGCTTACAATGATTTTACAAATAATAAACAAAATATATTACAACAAAAATCCCGTCGGCCTCTGTGCCATTATGCTACCTTTCACTGCCGGTGCCGGTGATCTGAGTGCTAGTGTAGAGTCTGATCTTGCTAGTGCTAGTGAACTGCCTTGTCAATGACATAGGATTGTAAGGTTTCCATCAATGACAAAACCTTCAATCACCTACAATGTCTCATTGGAGTGTGCATATGCCAACGGTTTCCACGTACAAATATTGGTGTTATGTGTTGTGGATGACTTTGTGTCTATGTTTCATGCACTAATCCTAACTGGTATAGCAATTAACTATTAAAACTGTCTATCGACATATTGAACATGTTTACTGGTATTAAGCATTAAGTTGGTTAAGTTGTTTTTGGTTTGAACTTATTTGACAACTGATGCACCCCCCACTCTCAGTTGTCTCCGGGACCTAACAATGATAAGCTATGAATCACCATAAATATGTAATTCCTTGATATTCCATTCAATATCCATTTGGAGCCCAATAGTCAATGCTTCATATTTTGCAATATTGTTTTTGCATGGAAACCATAGTCTATAGGATTTTGGAATTGTGTGTCCATGAGGTGTGATGAACAAAATTCTTGCGCCTAATCCATATTATGTATAGGAACCATCAACGTACAATTCCCAAAATTTTGCACTTATTATCAGAATGTCTGCATCAGGAAATTCAATGTGCAATGGTATGTCATTTTGTAAAGGTGCTTTGGCTAATTGATTAGCAATGACCCGTCCTTTGATAGCTTTTCGATCAACACACTCTATATCAAATTCACTCAGTATCATAACCCATTTGGCTAATCTGCCTGTCAAAGTTGACTTATTTAGCAAATACTTTAGTGGATCTATCTTTGTTATTAGCTTCATAGAATGGGTCAGTATATAATGTCGCAGCTTCTGAGTTAAGATTGTGAGATAAGACTGTGAGGTACATTAGATTGATGCAACTCAATGCATCTAGTTCCTATCAGGAGGGGTAGATACCCCTAACTTGTCTCTCAAGTAAATAAATGTATCTATAGGGAAAGGCTTAGTAAAATTTTTAGCAAGTTGTCCCTTTATAGACACATACTCTAGCTTCACTTCCTCTTCATTGACTTTTTCTCTTGAGAAATGATACTTGATTGACACATGTTTAGTCTTTGAATGTTGCACTGGGTTCTTTGGCATATTAATAGCACTGGAATTATCACAATATGTGATAGTAAGCTCATCATAGATAATTCTGGTATCCTTAAATATTTACTTCATCCAAGTTACTTGAGTGTAGTTACTAGCAACAATGATGTACTTGACTTCAGTAGTAGATAGGGACACTGAAAATTGTTTCTTACTCACCCAAGAAACCAATTTCTTACCCAAAAAGAAAGTACCACCGAAGGTACTCTTCCGGTCATCAACATCACCAGCCTAATCAACATCAGCATAAGCACATAACATGAAATCATCATTCCTTGGATACCACAAACCATAATCCATAATTCCTTTCAAGTGAGTAAATATCCTTTTTACAATAGTGGCATGGCTCTCTTTCAAATCAACTTGATCTCTAGAAGCTATGCACATAGCATGCATAATATTTGGTCTAGTCTAAGTAAGATATAGTAGTCCACCGACCATAGATCTATATAAAGATTGATTAGCTTTCAGAGATTCATCATTTTTAGATAATTTGCAGTCAGTCATCATAGGAGTTCCAACCAGTTTGGAGTCACCTAACCCAAACTTCTTCAACAATTCATTCACATACTTAGTTTGAGATATAAAAATACCTTTTCCAATTTGTGAAATTTGCAATCCTAAGAAAAATTTCATCTCTCCTATCATAGACATCTCAAATTCTTTCTGCATATCACCAGAAAAATTCATACTCAAGTTATCATCTCTTCCAAAGATAATATCATCTACAGAATTCAACAATTAGGATGTTATCATTCTCGATATCTTAAAATATCGATTACTATCAGTAATACCTTTATTAAATCTCAATTTCAGCAAATACTTATCCAATCTAGCATACCAGACTCTAGGGGCTTGGTTCAATCCATAAAGAGATTTCTTCAGTTTGCATACCATGTCTCCATCATCTGATAATGAAAATCCATCAGGTTTCTCAATGTAGACTTCTTCCTCAAGATCACCATTCTGGAAACCTGACTTGACATGCATCTGATATACCTTGAAATCTTTATAAGCAACATATGCAAGAAATAGTCTAACATCTTCAAGTCTAGCTACCAAAGTAAAAGTCTCCTCATAATCAACTCCTTCTTTATGTGAATATCCTTTGCATACCAATCTTTCTTTTCTTGGAATCCAAGAACACAAAGAGGGGAGGGGGGTGGTGAATCACTGTTCTCCTAGTATGATTAATTTTAACCTTATTAACACAACAACTTAGTAACCGGTAAGCATAAAATAAAATAACAAGTAATAATAATGCAACAACAAAGATCAACACCATAACACAGAGATTTATACATGGAAAACTTTAAAGAAGAAAAACCACGGTGGGATTTGTGACCCACAATATCTATCCACTGGCCAGTTGAATAAATATTACATAAATGAGGGCTGAACATGCAGGAAGGTACACTTCCTTGAGTGCACTGCTCATCACAACGGAGCCTCACTGACTACAGATAAACTACTGAATTACAATAAAAAACTAAACTCTAAATGTGCATCTGGTATGTTGGATGAGATCCGGTTTTAAGAACAGACTGTATCGGTTAACACAGTCACCTTTCTTTATAGGTATCAATTCATTTCTCAATATTCTTGACAAACAACCAAGACCGACTACAGATCATAACATTCGCATATTGTTGATCAAGATCTCGCTCATAAAATCTTGCATTACCTATATCCCAAAATGACCTAATAGACTGTCTTATATACCCTTACATACATGAATGCCTTATGTCATCTTACAATCATATTACAAAAGATAAATACATGTCGACTCAAAACAAAATATAAGCATTAATCTTTATGACCGTTTTCACTTTATCCTTTTACCAAATCTTTCTTCTATGTCGGCCTCCATATATCGGTACCTAGTTTGTCAGTTTTCCTTGCTCTTCAATATGTAAGTTTCCTTAAATGTCAGATGTCAATCCTTGAATATCGGTGAATACCATATAAGTATCCAACCCAGAATGATGTGTGTTGCCATCAATGACAACACCATGATCCCAAGTCAGTGTCAGTCATCAATAGCTTTATTTCTGACAACTTCACTAGCTTCATTCAATTTGTTCCCGAATACCAATTTAGTACCAATCACATTCTTATCTTTAGGTCTAGGCACAAGCTCCCATGTGTCGTTCATTTCAATCTGATCTAATTCTTCTTCCATAACCTTTATCCAGTTGTCATCTTTACAAACTTCAACAACACGTTTAGGTTCAATTTTGGAAATCAAACACACCTCTTCAACAACTAGCCTTCTTCTAGTCATTACACCTTTATTTTTATCACCGATAATCTAATTTTTTAGAATGATTCAATCTTTACATATCTTGGAGTCTTCTAATTATTCTGATTTTTAAGTTCCTACACCTCTCCACTGACAACACCAATATCAGGATTAACAATCTCTACTGGATCATTTTGCTTCAATTATTCAGTCTGAATTTTGTGTTAGAATAATATGTTGACCATCATCATATCCACATGCTCTGATCTCTTTTCCATAGTTGTCATCAACCTTCACATTTGCAATTTCCACTATCTTTCTCAGTCTCTTATTGTAGCACTGGTAGGCTTTTCTCTTTGTTGAATATCCCAAGAAAATTGCTTCATCATTTGTTGCATCAAACTTTCCTATATTCTAATCTCTCTTGATATAACACTTGCTACCAAAAATTCTGAAAAATCTCATAGTAGGAACATGACCAAACCATAGCTCATAAGGAGTCTTACTGGTATCACCTTTTATATGCACTTGGTTGAATGTGTAAACAATAGTGCTAACAACTTCTCTCCAATATATCTTTGGAAAATTCCCTTCAATCGACATAGTCCTTGCAGCATCCAAGACAGTCTCGATCTTCCTTACAACAACTACATTATGTTGTGGGGTTCTAGAAGAAGATAATTGTCTTCTAATCCCATGCTTCTCACAGAATGAATCAAACTCACTGGAACAAAATTATCCTCCTCTGTCAGATCTCATACATTTCACCTTCAATATTAGCTTAGTCTCAACCTTTGCTTTGAATATCTTAAATTTGTCTAATGCTTCTGATTTCTCCTTAAAAAATACAACCCACATCATTCTAGAATAATCATTAATCGACAACATAAAATATATGTCACCCTACATGTTGGCATTTTTTATGTTTATGCTGTGATTGTCATTGATGGACACACACTTGTATTGAGATCCCCTTTATATGTACGAGCTCATGCTCAACCGGTATTTGTTCCAATCGGTATGTTGTATTCTAGTCTTTAGACTAGTTGTGATTTTGCAAAATGTGTTTCCTGGTCTAAAGCGGCATGTCGACCTCAAGCGGTTCGCAGATCACAAGTAGTATGAGGAAGAAATGTGGCACAACACATTCTTACCAGTCTTCATTTTTGTCAAACCGGCAACCGGCATTTTGTATGAACCGATAACATTTTGTGATGAGTTACCAATCCACTGATTGTCTGACGGTGCCAACACATTGACGGTGATTCTTGTGTCATGTTACTGAGTTTGTCTAGATTAACTAAACCTAGGAAATTGTAATGTAATCCTATTGGACCAACATGAAATCAGATTCCTTTAAAAGGACATCATGTCTAGGTTTTTTAAGTTATTGAAGAAGTTGCGAATAGGGTTTATGTTGAGCTAGGGTTTAAGGTGGAAGTGGAGAGCGATCTTATCAGAGAAGATCGAGTTGTAACTGAGAGAGATAGAGGAGATTGAAGTAATGCTGGAATGCATTAGCTATGAGCAATACTGGATCTAACCAAGCAATTTGTGCTAGTAGATAGATCAAACACTTGTTGATTACTCACATCTTTGACAAGTTTGTAGCCCTTAACCGGGTAGGCCTCAAAGCCTCTATAAAATCCTCTAACAAGGTAGTCTTTAATCGGACTTATCTCCTAACAAAGATTGAGATTCCTAATAGGATCTGTTCTAGTGAAGAACATTGTAAGACCTTAACCGGTCTGGTTTCTATTCTACAAATAGTGACTTGTGAGTTCCATCTCACCGTGGTTTTTCCCAGTTTAGTTTCCACGTCAAATATCTTGTGTTATGGCTGTATTGCTTTTATGGGTCAATGTTTTATTCGAATTTTGGTTTGTATGTGTGATAACCGGTTTATCTTTAGACTGTGTAAGTGTTTTAGTGCAAAGATTTTTGGCATACTAATTCACCCCCCCCTCTTAGTATTCATCAATTGGTATCAGAGCCAACCTTTCTATAAGTTTGACCACTTGGAAAGAGATATGGGGGAATACACATTGAGGGAACTTACTCAATGACTCACTAAGTCTAAGCAAGCCTATGATGATCTTATGGTCAAATACAAGGCATCTCAAGCAAAAAGAAGAGAACATGCAGAGAGGCTGATGGAACTATCTGAAAGTAGTTCTGAAGATGAAGCTAACATGGAAGCTATGATTGCTGAAGTGAATAAACTGAATGATTCAAACTCTAATTTGAGAAAGGAGTTGGAAGGACTGACTATTCGGTTTAGCCAAGAGATTGAGAACTAGAGAAAAGCTAAAGATCTGGTAAAAGACAGAGATCATGAGATCTCCAAGTTGAAACATGAGATTAGTACACTAACTACTCGCATTCATGAGAGTAGAATGGAGAAAGAAGACATGCAAGGAGAACTAAACATTGCCATCTCTAAAAATGCAAGTCTTATGGAGACAAACACTGCTATTTCCAAAGAACTCTTTGAATCAAAGGAAATACTAGCTAAGTTTGGCAAAAGTATAGGCAGGCTAGAGCAAAAGCTTGAGTCATCTAGACCGGCAAAGAATACCAATGGTCTTGGTTTTTTTTGACATGAGGAAGGAGAATCCTCAGGAACAAATGCTAAAGCATCAAAGAAGAAACCAACACTCAAAGGAAAAGGTAAGAAAAAATTCAAACCTGTTTGCTTTAACTATCTTAAAGAAGGGCACACTGCCAATGTATGTAGGAGAAAAGCCTACAATAATTTTCCTTATTTTATCAACAATGTACCTAGATCCAATAAGTTCAATGGTCATTGTTATGTATGCAACAAGTTTGGGCATAGAGAATTTGAATGCAGGTCTGTAATGGATAACACTGGAAGATATCCTGAGAGGACCAAAGGAACTGGTCTTGAATCTTTTATGAATCGGAACCACAACCGGTTTAATGTCTTCAATCATCAGTCAAGAAGCGGTGGTCATCAAGCAGCAACTGGATGGAGAGAAATTTGTATGATCTGTCATGGACATGGTCACACTGCTGCAACATGCAGAAGGAAGAATGGAAACATGTACAATGGACCTTGGAAAGCACCTGGACTTGTTTGCTATCACTGCAACAAACCAGGTCACATTGCAAGATTCTGGAGAAGCAGAAAAAGTATATCTGATGATATACCAGTCACTCAGGAAGGAGAAATAGAGGTTGAAAAATTTCAAGAAGACATGAAGAAAATATGGAAGAAGAAACTAGTATTATTGGAGGAGGAACCGGTTTCTGCACCCAATGTGGAAATATCTGAACCGACAAATTAAGCCTCAAAGGCTTAGGGGGAGCAAATGGCAAAATGTTTTTGAACCCTCGGTTAACACCAGTAAAAGACCTTAACCGGTATACTACACCTGTCGCTTGGCAAAAGACCAGAAATAGTAAAGAGGCAAATTAGGGTTTACGCCTTAATATAGGAGCATTAATGATGGTAGGTGAGAGACATGTATAAATGCAATTTTCAAATCATTTCTCACTATCTATTTTTCGAGCGAAGAAAAGTTTTCAAGTGCAAAGCGAAGAAAAGGCGATTTGAGCTTAGATTTCGAGGAATTGGAGAGATTTGAAAGAGATTCAAATATAGTTTGCAAGCAGCAGTGGAGAACTCAAAGCGGTGATTTGGCATCCGACGGAGAGCGAAGTAAAGCAGAATCAAGAAGCCCTAAATTCGCGTTTGAAAGGTATTTTTCATTTCTTGAAATACTCTTCAATGGCTTCTGCTTCTCATACCAGTTCAAGCACATCCATTGAGTTAGAAAATTTCATTCAGAGGAAGTCCAAGTATAATGCTTTGTCACAAGTTCCAGTTGGAGTCATAGTTGAAGAAGGAATTTCAGACTATATTGATTGCAAGATAGAAGACCTAGGGTCCTTAGCCATTCATACTCAATTAGGTCTATTTTGCGGAAAGGACAAGAGGATCAAACCAGAGTTCAGTATCTTAGAGAAGAAGAAACTCCATAATGCGGTGTATTTTCTGGAAGATTTCATAGAGGATCACATCAAAATCATCTTGAGCAGAGTCCATGGTGACAAGATGTACCTGGAGAGAACGCATGATATCACGCTTGAGGAAATTCATGTAGTCACCGGTTTTTGCAACACAGGGGAAGTGCCAGCCCTAAGAATGGTAAGCAAAATGGAAATGACCAAGCTCACAGGTTCGACAAGTGATTCACAAGGTATGATAGTTAATTCTATCAAGAATGAACTGGTAAAATATCCCTGCATGGTGATAGGCTACAGGACATTCTCAGCCAGTAGGATTAATTTTGTACTTGCTGCAGCGGTAAATGCCACTTACTGGATGATTATAGAGGATAAATCATTTGACTTATGCACCAGTATGCAAAGGAAACTCCTGTTAAATCTCAAGGAAATCAAAAAGGACAATTCACTGAGATTTAAATTTGGACAACTACTGGTAGGGTTGTTTTTCTATTTCCAAGGCTACTTTTCGGGTGTAGGAGATGTCCAATGGTCCCCTAACCAACCGATAACCAAGAAGATAAAGAAAAGTGTGCAAGCCATTGGAACCGGCTACCCTGAGATACTGAACAAATACTTTGATGAGTTCAGAAGAAAGATGAGTCAGAGGGTGCGAATCTCAGGTGACATAGTGAAGAAGTATGAAGATGACATCTGTTTCACTATTCAGGTGGACAAATGTCTAATGGAGGCTGTTGAGCCTAGAATGGAGGAAGTGGATACTATGGGCTATGAGGTCATGTTTGACATGCTGGAAGGGTATGCTTCAACCCTTATTGCCTCACCTCTTGATCCAAAGGCAAAGCAAACTGGAACCTACTTGGAGAGGATCACACTGGTTGAAGAACCATCGGTGAAAAAGGGAAAAGAACTAGTAGCCAAGAAAGCTAAGGTAGTGCCTACGGCATCAGCACCAGCTACCACTGAGACTCCAAGAGTGACCAAGTGGTCACCAGCAAAGAAGAAACCAGAGGTAACACCGAAAAAAGTCTTCAAAAGAAAGAGGAAGACTAAGGCAAATGAACCGGACTCCGAAGAAACTGAGTCTGATGAACAACCAAAGAAGGCTAGACAAACCAAGAAGGTGAAGAAGAATGAACCGGCAACATCCACAGTGGTAAATATAGATATCTCCTCTTGCAAAGCTTTGACACATTGTCAAATAACAATAAAGAATATTAGGAGAAAGTTACTTCATGATTTAATTGATTATTATGATGATTTCAATAGTGAAGAAAAAGATGAAGTACTACAGGAAATCATTCTTTATTTATGCAAAAATGACCAGTCACCATCAGAGATTAAATCTTAGACACCGGATTCATTGTATAAAGCATTGGATAACAAATGGTGCATTGCCATTGAAAAGGAACAAGAGATTAGGGAGAAAGTTTTTGCACATTACTTCCTCGAACTCTCAAATTCAGAATTATTTGATGTTTTCGATCAAAATAAAGGTCTCTTCTTCATAAGGAGAAGAAGACTCTTGTTGTTGGAAGGGAGGGTTGATGATGTAGAAAAGGATACACATCAACACATGGCCCATGCTATCAGCTCACACAAAGCTTGAATGGCCAACCTCCAAGCGGAAAAGGAACCGGTTATTTCCAAACCGGATGAAGTTTTTGATGAGGAACGAAACCTAGTGGAGGAACCAATCGACACCATAGATGTCGATGCCCTGGATATAGAAAATGTCACTCAGGACATACCTTTTGAGGGAACTGAACAGGGGCAATAGGCCGATCAAGGTGGTGAACAAGCTGTGGACACATAGCAAGCGGCAAAAGACAAGGAAGAAGAGAAAAAGAAGAAGGATGAAGATGAGAAATAGAGAAAGGAGGATGAGAAAAAGAAAGAGGAAGAGGAGAAAAGAAAAGATGAAGAAAAGAAGAAGCAAGAAGAAGAAAGGAAAAAGAAAGAAGAAGAGGACATGGAAGAAAAGAAGAAAAAGGAAGAGGAAGAGAAGAAGAAGAGGGAAGAAGAAGAAAAGAGGAAGAAGAAAGAGGAAGAAAAGAAGGAAGAGGAAGAAAAGAAGAAAAAGGAAGAGGAAGAGAAGAAGAAGAGGGAAGAAGAAGAAAAGGAAGAGCAAAAGAGGAGAGCGGAGGAGAAGAAAAAGGCAAAAGAAGACAAGGAAGAAGAGAAGAGAAGAGAAGTGGAAAAGAAGAAAGCTGAAGAAGCCAAAGAACGTGAAGCAGAAAAAAGCTCTTAGTTGGAGACTCCAAAGGCAACCGGAAGTCAACCCTCATCGGTTGATCTTTCTAGTCCTATTGATCTCTAATCTGCAAGTGAGTTGGAGCTTTTGTAGAGCATCAAGGTTGCTCAAGAGCACCTTAAGATCATTCGGAGGAAAAAGGAACAAGACATCATTCAGGCAGCTATAGACACACTTACCGGTTTAATCCCCAGTACTAATCTTCCTGACACTGATTCATCACTAGCACAACTCAAATTTCTGTGTACTGTAGTGGATGATCAGGTGCAGAGCCTGGAAGAAGTAGCTGAGTCCAATGTAGAGAAAGAGCACCAAAAGGCTCTTAGTGTTGCTCTGGTGAAGAAACTGAATGAGCTTAGGACTGAACTGTCAAAGGATCAAAAGGACATAAGGAGTGCTTTGGATGAGGGAAACTTGCTACTCAGCAAAATCTGTCAACCTCATTTGTTCTGTGATGATGTGCTAGCCAAGAAGCAATAGCTTCAAATGGACTTATAGTCCTACTTAAGCACATTCAAGACTCCTTACGACTCCTTTGCAGCATATGGGCAAACTATTCACCAGTTCCAGATCCAGTCAGCCAAGATAGAGTAAGAGATCAACACAAGGTCTAGGGATTTGTAGGAACTTCAACTGGTATTACTTTCATGACTACAAATTCTCCAAAAATGCTATCTGAACCTGGATGCACTGACAATCACCCAAGAACTGAGCACAATCGATGCCATGGAGGAGCAGGTATCACAAATGCAAACAGAGGAGGAAGTGGCAACCTCCCTACTAGAGTCCTGGTCTCTCTCCATGAAACAATTTTTGCAGGACTACAAAGCGGTTTTTGACAACTATTATTCATTATTGTCATAAACTCTTTTATATATATATGGAAACAGGTTTTTGCAGCAGTACTTTGTCATTGTTGGCAAAGGGGGAGAAGTATATGGTTTTAAAATTTTGATATATCAGGGGGAGAAGTATATCAGAGGGAGAAGTATCTGTTTTGAGATTTTGATATATGCTATGATATATGCTATATGCTCTAATGATTATGCTCTGAATGCAAAATTGCTATACACTCTATTGATTAAGGGATAGTGTATATGCTTAGGGGGAGCAATTTTGTTAATGGCAAGTTTTTGTTGTAAAACACTTAGATGTCAAAATTTTATTTTCCTAAGTGTTGCCATCAATGCCAAAGGGGGAGATTGTTGGCATTTTTGATGTTTATGTTGTGATTTTCATTGATGGACACACACTTGTATTGAGATCCCCTTTATATGTATGAGCCCATGCTCAACCAGTATTTGTTCCAACTGGTATGTTGTATTCTAGTCTTTAGAGTAGTGGTGATTTTGCAGAATGTGTTTCCTAGTCTGAAGCGACATGTTGACCCCAAGCGGTTCGTAGATCACAAGCAGTACGAGGAAGCAAAGTGGCACAAAACATTCTCACCAGTCTTCATTTTTGTCAAACTGACAACCGACATTTTGTATGAACCGGTAACATTTTATGATGAGTTACCAATCCACCAGTTGTTTGACGGTGCCGACACATTAACGGTGATTCTTGTGTCGTGTTACTGAGTATGTCTAGATTGACTAAACCTAGGAAATTGTAATGTAATCCTATTGGACTAACATGAAATCAGATTCCTTTAAAAGGACATCATGTCTAGGTTTTTTAAGTTGTTGAAGAAGTTGCGAATAAGGTTTATGTTGAGCTAGGGTTTAAGGTGGAAGTGGAGAGCGATCTTATTAGAGAAGATCGAGTTGTAACTGAGAGAGATAGAGGAGACTGAAGTAATTCTGGAATGCAGTAGCTGTGAGCAATACAAGATCTAACCAAACAATTTGTGCTAGTAGATAGATCAAGCACTTGTTGATTACTCACATCTTTGACAAGTTTGCAGCCCTTATCTAGGTAGGCCTCAAAGCCTCTGTAAAATCCTCTAACAAGGTGGTTCACACATGTGAATCTAAAATCCTCTAACAAGGTAGTCTTTAATCAGACTTATCTCTTAACAGAGATTGAGATTCCTAATAGGATCTGTTCTGGTGAAGAACATTGTAAGACCTTAACCGGTCTGGTTTCTATTCTGCAAATAGTGACTTGTGAGTTCCATCTCACCGTGGTTTTTCCCAGTTGGGTTTCCACGTCAAATATCTTGTGTTATGGTTGTATTACTTTTATGGGTGAATGTTTTATTTGCATTTTGGTTTGTATGTGTGATAACAAGTTTGATTGTCAGATTGCTTTACCAGTTTATCTTTAGACTGTGTAAGTGTTTTAGTGCAAAGATTTTTGGCATACTAATTCACCATCCCTTTTAGTATTCATCACTACACAATTCTAACGTTTGTAGGTCCACATAGGTTAGTATGCACAATGTCTATCAATCCATTAGATGTAAACTGCTTACTCTTGAAATAAATTCTTGTTTCCTTACCCATTTGACATTCCTTACATACCGTATTAGTAGGCTTAACAATTTTAGGCAAATCTCTAATAGCTTGTGTAGAACTAATCTTAATTATTGAATCAAAATTAACATGACACATTCTCCTATGCCACAATCAACTCTCATCAATCTGAGCAATCAAGTAACCTTTCTCACCAACATTCAAAGAAAAGATATTACCTTCAATCCTAGTTCTTGATGCAATCTCTATAGCGGAGGCATTTAGGATCTTGCATTTTCCATTCTTGAATTGCAAATCATAACCTTTGCCTACCATCTGTCCAACACTTAAAATATTATGCTTCAAACCTTCAACATATAAGACACCATCAGTATTATGCTTACCATAAAAGAAAATAGAACCTCTACCACATATCACATAGGCTTTATCATCTCCAAATCTTACTATTCTACCATCATAAATTTCCATATTCATAGATTTTCTTTTATCACAGGTCATATGATGTGAACAACCGCTATCAATCACCCATTTATCTTTCTCTTCAACTTTAGCAGCTAAAGCTTTCTCCTCAATAGTGCAGCTTGTGGAATCAATAGGTATCAGTCTATCTTCTTTGATAGCAGTATAAACAACTTCATCTCCTTCTGATTCTTCATCTATAACACCGTCATCAACAACATAATAACAGTTTTTTTGATGCTTATACTTCCGGTTAGGCTTGTAAGGCTTATCATACTTCTCATGCTTCTCATATCTATCATTCTTATCATGCTTATCAAATTTATCATGCCTGTCATATTTAGACATTCTCTCCGAGCATCTAGAAGCAAAATGTCCTATATTATTGCAAGAGAAACATTTAAGAGGCAATTTTCCATCATACTTACCAGCTCCCTTAGGCAATCTCTAGGATATCAATGCTTCAAGATCCTCCAACTCTCTTTATTGCTCTTCCATCTCTCTTCTCTCTCTTTCATATCTATAAATTTTGCATTCATTAGGATCATACCTTTTCTTTTTGGATATAGATGCTCTAAATGTTGTCTTAGACTTTCCACATGATTCACCAAATTTGCTCAGTTCAAATGCAATAGTCTTCCCAACCAATCTATCTCTTTTCACAGTAGTCACACTCTGGATCTCATCAATAGCAGCTACCTTATGTTTGTAAGTAGGATGCAATGATCTCGGCATCTTAGCAACAATTTTATCTTCTTCAAGGGTCCCACCAACACATCTGATATCTAGGACAAGTTCAATCACCTTAGCCATAAAGGAATTTATGTTCTCATCTTCTCTCATCCTCAAGTATCTCATACTTCACTTTCAAACTCTATAGCTTAGCAACTTTGACTTGTTTATCTCCTTCATACAAGGTCTCAAGCTTCTCCCAAATCTCATGTCCAGTCTAAAGTCTCATAACATTAGTCATCTCTGAATCAATTAAGGTGCTATACAATGCTTCCTTCACTCTAATATTATTTTCATCTTCCTTGATCTCATCAGCAGTAACCAGACCATTCAGAGGAAAAAAATAAGCATTCTTAGTAATCTTCTACTAATCATCTCTAAGACATCTCAAGTGCACCTCCATCCGGTTCTTCCACATACTATAGTTACTTCCATCAAATCTTGGACTCTCCTTCTTAAAGAGAAGACTTCCTTCTAGTTACCATCCCAAATCTCCTCAAGTAGTTAAGCTTCTTCTGGAGGATCTAGCTCTGATACCAATTGTTGGCAACAAAAATGAAGTAAAACTAAGAGGGGGGGTGAATCAATTTTCACCAGATCTACTAACTTGAACATAAATGCAAATATTATAGACTACAACAACAATATAGATAAGAAAATTGATAGCACAACACACAACACCAATATTTTCATGTGGAAAAATTGGTTAAGGGAATAACCATAGTAGGAACCTACCCACAATAAGATGATACTCTATAATAGTATTTGTAAATATTATAATGGGGAATACACTAGCATTTAGGCACACTACCTAGAGCCTACAACTCAAGATATAATAACTCAGAAGGATACAACCCTCAGGGAAGGTTCACTACCTTACAAGGAAGTCTCACTAACTTACAAAATGTTTGGAGAACAATTCAAAATCAAATCAACTGTAATAATAATATCTGCTAATGCCTGATGACAGTTCTGGTTAAGCACATATGTCTACTCTGCATCACTTCAATCTCTTCTCAATCTCAATACTAAAGGATGATTTCTCTTGTTCGCACATACATCATTCTCTAATAATGTAGACACAACCTCGATACCTAAATTACATGACTTTATCACCTATTTATACAATTCCTCAATCTTGACAACAAGGTTAGCTAAACCCTCAACACCTAATTATAAAATTGCATCACATGATACAAAGATCGACCACCTTACCAATATAATGATATACATCACATAAAGAGGACCTAATTCAAATATACAAATGCTCATCACCATTGGAAATCATGCCAAGATCAACTACAACACGCTAAACCACTACGAATATCGCATAACACTAAGAACATCACTTGTTCAGCAAAATCACCAAGAACTCACACAACGATCAATGTGGATCATCAAAATAAAGAGGGCACAATAAGGAAACACCAACAAGCATATTAGAATCATCAGTAACAGTTGCACCAACACAACTTATTAAATCTTCATCAATCAACATCTGAAACTCAAGAGCACTCAAACAACAACAATTGTCATGAAGAAAGTGTAGCGTCCTAAAATTGCAACACTTGCAATTTCGATTGCATTTCGGTCTTCACGATGGCGATGCAACACGAAACCTAAACGGAGACCCCGAAACTTGTTTATGACATCAAAAACTGCATTTTTCAGCACCCTGGCCTGATCCCTCCTTGCACCCTGCTGTCCTGGGAGGTGGGACCATGGCGCCCAGCGCCCTGGTCCTTCATGAATAGGGCGCCCAGTGCCCTGGTCCCCTAGGACCATGGCGCCCAGCGCCCTGGTCCCTGGCCCTATTTTGGGCCCGGTCTCTTTTGGGGCTTCGGGTCTTTAAGTTTGCAAATTGGAAAATAATGTTTCTTGGTCGGCCTAAGGTCGGGAAAATCAGTCTATCAACCCTAAATTGACAAATATATAAACTACATTTCCTCTCCCATTTGGAGGAGGAGGGACATATGTGAACAAGATCCAAAAGCGATATTCAAACATTCAAACATTCAAGCATTCAAGCATTCCTTCAAGCAATTGAGCATTTTAAGTCTCCATTCAAGGCTAAGTGTTGCATTCAAGACAAGGATTCAACCATTGAAGAGGAGATCACATACAACATACAACATACTACATACATTACACCTTCGCATGTAAGAATACAAACATTCTTACAACAAGGTATCAGTACTTGTTTACATTACAAACATTTACATTTACAGCATTCTCATTTCTTGGTTAATTCCAAAACCGGGGTTTGACCTAAAGCCAAACCCCTCATCCCTAACCCCCCAATCATCCTCTCTTTTATGTGTGTAGGTTGTAGGTACGCGGCTGTAAGTGAAGATCTGGAATCCTTGTGCAGAGACGAACAGATCCCCCTTCATTTTGCGGATTTTTTGGAGGACCGTGTGCACGCCGGGCGCCATCGTCCTGTCAACTTTCGCTCAAATTTGTAGAACAACACCGTCTCGACATTTTACTGCATTCCTAGTTCAATCTTTCTATCTACATTCTTTACAAAAGAGGGTATCCTTGATGTCTGAACCCTTGAAACTCATTTAGAATCCAATTTTGCATTGGGTGGGATTGGATCTTGTGAGTTTCAACCCCTCTTTTGAATGTAAAGTCTCCCCTAAGTGAAAACCATCAACCCTAGTGACTCTCCCTTCTCTCTCCTTGGAGTTGGGGAGGGGACAACGACTAGGGTTCGATTTTTCTGCTTTACATTTTGGTGAACCCGACGTGAACATCCTCATTCTGATTATTCATGGTTAAATCTGAAAATTTTGTTTCCTTAATTACATTTCCATGTTTGATCTTTTGCAAATTTTAGAGGCTAATTGCATAAAAACCCTAAAATTTTCTTTTTAGTGATTGAGCTTGTGAAATGTTTAATTGTTAATGCTTGTTTCAGATCTACCCTTCTATTTTAAATTGTCAATTCATATTTGTGCTTTAATTCTGAAAATTAAGTGGTTAAATGTCAAAACCCTAATTTTTAAAACCTTCTTGATTCAACCTTTGACTGATAAATTCACTAATCAAAACACCTCCAAATCGGCTGTAACTTTGGATTCCACAATAAAATCACAATATCTCTCATCCCTGAAAATTTGGAAAAAAAGTTACAAGGACCGTGTGCACCCCGAGCGCCATCGTCCCCGACATTTTTTCCGAAATTTCGGGAGCTAGATCTTACTGTATTTTTCTGCTAAAATCCAGAATTTTGGTTGATTTTATCAATTCTAACACTTTCAAAATTAAAGTCAAAGTTGGTCTAGCGATTGCTTGGATTGAGGCTTCTAATCATTCAAAAATTGTTGAAATTAAAATTCATATCAAAATTGTGTTTCTTACAGTCCTAAATCTGAAAAGTGTGTTGGCATTCATTCGAAATTTCAGTGTTTTATTCAAATTTTTGCAGTTTGTGACTTTTGAAATTAAGTGTTTAATTGCAACAACCTTGATTTCCACTTTAAAAATCGAATTTTGCATGAAATCGAGTCAACTTTTAAATTTCAAAACTTGCATTGCTTTCAGCATTCCCTCTAAAATCATAAAATTCAAAATTTCAGTTTCCCTCTCTTTTTCAAAATTCAAATTTTACATTTTTCAACAATCTTGGTAGGGTTCAATTTTGAGATTGCAACTTTAATTTGGCCTATCTACAGATCGTAAAATCAGTCAATTTTTTCAGATTAGCTTTAAAATCATCATAACTTTCATCCCTGAAAATTTTGAAAAAAGTTGCGAGGACCGTGTGCACTCCGTTCACCACGGTCCCGGACATTTTTTCCGAAATTTCGGGAGATTGTCCTGATTGTATTTAACAACTTAAATCTAGGAGATTGGCTGATTTTATTGAAATTTGCTACCTCTGAAATTCAAAATCTTCTCTCTTTCTTTAGTGCATGAGTTTTACAACAATAAGCCCTACTTACACTATTCCCGTTAGACGAAGCCTTAGAATTAAGTCTTTCCAAGGTTTAATTACTGAGGAGATGGAACCTAATTTGAATGGCCTTTTTAACGAGGACATGGGTAATTCCTCTAATCCTCTTAATGATGAAGAAGCTCTCCATGAGGTTTCTGTAGAACAACTTTCAAAATTGGATAACCAATTTGATGATTTTCGACAATGGATGTCTCAAGAATACCCCGATAGTCAAGCTCTTCCTTTAATTGAGGGTCTAAAACATATGATTCAAAGTGATAAGAATGGAATTGATATTTTGTGTGGTATTGCACACATTGTGGATTCGAATGTGATGCTTATGAAAAGTTGTGCCAAAACCTTAGGTTATATACAACCTCCTACTCAAGTTAATCATTCTATTCCTTTGACGACTCCTATTGCTAGTATACCTACTTTTACATCAAACATAATGACTACTTCAATACAAGACATTCCTCCTATGATCACCAGTCATGGGGGCAATCCCTCTTCTTCAATCAACCCTCTTCCTTCATTCAATCCAACTTCTTCATTCATTCCTTCAATGAGTGTCCCTATTATATCTCCACAAATAAACATGACGCAAGGGGGCAATTCATTTAACCCTTCCATTCCTCCTTGTAGTGTTCCTCCTTTCCAATCATCTCCTATGAATAACTATCATAGTGTCCCACCACCTTACTCTCAATCAATACCTTCTTTCAATAACATAACACCTCCATCACAATCTAACACGTCTAATATGAACTCTTCGACTGAAGCGACCATTAACAATCTTGCACAAACTGTCTCTTCTTTACAGCAACAAATTGCCTCTATGAATCAATCTAAGTTTAGTGTGCCCACATTTGATGTTGCGAGCCCACTTTCTCTTGACATTGTTCGAGCTATCCCCCCTAAACATGTTGAAATTCCGCATTTGGAGCTTTATAATGGTAAGGGTGATCCTCTAACACATGTTAAGACCTTTCAAACAATATGTACTGATTTTGCTTATGACCAAAGGTTGCTTGCAAAACTATTTACTAGAACATTAAGAGATAAAGCCCTACAATGGTATTGCTCGTTGCCTTCTTATTCTATTACTTCTTTTGAACAACTTGCAAATGCTTTTATTCAACAATTTCAAAACAATATAAGTCCTAAAGTTACTTTGATTGATTTAATGCATTGTAAACAAGGTGTTAAAGAAAAAGTGACTGATTTCATTGGTAGATATAAGCATTTGTATGCTCAAATTTCTTTTCCAGTACCTGACAATGACATTCAAAGAATCTTTATTTCTAATTTACAAAAAGATATTAGAGAAAAACTCCTGTTTTCTGAGTTTACTTCTTTCCAACAGTTGTGCGCAACTCTTCACAATTATCAACTGACTGTGAGTCAAATGGAACAAGCAAATCCTATGGCTCTGAGTGATAAGGGTGATAGTAGTCAACAACCATTTGGGAAGTTTAAACCAAACAGAGAGTCCATTAAATTCAATGAAAACATCATCAACAACAATGTGAATGCAGCATCAGGTGTGCCTCCTATTTCTAAGTTTTTCAAGAAAGAACGGAAGTTTACTCCTTTGAATGAATCATGCATAGTATTATGAATAAGTTATTGGAACAAAATGTGCTTACCCTTCCTCCTATAGGGCAAATAGACCCTGCAAAGATTAATTCACCCTATTTTGATAACAAATATTTTTGTCAATTTCATCGTCAACCTGGGCATGATACTGAAAAATGTTTTGCTTTAAAAGGTAAAATTCAAGATTTGATTGATAATAATACTATCTCTGTTTCTGGTGTGAATGATAAAGGCAACACATCTGTAGCTCCTCCTAACCAAAATCTTCATATTTTTACTGATCCATTACCTTCTCATACCTCTAATGCGATTGATACTAATAATTCCTCTGTCTCACCTGATGATCTTGTGTCTATGACTCCGAATGTGATTAACTTTGTAGAGCAGCAGAGAATCCCTAAAGAACCTTCCATCACCTTTGATTCTAGTGAAACTATCAGGGCACTTGATGGTCCTTTATATATAGTTGCAAAATTCAAGAATACACCTTGCCGTGGAGTGCTTATTGATCCTTCTTGTATGATTAATGTCATTACTGAAGAATTTCTTTTTACTTCGCAATTGAATCAAGTGATCTATGATGAAACAAATGTGGTTTTGAAACTATTTGATGCATTTTCTTCTCCTGCAATTGGTTCTATTACATTACCTATTGAGGTCCATAACAAATCCCTTGATGTGGACTTTGCTATTATTCCATCATCTGAACAATTTCGTGTGAAGCTAGGCTATCCTTGGCTATCTTCCATGAAAGCTATTGCTTCTCCTATTCACAAGTGTTTGAAATTTTCCCATAATGGTGAAGTTGTTACTGTCAATCATAGTCTCTTTAAACCAACTGAAAGAACTTCTAGCGTTCCTATTGATTACTTTTGGCCTAAACAATTCCAATCTCTTCCTCCGTGAAGTGATCATCTTTTTAAATCTTATCAAAAGTGGAAGAAAGATATGATCCTATCTCTAAGTGAACCTAGAACACCCAAACTTGACATTCCTATCGTTCTTGAGAAGGAAGTTCTTCCTTTGAAAGATAAAACTAATGTCTTCCCTCAAGAAGATTCCCAACCCATTCCTATGAATGTGACTATGCCTATATCTAATAAACTTTCTAAAAGTAGACCTATACCTCCTCATCATGATGGACTTGGTCTCCTTCCTAAACCAAATATTCCTCCCTTATATGGAGCAGTTCCTCCTCCTTCCTCTTATGGAGAGAAGAGACCTTCCTCTTCTCCTATTATTCAACCTAAGAGACCACAACCTAAACACCCAAGTGATAAGGATGAGAACATTCCTCCTCCTCAATCTTCGCAACTTCCTACTAAGACTAGACGAAATAGTTCTGCACGTGAACGCCGACGAAAGCGTCGTCTTAGAGCTCAGGCAGCTGCTTCTCAAACTTTGCAATCCCCAAAAACACTTTCAGCCAGTATTATTCCATTTTCTCCTCAGCCAACGATTGAGCCGAAATCTCCTAAACATAAGATGCATGATGGTCTTGATCCTGTGCAAGTTAAAGATCCTATTTTTATAAATCTTGATGATGATATAGATGAAAATGTTACTCCCATTCATTCTGATAGTGAATATGAATATGTTGATGTTGATGACCATCTATCTAACAAATTTTCTAAAGCACTTATCCTAGCTCCTAGACAAGAACAACGTGGCTTAGAACATGAACATAGCCCTTGTTTGGATCTTGTGATAGCTCCATCTGCTGTGTTGGATGTTCCTCCTCTAGCATGTTTCCTACCTTCCCGAAATATTGATCAGCAAGATCGGGGGGTAGATGACGTGCTAGACTAGTTCATTAGCACAGCAGACTCTCTCCTCCTCTTTTTTGTTACTTCTTCTATGTGTTACTCTCATTCTTCTATTCGTTGTCCTTAGTGTTGACTACTTGAGGACGATGCAAAACATTGAGATCTCTTTTGGTCTCTCTCATGTTGACTCAAAAGACACATGTGTTCCCTTCTTCTAGGTGACCTTCCTTGATTGGGGAATGAAGAACAATTATGCATACATACATATGATATACATGAATTATCATACAACATACTGACCTCGAGGAAAGCGTAGTCACCTTGTGCTTTGTGTTTTGTGTCTATTATCCTTGGGCTTATCTCACACTTGGGGGCTAAATCCTTGCGATAATGTGCTCCTTTCTCATTTCTTATATGTATCACTACCTTAAAGCAATCACCCCCGGTGAGGCGTGTGCGATCGCTTTAACGTAGGGGGGCATACATCCCGTTCATATCTTTTCAAGATACTTGAAAATTTCTTGACAAATTTAGCTTTGCCTTGAAAATTTTTGATATCTTTCTTGCATGACTCATAGTGAGGGAACCTTACTACTGACAGTCATGGTTCTCCCTCGTGATCTTCCCTTTTACTTTGTCAATCGAAGTCGTAAGATCCTTAGTCCACTGGGGGCTTGGTGTATCTTGCCTCCTTGACATGGTGAAAGTTTTTCAATGTTGTTTCCTTGTAATTTACCGGAAGTATGAGCATACGCTTATACTCCCGCTAAAGTGGGGGCTAAATGTAGCATCCTAAAATTGTGACACTTGCAATTTCAACTGCATTTCAGTCTTCACGATGGCGATGCAACACAGAACCTAAATGGAGACCCCAAAACTTGTTTATGACATCAAAAACTGCATTTTTCAGCACCCTGGCCTGATCCCTCCTTGCACCCTGCTGTCCTGGGAGGTGGGACCATGGCGCCCAGTGCCCTAGTCCTTCAGGACTAGGGCGTCCAATGCCCTGGTCCCCCAGGACCATGGCACCCAGCGCCCTGGTCCCTGGCCCTATTTTGGGCCCGGTCTCTTTTGGGGCTTCGGGTCTTTAAGTTTGCAAATTGGAAAATAATGTTTCCTGGTCGGCCTAAGGTCGGGAAAATCAGTCTATCAACCCTAAATTGACAAATATATAAACTACATTTCCTCTCCCATTTGGAAGAGGAGGGACATATGTGAACAAGACGCGGAAGCGATATTCAAACATTCAAACATTCAAGCATTCAAGTATTCCTTCAAGCAATTGAGCATTTTAAGTCTCCATTCAAGGCTAAGTGTTGCATTCAAGACAAGGATTCAACCATTGAAGAGGAGATCACATACAACATACAACATACTACATACATTACACCTTCGCATGTAAGAATACAAACATTCTTACAACAAGGTATCAGTACTTGTTTACATTACAAACATTTACATTTACAGCATTCTCATTTCTTGGTTAATTCCAAAACCGGGGTTTGACCTAAAGGCAAACCCCTCATCCCTAACCCGCCAATCGTCCTCTCTTTTCTGTGTGTAGGTTGCAGGTACGCGGCTGTAATTGAAGATCTGGAATCCTTGTGCAGAGACGAACAGATCCCCCTTCGTTTCGTGGATTTTTCGGAGGACCGTGTGCACGCTGGGCGCCATCGTCCTGTCAACTTTCACTCAAATTTGTAGAACAGCACCGTCTCAACATTTTACTGCTAATTCCAGGTCCACAGCTTCATCCCATATCCCTATCTCTGCTTATAAGCGAATCTTTCCTACTTTACATGCATTCCTAGTTCAATCTTTCTATCAACATTCTTTACAAAAGAGGGTATCCTTGATGTCTGAACCCTTGAAACTCATTTAGAATCCAATCTTGCATTGGGTGGGATTGGATCTTTTGGGTTTCAACCCCTCTTTTGAATGTAAAGTCTCCCCTAAGTGAAAACCATCAACCCTAGTGACTCTCCCTTCTCTCTCCTTGGAGTTGGGGAGGGGAGAACGACTAGGGTTCGATTTTTCCGCTTTACAAAAAGATAACTTGCGGAGCACCAAATCATGAACCATCTAAAATGAAGATACACAAGCCCATCCCAAAAAAACTCCCAAAAAATTAGCTCAAGATCTGATCACACCAGAATAAGCTAGAGGAAATACTGAACTCTGCAAAGCATTGATCAAAAAAACAAACTGCAAATTGGATCATATGATATGATCAATTAAGCTTTTCGGATCACCAAAACCAATACAAGAGGATATATTGATACTATAAATACTCCATACACCAAACCATGATACCAATAAACCAATCTACAATCACCGGAGTAATAAATCACAAGAATATGTTGACATCAATGACAACAACATATCCTAGCAGCAACAATGTCCAACACAAAACTTGTTTTACTTTAATAAAAAACAAGATTAAAAGATTAATTTTTCTCTAATAAAAACAAGTAAAAATTAAAGATATCACGTTAAACTATAGAATAAAGAAAAGAAAAGAAACAAAACAAAACAATACAAACGGATAACAATTTAGAAATAAATTTATGTTTTTTATATTTCTTTGCATATAAAAAAATTTCTATTTTCACTAGCTTATTTTTTGTAATGTTTTTATATCTTTCTATTACTTTTACTCTATCAACTTGGATCACATCACATATTACTCAAAACTAGTTTTGATGTTCGATATTATTGCCTCACCACATTATAAACCTAGATGAGCTATGATAAATATGTCATCATACACAATAATTTTATTTAAAATAACTTATTCAATATTCAAACTCTTTTATCACCAAATCTTATAACAAATACCCCTAATAACAGATAACATAATATACATATTAATCTAACTAAAATCAAAAGGATTTAGAGACACTTGACAATTATTTTAGATAAAGTTTTAGAGATAAAAAAGAATATATTGATTCACATTTTTCATCATTTTATAACCCTAACATGCATACATAGGATAAAATATTATTTAAAAGAAAATTCCCCAAACCAACTTATCTTAATCTTCTTCAAATTTAATTTTCTAATATAAAATTATATTTTTCCAATATCATTTTTACAATTAAAAATAATTATCTCAAGTTGTCTACATTTTATTAGGGGCAACAAAAAAAATCTAATTTCTTGATCACAATAGAAAATTCTTTATTTGATAATAATTTACACATCATTTTTTTTTTATAAATAAGATAGTAATACACATCAAAATATTAATATTTAATAATAAAAATAATATTATTGATCTTATTTAATAATAAATTAACTCATTAAAAAAAGATTAATATTAAATAATTTATTTTTTATTTAAAATAATAAATTTTCTAATGAAATATATGATCTAATTTTAATGGATTTGTAACATATGATATCTCCTAGTTTCTTTTACATAAATTTATTTAGAATATATATATTAATAGTCTATAGATTTATTAAGTGGCTTTGGGAATCTACAAATGATCCGCAAACCTCTCTCACCAATGAACTTTCACCAATCTAAACATTCCTCCTCTCGTGACCTAAAACAAATGATCAGCAAACCTATCTCACACTGTCAATTTTCACCGACTTAAACATTCCTCATCTCATGACCTAAAACAAATGATTGGCAAACCTGTAACTTTCATGGACTTTTCTTCTCATGATCTAAAAACTTTCACCGACTTAAACATTCCTCGTTAATAAATTAACTCTTTAAAAAGATTAATATTAAATAAAAAAAAATTTTAAATAATTAAATTTCCAATGAAATGTATGATCAAATTTTTAGTGGATTTGTAACATATCATATCTCCCAATTTCTTTTACATAAATTTACTTAGAATAAATATATTAAGTGAACTTGGGAATCTACAAATGATTTGTAAACCTCTCTCACCGAGTAAACTTTCACCAATCTAAACATTCCTGCTCTCATGACCTAAAACCTCTCTCACTAGTCAACTTTCACCAATCTAAACATTCCTCCTCTCATGACCTAATACAAATGATCAACAAACCTATTTCACACCATCAATTTTCACCGACTTAAACATTCCTCATCTCATGACCTAAAACAAATGATTGGCAAACCTGTAACTTTCACGGACTTAACTTTCGCTGACTTAACTTTCACCGACTTATCTTGCACCATCAACTTTCACCGACTTAACATTCCTCATTATATGACCTAAAACAAATGATTGGCAAACCTATCGCACACCGTCAACTTTTACCGATTTAAACATTCTCACCTCAATGACCTCAATGACCTGAAACAAGGTTGCGAGAAGGTCTCGAGTTGAAGAATCTAGAAGCTCTAGAAACACAATATTTTTAGATCTCTTTTTCGTTTATTTTAAATACACTGAAGCAGAAGCTGTGGGGAAATTGGTTTTGGCCCGTCTCATCCTTAAAAATTTAGGGTTTCGTAATATTTCTTCTACAACTCTGTCCGTTTTTCCTAGGTAAGTCTGAGGCTTTTTTGAGGACTCTGCACACGGCAGGGATTTTTTTGGTTTTGTTTTATCTAGAACAATTCTGTTGTTATCCGTTAAATAAAGGTATTGGTTCTATGTTTTCATCTATCGCTGTTTTCGTATATGATATTAATCTAACACCTAGTATGAGATCTTTTGTTTCATTTTTTCTATGGAGAGGTTGTGCCGTGGTTTGAATTTCAGAGGTGATTTCTGAATGTTTTATATTTGTTTTCGGTTTTGTTCTGTACACATACAAGTTTTAGGGTTTTATACAATCTGAAGGAATTAAAGGTGAAGATGATAATGATCACATGTAGAAAAAAGATGATGGTGGCATTGATTTGGATTCCTTATGGGCATTCTTTACACCTCCTAACCTAGATTAAGCTTAGCAAATGTTTTATTCCCATGTTAACCTTCATGGCGCCTAAGGATCTAGAAATATATCAGAAGATAAAAACTAAGGACCAACCTATAATAGATTAACTAGATTTCCCCCATTTATATGTGAATGTCAACACAGGTAATCTATTCATTATTTCTTGGTTTTTGATTTACTTTCTACGGTGGTACTTGATCTTTCTTGTGTGAATGCCAACACAGGAAATGGCTCCCAAAGTAGTGCTGAAAAAGTCTGGGGTGGCGCTGAAGACGGCAGCCAGAGTAGCAAATAAGGAGATGGAAAAAAAGCTGGCCAAAGCTGTGAAAATGCCAATGGCGGCACAGAAATCTGGAGCCTCAGGAGAGCAAAAGAAGGTGGTCCCAACTGTGGCGGAAGCGAAGGCCAAGAATAGGAAAAGGAAGATTATTGGAGAGCAAAAGAAGGTGAACCCAACAAGGGTGGAAGTAGAGGTGGAAACGAAGGCCAAGAATAGGAAGAGGAAGAATAGTAGAGAGTCATACAAATGTTATGTCTTCAAGGTGTTGAAGCAAGTCCATGCTGATGTGGGGATTTCCAGCAAGGCCATGGCCATCATGGACAGCTTCATCAATGACTTCTTTGATAACTTGGTGAATGAAGCTTGGAAACTGGCCAAGCATGCCAAAATGAACACGATCACATCCAGAGAGATTGAGGCCGCTGCAAAGCTTCTCATTCCCGGAGAACTGTCTGAGCATGCCGCGTGGGAGGGTAACAAAGCCGTCGCCAAATTCCTAGCCTAGTTTTATACTGCCTGTTTACTTTACTGGTTACCAACATTATAAGTCAGTTTGACTTCAATAGGTTTTTTTCTATAAGTTATATTGCCTATTTACTGAGTTTTCTGCTACAGGCCTTAGACACAGCGTATTGATTTTTCACAGCAATTTCCATCTATTTTGGAAAAATATTAATATATCTATCTATAAGGAATCTTTGTGATAAGCGTGTTCTAATTTATTTTACTATTGTCAATGGATTCTTCATCTATTGGTGAAGTTGAAAGATTCTTAATGAAGAAAACTTTAAATAAATTTGTTTAGATTGTTAGTTTCTTAATGAAGAAAAAATTCTTAATGTATCTTGAAATTTATCATGTGCAACATTGATCTCCCTTAGATTATGTCACTATATACTATTCCATATACGTTTTTCTAGTCTTTATGATGTGTTGAATGTAAATGTATTAGACAAGTTTTCTCTATTTTGATGAGAAATGAAAGATAAATGTATATGACAATTAATGTCCTCAAACTGTATCATATCTTTTTTACCTTAATCATAATATATTAAACAAATCCTAAACAAAAAGTAACAGTGCAAATACTTTCCAATTACAATTATTTTTTGGAAAACAACTCGTTAACCCAGTTTTCTATTGTCTTAATCCGTCTTCCTTCCTTTCTTTGGGTACATACGATTGTTTTTCTACTTTCTGTCCCAAAGTTGGCTACGATGTTTCCCTATCGTTTCAAATGCATGCATAAATTGGGATTCAACCAAAAACCAACAAGAACTATCAGCAAGAACAGGCAAGCAAAAGCAATCGAGACTAATCCATTAGTGCATTACTCAAATAAAAGGGCCCACACGTAAATCTTCAACGTCAAAGGTTATACGATTTATAATCAGACCGCGGAGAGAATAGAAGAAGCCCAAGTACCTTCTAGAACCCTGAACCCATCTTTGATATTGGTGCTTGACTCAGCAATCGAGGATAATAAGCAATAACCATAATAGCACCAGATCTCTATGTCGAGGGTTTAATTGAAGATGGAACTTTTTTCTGAATTGCGTGTGGATTTTGATTGTGGAATAGGCTAGGGCTTTTGAGATTAAGGTAATAAGATGTTAAATTGTCGCTTGGATAAACATTTAGAGGTAACTGAATTCACAAAGGTGGAGGTTTTGGTGCCTGATCTGTTATTGTGTACTACCATATATGGTTTCTTCCCAATTGCAGATTGTGGACACCTGATTTTGAAAAACATATCGAAGCAATTTCATTCTCAAATAATGTCAACAAAGGGAAGAATCTGGCATAATAAGTGCTCGAGGAATTTTAGATTACCGTAGACTACTAGAGCAGGCTTACAAAGCACAACAAGAGTAGCGGCTTGGCAAAGTATTGTGAAAATGGGTAATGAAAAGATTGGTTTCATCCTATACCATAAAAATACTTGCATGTGGAAGGGTGCATTTATATAACCTCACAACGATGAGGCCTCTTTGATGGACATGATTGGTATGGAGATGCATATCTCTCATTTCTCCTGTCCAAGGAAAACGTATTCCCCATTGGTCGTGTTACATTCCATTGCTTCAACTGGGTTATGTTTCAAAATGGAGCCAAATGGTCAGCGGTCCCAAAATGATCGCTTGAATTTAATTAATCTATTTAATGCATGTCTACAAGAAGCAAAGACAACCATTGTAGTGCTCGGAGAGAAAGAGCTACATTTGGCAACCATGCCAGCCAGGAATTGAAGAAATGAAGTATCAATTGAAGAAAAATGAAATAAACACAGAAAAAAGAATCTACAAATCTACAGTAGATAAAGCTTTCCAATCATTCGAATGAGATTACAAAACCTTCTTGATAACATGATCAAGGATCAGCTGATCCTAGAGATTAAAGATGAAGAAAACATTACAATTCTGCCTTAATAAAAATAGAGGTCTTTGACACATTGAATGCCAACTAAAAATAGAATAGATTTCATGCATAGTCATGCACAACTCTAGTTCTCTTTTTTATGCAAATTATATTTTTTTTAAAACATATCTTAAACAGAAGATCTCCTCATGCAAGTGGGAGAAATTACCAAAATTCTATTTTCATCTCATGCAATGAACTATGGGACACTACAGTTGACCTCATGCATGTAGAGAAATTATAATTCTAACATTCTCCCCCTTAATTTCAACCACTAATTGTTTCAACACAAAAGAAACAATTGTTTCTTCTTTCGATTTCAACAAGCTTTGCTTCCACTTCTTCTGATTCCCCCTTAAATTCACGTACAAATTATTTCAGCACAAAAAATAATTGTATCTTTTTTCAATTTCAACAAGCTTTTCTTCCACTTCTTCCGACTTTTGGGGGCTTTTAAATCCTTCAATAACATTGAGACCTTTGCTAAGACTTTCTTTTGACTTCCTCACAAAGTGAGGGCTTCACCTTTTAGAGGTGACTTTGAACTTGGCAAATCATGTCAGATCTTTTAAGGGTCGGCTTCACCTTCGAATGATGACTTCTATATTGACAATATGTTTGAATTTCAATGACTTTGATAACACTTTGCCCATTCAACTTGGGCAGCTTCCCTTATTGAAAAGAAATATTATAAAATAAACCTTATGTTCATCGATATTCTCTGATGGCTTCTAGAAACAAACATCTCACCTCTTTAATTTCCTTAGGTGTCTTTAAAACTGCAATCTCTTGTTGATCAGGTTGAAAGCAGAAAAATATTTAGAAGGGGGGGGAAACAGTATTCCCACTTATTTAAAACAATAAAACTTTTTACCAATTGTAACTGTCCACAAAAATTTTAAACAAACTTGATTGATATAAAGCAACTAATCATGAAGAACACAACCACAAGATAAACACCGGATTTTATACATGGAAAACCCAAATGGGAACAACTACAAATAGTGTTAACTCTTAGGAGAATATAACTAGTTATAGTTGTGTTTACAAATAGGTGGATCACTACCAGATTACAAAAATGACTCACTGCCGAATTGTTCACTGCAGATATACAAAAAGGGACGACTAGCTGCCGGAATGCTCACTACAACTAAAAATGTTGAACTGAGAAGGTTTGCATCTCCAAATGCATGAGATCAGTTCCAAGTTTAAGTTCAAGTTACAATATATCAGACTTTCTACCAACTATCTTCTGCACGTCATACACACTCTCCTGATCGATATCCTCATTCACCATTCATGTACATGTATATATACTAGAGGGTACAATTATAGAATAGTGTGTTGACCAAGCCCAACACGTTATCAATAAGATCATGTTGGCGTCTGCAATAGTTATACACATTTCCTTTAGATACTTCTGATTACCAATTCATTGGTCGAGATTACCGGAAAAAGGGTAGGGTCATGCAAACCCAAGAGAACGAACCTATTGTCTCAAGATCAAGTCCAATATCTCCAAAATGTAGATTACACATGTACCAAGGAAACCACAATCACAAAACTCAAAGAGATAGTTCAGATAGTCATAAAAAATGCAAACTTTGGGATGCATAACTAATACCAAGATCAACAAGAATTCCTAACACCAGGATATCGGGGTCAATGAGAACTCAATGGGACCTCAAGAAGTCATCATTCAAAGCTATATATGTTGCACAATAAATTTTAACCAAAAAATGTAACATCTGGACTCCACATACATACTAACCACATACAATCCTTGCATAACTATATAATCCATAATTTCCATGACATCCATGACATCTGGACTGATATCCGGATTTGCATACACTATCCAGTATAGAACTGGATGATTGGTTTGACATCAATGAATCATTCACACAAGTATATCATCTATCCCTTCAAGGAGGTGGCTTCAAAACTTGGATGATTTTCCTTTAAAAGGGGTGCAACTCTTTGAACTACTACAAACACTATCCTCTTGGCAACAATTTCTTCTAGAAATCCATTTGCTTAATAAAAATATGGCAACTACAACTAAGTCTAAGGCTATAAATTTCCCTTTGAAAATCCTTTACCCTTCCAACTTGGGTGGTTTCTTGTGTTTAAATGGGGGATTTCATTTTATAATAGCGAAAACTACAACACTTCACAAAATCTTTTTAACTTCAATTTTTTCTTGTGCTCATGATCTTCTCTAACTCATGATTTGAAAATCTTTTTTGACTCAAATTTTCTTTACAAAATTTTGAAACTAAAACCATTTTTGAATATGCTTTAATATCAATTGAAGAAATGAAAAATAAAATAGCTCTGATAACAATTAAAGAAAAATAAAATAAACACATAGAAAATTGTTCAACTAAAAATAAAATGTTTCATTCATTCAATGAGATTGCAAAATCTTCTTGATCACATGATGAGGGAGCAGTTGATTGGAGAGGTCAAGAATGAAGAAAACATTACAGACCTACCTAACTAAATAGAGTTCTTTGACACCTTGAATGCCAACTAAAAATAGAATAGATTTTATGCATATTCGTGCATAATCCTATTTGTCCTTTTTATGCAAACTATATTTTTAGAAAAAAATATCTTTAACTATAATTATTCTCATAGTAGTGAGAGAAGTTACTAAAATTTTATTTTTATCTCATGCAATGAATAAAGATTTAGACTATAGCTGATCTCATGCATGTGGAGAAATTATAATTTCAATTGGAATAGCTAGGAACTGGTGCCATGATTTTGGGGATTTAATGTAGTAGAAGGATGCTATGTTGTTTGACTTGGAATGTTGAATCTTAGTTTCTTAGTAGTTATTTTTTATTTATATGAAACACTCAAGGTTGCCAATACAATGTGTTCTTTTCAAAATCACATTGAGGCTCTTATGAGGGGGATTTCGAAAGATCTTGATCCCAATCTTGTGGATTTCATGTTAACAGAAATAAAAAGATATCAAGATGACCATAAAGTTTTGAAGCAGTTTGTTGAGAATGATCATATTTATTATCATGGGAAGTTTATCAAAGCTCAGTCTAAATTTGTGCCAATTACATATGAATATCATCCTTCTCTTGTATAGAAAATTATAATGTTGTGTGAACAGAGAATTCTATTAACATGCATTGCTCCCACTAATTGAGATACTTGTACCCTCGCTAGAAGGTGACCATCTTGGAAGAATTAAGAAGTTATCTAACTACTGATGGGCATAAGCGGTTTGAGGTTTTTGTTTGTACAATGTAAAAAAATAAAAAAATTCTTGGAGATGTGGAGACTTCTTGATCTCGAGGCAAGTTTAAGTAGTCATAATGATCTCCACAATCATGTTATATATGTCGAGATAGGTTTTAGAAATTTTTTATTGAAATTATTTCATCGTAGAATTCGTTATCCCAGTTTGGCAATGGTAATCGATGATCAATTGAATCTTTGGGAGGATACAAATCAATCTTCAGCACATGAATAGAAGGAGTTATTGATATACTATATGGGATGGAACTTTGATGAGGAGGTTGAACAACCACTAAGGACTTGTTGATGCAGAGGGATATGGGATGTTCAATCACTTTCATTGGTTTTTGCTCAATAAGGGTCTCCACTAGGTGTCACCCAATGGAGCAATTTCCTTAACCTTCCCAAGGTTTATAGAGTCTTCCCTAGATCCTTCCCAAGGATCTCTCAACTTAGGATAACTCACAATTTACAAGGAGTCTCCTACCCCTTAGGTTCCAACCCTTCAACCAAAGTCACCTAGCAACCCCACACCCCTAGCAACAGGATCTTTACTCAAAAGGTGGAATTTGGCCTATGTGAATATTCACACATGTTTTATATATAATTTTCATATATTATCACCCCTCAAATGGGTATTTATTAGCCTCTTGTGTCTTTTCTCCTATTAGACCTAGGAAATAGGGCTACAAGCAATTAGCCCTCCAATCGGACTTTTCCTGATTTGTCTCACAATATACCTAAATTACCCCCTAAATAAATTAAATATTTGGATACCCTTTTGGGCCTTATAAAAGATTAAAAACTTTTGCATCTGATTTTTGAGTACGGATGGTCAAACCCTACTGACCCTATTTTGCCTCTTCTAGCCAATATTGGGGTTTAAGCCCTCAAAAGCTTCACCAGTCAATAAGGAATGCAATAATGACACTTTCTAGGGGTCTTTACCTACCCATGGCTCCTTCACATTCCTATTTTGGCCATCCACCAATCTGTTGTTCAGGTTTGCTATCTCCTTTTCTACTGCTCAGGCTTGCCACATGACCGATGTCAAGCCTAGGGCCTCATCTTAGGATGGTCAAATGATACTTCTTGTCTTCACAACCACCATGAATAGTTAATATACATACCAAATCAACATACTCATAGGTTTCATATCTATCCCATGGAGAGATGTTGATTTGTGCCCCTATTAGCATTCAAACCCTTGGTTTAAGGGTTTTACTAGATTAGTGGGATTGAAAATTCTCTTTCTTTCAAGCCTAAATGTTTCAAGGCCTCAAATCAACTCCAAATGATTGGTAAACCTCTGCTACAACTTTTCAAATTTTCAATTCATGCCCACCAATGGTTAGGAATCATGGAAGAACTGGAATTCAAGGAAAATGCAGAAAAAACTCAATAATCGTTTTGTTTGAAGACAAAGATTTTATTCAAAATTTACTTCTCCAACTTCTCTAACTGGAAGGCATCATTACTCTAGCATTATATCATACCAAGTAACCCCTCCAACTGCCTCAATGCATACAATCAACCAACAAACTGTTGGAGTAACCACATTTGAAAATGTTGCAAAAAAGTTGCTTGACAACAATTGCAACTTTTGACAACTTTTTACAAATTGATCTTGCCTTCACACCAAAGGTCAAGAATGAACATAATACACATTGTAGACCCCTAAACAAAAAAAATACCTATAGAATTCCCATACAAGTCCTTTGACCAAGCTGACACACTTTGGAGCCTTAGGGCTTATTACATTGCCTAGGCCTAATCAATATGCCTTCAAACACACACACACACACAATCTATTCCCAATACAACCATGAATCAAAATGATGTGGACACATGTCCTAGTGCTCCTACACCATACTCCCCTAGACAAGAAAACTCAAGTCTCTTGAGTTTCCAATAGATTGATTGTAGTGTCATGCTTGAGAATATCACTTTCACTCATCCAAGTAGCTTCAAATTCAAGAAGCCCCTTCCATTTGACCAGGTAGTCTTTGTAAACACCTTTCCTTGTTTTTTTTATCACCTTGGAGTCAGGAATGCACTTCAATTCCAATATCTTTCTAGGTGGTAGATTCTTCATCCACTCTACATCCTCTTCCTCAAGAGATGAATCAGGTGCTACATCCTACAAAGATCCTTTGAAGGTTGTCAAATCACATACATTTAAGTTGGGAGATAATCCCAAATCTGCTGGAAGTTCAACTTCATATGCATTGTTGTGAAACTTATGAACCACCCGAAGGGGACCTATCTTCTTCATGAGTAGTTTAGAAGGTTATCCTTTAGGTAACCTTTCTTTCCTTAGATAAGCCATCACTAAATCCCCTACTTTGAATTGAACATCTCTCCTCTTAACATCTGCTCTGAGTTTATATTTATCAGCACTTTGTTGAAGTGAAGCTTTAACTTGTTCATGAACCTCCCTCATGGTGACAACAAAATCTTCTGCTTGGTCACTCCGCTTGTCCATGCCTCCACAATCTCTAAGTTCAAGTGTTCCCCTGGGGTGTAGGCCATACACAACCTCAAGTGGACTTCTCCCTGTGCTCCTATTGACTGAATCATTGTATGTATTTTAGCTTGTCCAATCACTAAATCCCAACTTTGTCCATGTTGCTTGGTAAGGCATCTAAGGATATTGCCAAGGGACCTATTAACCACTTTAGTTTGTCCATCAGTTTGAGGATTGTATGATGATGAAAATGACAAATTGGTACCTAATTTCTTCTAGAGAGTTCTCCAAAAATTACTAACAAACTTGGAGTCTCTATCAGTGACAATATTGAGAGGCAATCCATGGATCCTTACAACTTCTTTGAAAAATAGAACTTCTATATGAGATGCATCATTTGTGCATTTACATGGCACAAAATGAACCATCTTGTTGAACCTATCAACAATTACAAAAACACTATCAAACCCACTAGGAGTTTTGGTTAGTCCAAGTACAAAATCCATACTAAGGCTTTCCCAAGGCCTAGTAGTAATCAGTAAAGTTTGATACAAACCAGCACTGGTTGAAACACCTTTAGCCCTCTAACAAATAGGACAATGCTCCACAAATATTCTTACCTCTGCCTACATCATGGGCCAAAAATAAAATCGGGATACCTTCTCTAAGGTTTTGTCCAAACCAAAATGACCGCCAAGACTGGCATTGTGTTTCTCTCTAATAATATTCTCCCTCATAGAAAATTGAGGAATACATAACTGATGCCCCTTGAAGAGCAACCCATCCTGCAACATAAATTCAAAAAACTCAACATGAAAAGTATCAGCAAACTTAGTACATACATCATATGCATCTTTGAAATCATGATCCTCCTTATACATGGCCTTGAGAGAATCAACACCAACACTTTTCAACTTAATTTATTGAATAGTAAGGCTTCTCCTACTCAAAGCATCTGCAACCTTATTAGTCACACCCTTCTTGTGCTTGATAGGGAAGGTGTAAGGTTGGAGTTGTTCAACCCACTCGATGTGCCTTTGGTTCAACTTCTCTTGCCCATTTAGAAAACTCAATACATGGTTATCAGTATTAAAAATAAACTCTTTTGCAAGAAGGTAATGGCGCCACTTCTTGAGTACTTGCACCATGGATTAAAGCTCCGAATAAAAGGTTGAATACCTCTGCTTAGCCTCATTCAATTTCTCTGAAAATAATGCCACTGGATGTCCTTCTTGACTAAGGACTACACCTATTGCCTGCTTGCTTGCATCACATTCAACTGTAAAAAGTTGATCAAAACTAGGGAGTCTCAAGGTGGAAAGTTCTGCAACCTTCCTCTTCAAAATATCAAAGCTTTGGGCTTCTTGCTCTGTCCATTCGAACTTGCATTTAATTCCTCCTTTTATAGTGTTAAGGATGGGAGCACAAATATGACTAAAACCCTAGATGAACTTCCTATAAAAAGTAGCCTATCCATAAAAAATCTTAACATCACCTACTATCCTAGGTGTAGGCCAATTTACAATATCATCAACCTTAGAAAGATTGATTTTCAAACATCCCTTTGAAACTCCAAAGCCAAGATACACCAACTCAACTTTCATCAATTCACACTTATCTAGATTGATTACCAATTTCTCCTCATGAAGCTTCCTCAAAACTTGATCCAAATGCTTCAAATGCTCCTCCTTGGACCTGCTAAACACTAATATATCATCAAGATAAACAATAACAAACTTTCTAATAAATTATGCCAATACCTCATTCATGAGGTGCATAAAAGTACTAAGTGCATTTGTGAGGCCAAATGACATCACCATCTACTCATATAAACCCTCATTGGTTTTAAAGGTTGTCTTCCACTCATCACCAGGTCTGATTTTGATCTGATGGTAACCTAACTTCAAATAAATCTTTGAAAAGTAGCATGGCCCTCCAAGATAGTCCATGAGGTCTTCAATCCTAGGCACAAGAAACCGGCACCTAATTGTGATCTTGTTGATCACTCTAGAATTAGTACACATCCTCCATGTTCCATATTTCTTTGGTTCCAAGATAGTAGGTACAACACATGGGCTCAAACTCTTTCTAATCAACCCCTTATCCATAATATCTTTCACTTGTCTTGCTATCTCCTCATTCTAACTAGGAGTCATCTTGTAGGCAGCTTTATTAGGCAAGGTCACACCAGTATCAAATCAATTTGATGACTGATTTCTCTGATGGGAGGTAGGTTATCAGGCATGTCTTTGGCCACAACTCCCTTGTATCTATCCAACATGGTTTGCACTTCCCTAGAAACCTCTCCTTTCTATCTATTCCCTTGCCTGGACTCATCTTTTGGATGTAAGACTAAAGCATAGCCTTGGGTCTCTTCTTGTTTGAGGAATTCCAAAAACTCTTTTCCACTAAGAAACATGGCATGTGAAGTAACAATCTTCTCTTCCCCTTGATCAGGTAAAGGGTCCATCCTAAACTGCCTACCATTCTTGGTAATGACACACATTTTTCTCACCATCATGTTGTGCTTTGACACCATAATGCCAAGGACAACCTAACAATAGGTGACAAGCATCCATAGGAAGGATCTCACACAAGATCCTATCCTTATAGTCCCCCATTTCAAACTCTACCCAACTTTGTTCATCTACCACTACATGTTGTCCTTATTAAGCCAAGATACCTTATAAGGACTCACATGAGGCAACCTCTTCACTTTTAACTTTTCTACCATTTCTAAAGAAACAATATTCTCTATGGAACTAGAATCAACAATCACTTTGCAAACCTTACCATGAGACTTACAAGTAGTTTTGAAGAGTGACTTCCTTTGTGGGGGCTCTTTGCATTAGGGTACCTTCAACAACAGTCTCCTTAGCATAAGGATTTCTCCATTCAAGGTAGGACCTGCATTTCCCATGGGTGAATTCATACTTTGTCTATCATCTTCTTGCACAATTTGAGTCCTTATGTCCGTTCCATGTGAGATAGAAGCTTTTTTCGGGCATCTAGTCATAGTGTGACCCACTTGGTTACAATTGTTACATTTACCAGTGAGAACACCAGGTCCTCTGCCTTGGTTACCTTGCCTACCCCTACCAAAAGGTCTTCTTCCTCCTCTAAAGCCTCCATTTTTATTATTGAACTCTCCATTGGACTCTTGTTGATTAGAGTCACCATTTTTAAAAGGAGTATTCCTTCCTCCAAAGCCACCTCTACCTTTGAAATTTTTGCCACCTCTTCCTCTATTATTTTGTTCTCCTCTCCTTCTAATCTTATATTCCACCCTCAATGCCAATTGAAAGCATTTGTGCATAGTGTCCAGAGCCATGATGCTGATCTCATCTTGGATGTTTTGTCTTAACCCATTCGGGTATCTAGCCACCTTCTCTGCCTCTTCTTCATGCTTCTTGGACCTAGGGCTTAACTTGTGAAATTATTTAGTATATGCATTCACATCCAACTCCCTCTGTCTAAGGTTTTACAGCTTCTTATACATCTAAACCTCATATTCTATTGGTAGGAATTGCTCTTTGATTTTGTTCTTCATCCTCTCCCAAGATTATTTCTTCTTCTTCCCTACGTTGACCCTTTCTTCCTATAGCACTGTCCACCACAACAAGGCAAACCCTTTGAGTCTAGACTTTTCCAAACTCACACTTTTCTCCTCTAGTACCTCTTTGTACTCAAAATGATTACTGAGTGCTTCTATCCATTCAAGCACCTATTATCCATTTTGGCTACCATCGTAGATAGGTAGACTTTCTACATTATCCCTATTGACTGATTTTAGGACATATAAAAACATCTTTTGATCAGGTGCCATATTCTCAGGGCTAGCCTCTTTCTCTTCATTCTCCTCCTCTAATTCATCATCACCAATTATGTCCTTTCCCTTGGACTATCCGGTCTCTTTGAGTTTCTCTTCAAGCAACTCCTCTACCATCTTCTTGATGGCCTCTGGGTTCATTTCCTTAGGAGACATTGTAGCAACCTCTTGTCCAAATTCTGAGTCTGACATACACTATTCCACCCTTGGTATATCTCCGATACCAATATGATGTAGAGGGATATGGGATGTTCAATCACTTTCTTTGGTTTTTGCTCAATAAGGGTCTCCATTAGGTGTCACCCAATGGACCAATGTCCTTAACCTTCCAAAGGATCTCTCCACTTAGGACAACTCACAATTGACAAGGAATCTCCTACCCCTTAGGTTCCAACCCTTCAACCAAAGTCACCTAACAACCCCACACCCCTAGCAATAGGATCTTTACTCACAAGGTGGAATTTTTCCTATGTGAATGTTCACACATGTGTTATATAGAATTTTCATAGATTTTTACCCCTTATATGGGTGTTTATTATCCACTTGTGTCATTTCCCCTATTTGACCTAGGAAATAGGGCTACAAACAATTAGCCTTCCAATCAGAATTTTCCTAATTTGTCTCACAATATACCTAAACAACCCCTAAACAACTTAGATATTTGGATACCCTTTTGGGCCTTCTATAAGATTCCAAACTTTTGCATCTAGGTTTTGAGTATGGATGGTCAAACCCTACTGACCCTATTTTGCCTCTTTTAGCCGGTATTGGGGTTTAAGTCATCAAAATATTCACCAATCAACAAGGAATGAAAGAGTGACACTTTATAGGGGATTCACCTACAAAAGGTTCCTTCACATGCCTAGTTTGGCCATCCACCAATATGTTGTTCAAGTTTTCTATCTCCTTTTTCTAGTGCTCAAGCTTGCCACATGATCGATGTCAAGCCTAGGGCCTCATCTTAGGATGGTCAAGTGATACCTCTTGTCTTCACAACCACTAGGAATAGTTAATATACATTCAAAATAATCATAATCTCAGGTTTGAGATCGATCCCATGGAGAGATGTTGATTTGTGCCCCTATTAGCATTCAAACCTTTGGTTTAAGGGTTTTCCAGACCAGTGGGATTAAAAATTCTCTTTCTTTCAAGCCCGAATGTTTCAAGGCTTCAAATCAACTCCAAATGATTGGTAAACCTCTGCTACAACTTTTCAAATGATCAATTCATGCCCACCAATCATTAGGAAACATGGAAGAACTGGAATTCAAGGAAAATGCAAAAAAAACTCAATAACCATTTTGTTTGAAGACAAAGATTTCATTCAAAATTTACTTCTCCAAATTCTCTAACTAGAAGGAATCATTCATCCAAGCTTATATCACTCCAAGGAACCCCTCCAACTGCCTCAATGCATACAATCAACCAGCCAACCGTTGGAGTAACCACATTTGAAAATGTTGCAAAAAAGTTGCTTGACAATAATTGCAACTTTTGAGAACTTTTTACAAATTGATCTTTCCTTCATACCAAAGGTCAAGAATGAACATACTACACATTATAGATCCCTAAACAACAAAAAAGCATATAGAATGCCCATACAAGGCCTTTGACCAAGTTGACACACTTTGGAGCCTTAGGGCTTATTACATTGCCTAGGCCTAATCAATAGGCCTTCAAACACACACACACACATTCTATTCCCAATACAACCAGGAATAAAAATGATGTGGACACATGTCCTGGTGCTCCTGCACCACTTGTCCCTATAGATGTAGTCATTCCCCATGACCAAGAACAAATAAGCCACAATTGTTAATTGGCCTGGAAGAGACCACTGCATATGATGGAATTATGAGGACATTGAATGATACCACTACCTTGGAAGCTAATACACTCGTAATGCACTCTACCATGTTTGTAAGGGATGCAGTTGAAAAATAACAAAAAATATTACAAAGAACAATTGCAGAAAAAATAGAAATAAATGGGGCATATAATAGAATGTTTTAGGCCAATGTCAATTTGAGACGTGCCCTTGGAAAGAAATCACTTTCTCCTCTGCTTCACGATGCAAGTGAACCTTATATACAAAAGAGATTGATTCTCCTAAGGAAGTTAATGAATTGAAAACACAAATTAAGAGGAAAATAAAGTCAGTTACAAGAGGCTAAGCCTACAACCAAAGACAAGGCCCTTGATGTTATCAAAGGAACAATGTTCCATTTGCTAATTTAAAGGATTTTTAAGAAGGTGGAAGAAGTGCATGGGTCATATTGTACCCTTTTAAGAGGTTTAAATTAGTGTAGGGCTCTTTTGTCATTTATGAAGCTATATTTGATGCATGAAAATCACAATCTACAACTCTCAAGGGTTTAGCACTGGTAGCATAGAATTCTCCAAAGCTCCTCCCATTATGGTGACAACACATAAAATGTTTGTTATGCTAACTAATGGAATCAAGTATGTAAAAGGAAATAAGAAACCAATTAAAGATAAGATTGACACATCTCAATCATCCCAGCATTAGACTATCCTAGATCTACTCAAGAGAAATGGTGAGATTAAAACTTTTGATGAATGGAGAAAGGAATTTGACAAATTGATGCCAACAGTATGTCAAAAGATTGATAGTGGTAACCAGTTGTAAATGTCCACTTTTTATGCTATAATTGATAATATCATGATAACTAACAACATGTATGGAAAGTTCATTTCCGACACTAAAAATATGATAGGTGGAAAGTATAGGGAAACTCCTCCTAGAGTTCAACCACTAGAAGATTTGAAATGGCCTACTTACTTACAAGTTGCATAGTGGAGTCAACAATATTTTACTTTAGGGAAGAGTAAGGTAAAAAAACACCATGATAAGGGGGCCAAATTATGTTTCTTGGTGCATTTCAGCTATGTATATGAGGACCTTAACAAATTTGGACAATGATCCAAGGTGCATTAAATTGATGCAATAAGGTTGAATGTAGTTTGGAATGAAAATTCATTTGTCAATAACATTTAGTGTCTCATATGACACTTTGTTTCTTCTAAATATATTTATTATGTTTGCAATCACCCTATCCAATCAGTGATATTGAATTCATCAACTATGTGTCAAAAATTTTGTGAGAATGAGGTGCCACATCAATAGAGGCACTTCATCTAAGAACCTTTCAATAGAAAGTGGTTATATTTAATTTTTCCCTTCTATTTGTGAATATATTCTTGTATCTTTGCAATGTAAAGATGCTTCAATATATTGAGTTATAATCAAAATAGAATTTTGACAAATGTACTGTAATTTTAAGCTTGTTCTTCTCTTTTACATCATATAAAAGAGAAATCAAGACTATGGATACAAATTTTGAAATTTTCTCTTGGGTGGGTAGAATGTAATAGGTTTAGCTTTCTAAAAGTAATAGAAGATAGTTGCAAAGTTTTATTATCTATGGTATACATACACAATTCAATGAAATTAATACAAATACAAGTATAGATTGTCTTCCTATTTTCTATGTTTATCTTATATGAATTTATATGTTCAGGATGTATCAATTTCTCTTTGTTGTTAATTATGAATGTGTGATATGATTTATAGGTTTCTTACAAGGGAAGAATTAAACTTTGTAATTATATTGCAATAAGATAGATAGATTAAATGGTGATCATTAAGTAGAGTTTGGAATTGTTGGAGGGACATTTGTGCAGGGCATAAGTGTTAGATAGTTGAATTGTGGGAGATCTATACAATTTCTAAGCACTAAATTCTTTGTAGTTTTCCTCCATTACCCTAAGGAATTGACACCAGTCTTTCAATTTTCCTAAATTAGTTTCAAGATCAAAATATTTGCTCAATCCTTTAAATTTGATGTTGTAGGAGTAGGATTAGCTTAGATCTTAGTCGCAATTGTTGAATAAATAATATTAAACCAAGAGATGCAGCCACATTTTAAGATGATTAATCTTTCCTTGGTATATTTTCATTGAGATTCATTTGTTTAGTTTGCAATGTTGAGAATAAATATCTTAGAGACCAATAATATTCTAGGTATAACCACCTAGGTGTAGCAGAGCCTAAAAGGTAGGAAATCTTTCAATCCTTTGATAGAGAATTTGTTCATTGGCCACTGATCTAAGGATTTGAAAATTGGAATTGGATATTTCATAGGAAATCCTTTGAGAATCAGTTGGAAACACCAACAGAATGGTGACTTTGCTAGTGATCAATGCAAATATTTGTTATATTTGGTATCAGTAGTTTGTCAAGGCATATAGAGTCAACATTTTGAATTCCTTTTGTAGTATTTTATTGAGAATTTATGAGTGGGAAAATTATGTGTGTTGTATTTTGATTCCCTTGTGGAAGGGTGGTGACTCTAGTCTTAAATTTGTGAACCAATTAATTACAAGATTGAATGTTGTTATATGCATAATGATGAGCTGATTTACTGCACAAGTGACTTTTTGACACATTAAATCTTAGACTTACTACAAATTTTTACATGCACGAGAGGAGGTCTTGCAAGGACATACACCCAATCAATCCTTTAAACCAAGAAGGCATGTGTAAAAGATGGGGTGGCTAAAGAAAAAGGTACACCTGCTATGACTTCTTCTATTGTTGAGAATTCTTCAAAGGCTTATTCAAAAGTTTTCTTATGTACTCTTATTGTAGAAGATTTTAAACATTCTCTTATATGTGATAAAGGAACATAGAAAGTAGACTCAAGTTATATTGAATCACGTGTCATAATCCTCTATTTCATGTTGAGTCTAATACTAGTGAGGAGTCTTCCCCTTTTAATCATTATTATAGATCCTTTACTTTTTCTTTGGCTTATACTAGTGAGTTAGTAGGAACCATGTTTCCTTCTGGAGTAGATCTTTAAAAAGATAAGAGATTTCTAGAGAGTCAAAAGGAGGATGAGAGGAAGTGTAGAGATCAATAAGATTATAAGGATAGAATGTTGCAACAGGAAGAATATGCTCTTAGGAAATAATTGGTAGCTTCTACAAGTGTTGGCCTATCAAATCTTTCACATTCCATTTCACCAAATATATGCCCTCCAATATTTGCCCATTTTACTAATGTCAATATGTGCACCATGTCTAGGAATGTTCCCAAAGATCCTAGATAGATCAATAATTATAGGTGGAGATTGAGAAAATGAGAGCTCAAATTGATAGGTGTTGGTGATTTGGAATAATTGATTATGTGTTGCATTGATGTTTGTCGTTGATTTCAACACAAGCTTCTTTGGTTATCTACCGGGTTCCAGTAGAGTGGTTTGTCTTTGATGATGATTAGGAGATTTGTCTCCTGTATATTCTGATTGGTGGAATTGGTTTGGTTGGTTCATTAATGTTATTCAGATGTGTGTCACATTCAATTGGTTCAGGATTTGGTGATCCAGAAGCTGTCATATGTTCTATTAAGCCTTTTGGTTACTGGTAAGGGTTCTACCAGTAGAGCTTCATTGAAGATATTTTGATGGATTAGATGTGTTGTTGGTGCAGCTTCTAGAAGGTTTTCAAGATGCTGATGGTTATCGTGTTCGTGTTCCAGTTAATTGGTTGTATCTCATTTGGCTTATGGCAACCTATTTTAGGTTCGGTCTTATTCTACTAGGTTATGGACTAGTTTATGTAATGTGTTGGTGGATGCTCCCAATGAGTTACCGGTTGGATTTATTATTTGGTTAATATTTTTTCGGTCTTAGGCCGACTTGTATTATCATTGGCTTGCATTTTTATGTAATGGGTTTATTGTATTATCTTTTACGTGGCTGACCTAATTGTTTAGGCCTTGGGTTGGTATAAATATGATGTAAGATCTCTTTGTATATCATGATATCGGTCGGGGTTATGGGATTATCTCTATGCAAATAAAGTTGTAATCATATGTAGAGGATTTGGTCTATCATAGGTGATCAAGTTGGGTTTGTGAAAGAGGTTTAAGACCTCTGGCATTGAGTTTAATGGGAACTATACTCAGGCATGGGAGATGTTATTCTAGTAGTTCAATCTTCATTCTGGATTATAGTTCGTTGTTTTATGTAGTCAATGAGACTCCTTTTGTGATGAGCAGTGTGCTCTAGGTTGTTCGCCTTCCTACATGTGTAGCCCATGTTTGTAATATTTATTCATCTAATCATTGGATAGATATTATGGGTCTCCAATCCCACTGTGGTTTTTCCTCATTGAGGTTTTCCATGTATAAATAAGTGGTTTTATGGTGTTCATCTTTGTGGCTGCATTGTTACTTATTGTTATCTACTTTTAGGTTTACTGGTTGCTGAGCTATTGTGTTTATAAGGTTAAATTTAATCATTCCAACAGAACATTGATTCACTCCCCCCTCCCTCTTAGTGTTATTGGATCCCAACAATTGGTATAAGATCCTGGTGCCTCGGAGTAAGTCTAACAGCTTGAGGAAGATCATGTATCTAGAATCTATTGAGGTAAGTTTGAGGAAAGAGCTTCAAGTAGCACTTGACTACTACATGATGTGGAAAGGTTGAGGAACATGAAGTTGCAACATGAGCTAAGATCTACGAAGGAATTCATTTTTACTCTATAGGAGAGGTTGTCATCCGCACAAGCTAAAAGGAAGGAACTTTGTGATCAATTACAAAATCAAGATGATGAAGAGAATAATTCTTTAAAGGATCTATGTCAAAAGATAAGTCAAGAAAATGGTGTCATGAAGAATGAAATGCAAGCCCTAACTATGAGGATGTCTAAGGAGATAGAAGACCGAAAGAAGAATGAAGAAAATCTTTCTAAATATCTGAAAGATAGATCTAAAGAATGCGTTAGGTTGGCGCATGAGAATGATATATTGAGAACTGAATTGGTGCAATCATAAAATAATGAGCAAGAGTTGGAGAGAAAGGTGACAATCCTAAGAAGTGATCTAGATGCTGCAAATGAATACAAAGATAAGTTCAAGGTTAGTTTTGCTAAGCTTGATGAATTATTGAAGAATCAAAGGGATAGTGGAGACACTAGAGGTCTTGGATTTGAGCATGGAGAATTCTCTAGTACTACAAATCGGGATGATACATCTGGTCAGAATCATAGTTAGGAGAATTCACCAAACAACTGAAATTAGAGGTCATCGGTAAGGAAACCCAATGCACATAAATGTAATGGTAGATGATTTTTTTGCAATAAGTTTGGTCATATGGAAAGTCAATGTAGAAGTAGAGTCAATCAGAATAATAATTTATATATTGGTCAGTGTTTCAATTGCAAGAAGTATGGTCATAGGACAATAGATTGTAGAATGAATGTGAAATGTCATGCATGTGGAAAGTTTGGGCATATGGCTAATCAACGTAGGTCAAGGAATGGTCAAGGTTATAGCAAGGCAATTCAAAAGAACAATATCATTTGTTATGGATGCAATAAAGTAGGACATATTGCTAAATTTTGTAGAAGCAAGAACCTACCGACATGAAATGATGAGAAGGGAAAGTAGAAGGTTGATGATATTCGGAAGGAGCATGAGAAGAAGTGGGTTATGAAGTTTGAGAGTCAACCAATAGAATCAAATGCTCCAGATGTTCATTTGGCTGAAGCATATACCTTGGTTACTCAACCGATAGAGTAGAATATTCCTGCACCTGCAGGAAACTCATCTGGTATCTAATGCATTCGCCTTAGGGGGAGGCAAATTGATGACAGATCTTGCATTGCCCCTGGTAGTGGTCTAAAAGTCTGTTTGAAATTTTGGAGTAGTCAATTTGAAGGTTAACTGGCAAAGATTTATTGGATCTTGGATCTTGGATCTGGTTTAGTTTAGTAGTAAGTCACTTTATGTGTTATGGTTTGGTCATACACCTGCCATTAAGTATTTTAGAATCTTTGGTAGTGAATTGGAAGTTTGATCTTAGATGTGATGAAGGAATATTTCTTGGTTATTCAAATGAAAACAATGCATATAGATGTTATAACAAAAGATTTAGATAATTATGGAGAGGGTTAATGTCAAGATGGTTGAGAAGTATAGAGGTCAAATCAAAAATTATGAGAGAGAACCGGAAGTGGAAATGGTCATAGCTGTACTGGTAACACATGTACCAAAACAAACTCTGGTAGTATTAGAAAATTCAATAGTAACTAAAGATCAAAGTAGACAAATAGAAAGTCAGAAGACTCTTAGGTATGTAAGTTTACATCATTCTAAAGATCAGATAATTGGACAAGGAGAAGGTTGGCAAGTGATGAGGTATGCTAAATTTCTTTAATTGTACCAGCATCAGTAGATGAAGCATGTAAGCATGAATGTTGGATGAAAGCTATGGAAGAGGAATTGGATCAGATAGAAAAGGACACCATATAGACTTAGATGTTATTGGAACTAGGCTCGATTGGTTTGCAAAGGATATTTTCAGAAGGAAGGAATTGATTATGTTCAATCCTTGCTCCGGTAGCTAGGATTTTCAAATATTTTCAAGCATTTTCAGGTATGGTTTGTGGTATCCTGAAGATGATGACTTTACACTATGTGCATATACAGATGCAAATTGGGCTAGAGATATAGATGACTAGAAAAACACATCCGATGGAGCTTTCTTTCTTGGAAAGAAACTTGTTTCATCGATCAGCAAGAAACAGTCATGTACTTCTTTATCTACTACTAAAGCTGAGTATGTTGTTGCTGCTGCTAGTTGTACACAAGTTCTATGGATGAAGAAAATATTGAAGGATATAAAGGTAGATTGTAATGGACCAGTAGCTATTCACTGTGATAACTCTACTGCTATTGACATATAAAAGAATCTATTATTTCATTCTAAGACAAAACATATATCAATCAAGTATAACTTTTTGAAGGAAAAGGTGGAAGCAAATGAAGTCAGATTGGTTTATGTGAACACTAAAGAGCAGATTGCAGATATCTTCACTAAACCTTTGCCCAAGGAATCATTTGGGTGCTTTAGAGACAGATTGGGGGTCTCTGCCCCTCCATTTGAGACTTGAGTCATGTTGATTGGCATCAGTCTGGTATGCATTATCAGAACTATTATTCATTCTGGATTGATGAGTTGGTGCTACTACTCAGGGGGAGTAGTCAGCTGTGTGGTTCAGAAGTTTTATGATTTTTCTTTGAAATTTATGTCATATTTTTGGCATTGATGTGAAAAGGGGAAAGGTATACATGTGAAAAATAGAGCTTAATAGAGATATCAGTCTAAGGAGGAGATTGTTGGCATACGGAGGAGGAACAAAATTTCAAATTGGTTGTATCCCATTAGGGGAGTTTGGTTTACGTCTATGGATGGTTAGTTCATACAGAGATAATTGATTTATAACTTCATTGATATATCATTTGTGGGAGATTGTTGGATGTCTTCCATTGGGGGAGACTTCTTTGGCACTTCTTGGCACTTGGATATTTTTCACATCTAGTGTTGCCATCAATGCCAAAGGGAGAGATTGTTGGAAATTTGGAAGAATTGATTATGTGTTGCATTGATTTTTGTCATTGATGTCAATACTACCTTCTTTGGTTATCTATTGGGTTCCAGTAGAGTGGTTGGTCTTTGATGATGATTAGGAGATTCATCTCTGGTATATTCTGATTGGTGGAATTGGTTTGCTTCAGTCATTCATTTTATTCAGATGTGTGTCACATTCAGTTGGTTCGGGATTTGGTGATCTAGAATCTATCATATGTTCTAGTAAGCCTTTTAGTTACCAGTAAGGGTTCTACTGGCAGAGCTTCATTGAAGATATTTTGATGGATTTGATAAGTGGTGTTGGTGCGGCTTCTAGAAGGTTTTTCAGGATGCTGATGGTTATCGTGTTTGTGTTCCAATTGATTGGTGGTATCTCATTTGACTTATGGCGACCTATTTTAGGTTCGGTCTTATTCTGCTAGTTTATGGACCGGTTTATGTAATGTGTTGGTAGATGCTCCCGATGCATTACTGGTTGGATTTATTATTTGGTTAATGTTATTTCGGTCTTAGACCGACTTGGATTATCATTGGTTTGTGGGTTTATGTAATGGATTTATTATATTGTCTTATAGGTGGCCAACCTAATTGTTTAGGTCTCGAGTTGGTATAAATATGATGTAAGATCTCTTTGTAGATCATGGTATTAGTCAAGGTTATGGGATTATCTTTGTGCAAATAAAATTGTAATCATATGCAGATGATTTGGTCGATCATAGGTGATCAAGTTGGGTTTGTGAAAGAGGTTTAAGACCTCCAGCATTAAGCTTAACCAAAACTATACTCATGCATAGGAGATGTTATTATAGTAGTTCAATCTTCATTTTGGATTGTATTCCGATGTTTTCTGTAGTCAGTGAGACTCCTTTTGTGAAGAGCAGTGCGCTCTAGATTGTTGTCCTTCTTGCATGTGCAGTCCCCATTCTGTAATATTTATTCATCTGATTAGTGGATAGATATTGTGGGTCTCCAATTCCACTATGGTTTTTCCTCATTTAGGTTTTCCATATATAAATTTGTGGTGTTATGGTGTTCATCTTTATGGCTACATTGTGTTGGCATTATGTTGTCATTGATATCAATCGGTATGGAATGGTCACATTGAGTAAGTAGTGGTGACCGGTATGGGTGAAGTAAATAATGATGTCAACTGGTATGAAGGATGGAGTGTGTAACTGGATAGATAACATATGTTACCAGTACACATGAAGTACAACATCTATCGATAAACTAGGATCATCGACAAGCATGCAAAGAAGCAAAGAAGAATAGAAGGATGTGATCATCGATAGAAAAAGAGAAGTATAATACAATCAATAAATGGATTCAGTGGATGGAGCAGCATGTTTGATGGATGACCAAGTTGATCCACTGATAGAGAAGAGGTCAATAGGTATGAAGGTCCACCGGTGAAGTTAGGTTATACCAATAAGGTGAGTTAAACTGATAGTATGTCTTGGTCGGTGAAGGATATGAAACCAACTTTGCAATCTGAGAATAGGTGGATGTCAATAAGGATGACAGGTGAACACCAGGACGCAAGTAGGTAGAGGTTGGTGAAGTATTCATCAATGTGGTAGTTTGACGAACAGGTTGGCATTAATGAAGAACTCGCGAATCATGGAATGATGGTAGGATGTTGCGGTTCGAGGAAGACAGAGAGGAAAGATGATTGATCTGATTCTACAGGACAATCTGATCTGTGTGGTCATTGGTCGAAGGAAACAACTGAAGCATTAATCATGATGTATAGAGAAAGGCCGAAAAGCATGTTGCAAATGTCTAAAAATAGAAAACATGCATAAGAAGGCAAGGATATGGAAATTTTTATTGAAATGATGCAGATCATCATTTCAAAAAAGAATATCCAATCTGATTTGATACGGATTGAGTTGGTAGAGGAAAGCCCTAGCACACCACCATTTGAATGTTTCTTTTGGCAAGAACCTTCACATATAAATATGTGAACTCGAGACTGAAGATGTTGATGTTGGATGTGAGTTGAGAGTAAGTGCAGAGCTTGAGAAAGAAGGGAGACTATCTGCCTAAGAGTTCTTTCACAAAAAGTTAGTGTGGAGTTAGTAAGTTGAACCCGGTGAGAGGTTCTAACCGGTAGAGATAGAATAACCGGTAAACTATTATAGTCTTCACAATCAAGCATACTGGTAGAGATTGAATGGTTAAGAAGACATCCAAGTGTGATAATGTGTAGAGTGAGGTTCTAAGAAAGAGAAGAGAGGCAAAGAGTAACCAATAAGAGATTAGAGAGAGAAATATGATAATTGGTAGAAGAAGGACTGGTGAAATAGAGGAAGGTGATTACCAGCAGACATCAGTTGATCACATGTTGCAGAACTCATTTGCAAGTAGGTGCTATCATTGTATTAAAATTGTATTTCATTGTATTACACCAAGTTGGTGCTTGGTGCAGGGATTGGTGCTCCTTGGGTTGGTGCCCTAAATCATCTGTAACATGTTGTTTCATTGTGAGGTTGGATTGGAGTAGTAGACTCTAGCAGCATTACTCACCGAGGTTTTTCCCATGTAGGGTTTTCCTCGTATATCTGGTGTTGTGGGTTGTGCATTTATCTGTTTGCCTCTTTTGATATCCTCTCATATCTTCCTAGTTTTATTTCTTAGTGTTTAAGTTGTTGACCAATACTCAAAGCTTGGTTTAAAGAGAAAATATTTGTAGGAACCACTTATTCACCCCCCTATTAGTGGTACATTGTGTTCAACACATTGTTACTTATTGTTATCTGCTTTTATGTTTACCGGTTGCTGAGTTGTTGTGTTTATAAGGTTAAATTTAAACATTCTGGTAGAACACTGATTCACTCCCCCCCCCCCCTCTCAGTGCTCTTTGATCCCAACAATAGGTTGCAACTAATTAGGCAAAGAGAATCCATGTCTCAAGAATTGAAAAGGTTAAACTCATAATCTATGCCACATCATGTCTCTTATTATAATGTTTCTAATGTAAGAATCTTGGGGTATCCTATTACAATAGTGAACCCTTTTCTTCCCATGCATTTATATATAAGTGTATCTAATGTCTCTGGTTTTGTTCCAATCACAAGCCAAATATCACCAATGCTAAGTTTAACCCCTATACAACAAGTAACAACTTCTGCTCAACTGGCTCAATTTACCACACCTAATGTTGGGTTGTACCAACATTTAGGAGCTCAGCACCACAAGTAACTATGTCCTTAGGGATACCTAACACTTCTACAAATATTCTAATAGTTCATATGAGTATTTCATATGTTGTTCTTAGCTAGGGAGGGATAGAATATCAATGATTCGGTTTATAACCCATTTGTGGGAAAATTTTACCCTTAATACTAGAATCTACCACAATAGCATTATGCCAATGTTAACCCATCTATTGGCATTTATGTTCAACAACCTTTTTTGCAAGTCCATCAGCATGTCCAATATAATATGCCTCATAATGTTCTTGCACATCAAAATGTACCTCCACCAAATGTCATAGGGGCTTCACTAACTAGGCAATATCATATCACGTGCGTTCATATTGGGGGGTTTAATATCCCAAAAATGATGGTACAATAGCCTATTGGTGAAAATAGGGGGATTTTTAATTTGAGCTAAAGAAAAAATGCAATATTTGGTGAAAATAGGGGGATTATTTAGTATGCCATGAATGCACGTGATATAACCTAGGTTCACTAAGTGAATCCCCCATGCCAAATATGAACCAACAATACTAACAACATAATCAAATTCACAATATCCTTGTTAGAGGACCCATGCAAGTTGACGGATATAGGCAACTTAATTTTAATGGCATACAAGGTTATTCAAAACCCATTGATAATAAAATAAAATAAAATTGCCTAAGTTTTCTAGAAATAATGCATTATCTAGTGAAGATCATATCAGGGCTTTACAAAATGTCATGAACAACTTTGAGGTTGAGCACAAAGAGGTGTTCATTAAAATGTTTATGCAATATTTAGAAGAAGATGTCAACGATTGGTATGAGAGCCTCCCTGATCTTTCCATTTGTTCTTGGAATGAGTTTAAAATGTTGTTTAAAGCATAGTACGATGACCATCCTAACCCACAATTCACCCTCCATGAGTTGACCAACATCCTAAAGGGACAAACCCAATCCATGGAAGAGTTGAATTCAAAACTCTTGAATCTTTACAATAAAAATCCTTTGCATCTTAGACCCACTAACCCACTATGTTTGGTATTTTATAAAAAACATTTGATCCCAAAAAAAGATATGAGCTGAGGGATACAAACCCTCAAACACTGGCTAATGTTTTTAGAATTGCCTTGGATATTGAGAACAATAGAAAGGTATCAAGGAAGGTGGGAAAGAGAGATGAGATTAGAATTATTCAAAACCCTAAAGGGCATCAAGGTAAGAAACAAAAGTAGGAAGATAACATGGACAAAGTATTGAGTGTTATTAAGGACCTGAACTATAAAGTGGCTAAGAATGAAAAGGAGTTATCGCATGATAGGCCAAATTTTCAAAAAAATGATAGACTGAGATTGCATGATATGTCATATCATACTAATTGATGTGATGGAAAACCTATTAGTAACAATAATTAGAAAGGATGATCTAGTAAAGAGACACATGATCCGTTGAAGAGGCCTAGTAATAACATGCTAGATGACAATCCTTGGTTTGTGGTTTATGAATTGCCCCATTATCAATCAGGATGCAAGGTAGCTCAAGTTTTTCAAGAAGAGGATTATTCTTATCAAGGTCATGATTACACAGTATGAAGATGAACATACCATTAACATTCTCTTTGTGAAGCCTTATATGGTAAATAAAGAATATGTGTCCTCTAAGGTTGATACTATGTGTAATGATATAAATGATAGAAGGCATTGGAGGAGTGTGCATCAACAAAAAATATTCTCTGATGATGAGGATTATCGTGGGATTAGTTCTATTATACATGTGATCAATAATGAAGAAGGTGACTTTAGCTTGAGAAGGTCATCTCTAGAGGAAATTAAGGCTGTTATGACTGCTATTGTTTCTCAAGGAGGAAGAAATTACCACTTGAGGAATACAACTATAAATGTTGAGCAAGGTCATCTAGACAGTTTATTTGTAAAAGAAAATTAGACTGCAAATAAGACCGTAGCAGGAACTCAGTAAAATTGATGATAAGGGAAAAGGTTACAAATACTATAAAGAATCACAATATGTTGCTAAGGACTCTCAGAAGAGTGACCAAGTGGATGACAAAGCTTTTTCCCTCAAGATTATATCTCCTCAACCAAATGTTGACAAAGAAAGAATCTCCAAAGAAGAGGTGAGAAAAACATACTTTCAGCTTATCCCTAGGATACCATCTTTTGATATGGTTCATACTCTATCTAATATTAAGGTGTTTGTTCACTTTCTCGAAATGATTAAGATAGATGAATATAGGAATCATGTTGTCTCATTGATTTCTAGTGTGTCAAACAAATCCTCAATTGGTCATAAGGTAATAGCCTCTCATGAGGGACTTAACAAACAAGTCATTGATATTAATTTAGAGGTTATATAAACCCTAGAGGTTTATTTAGGGACTATTGTGAATAATTATTTCCCCCACATAGAACCTTTTTATGTCACTTTGCTGATCAATAATAGATTGGTGTTAAATTGTATGATTTATTCTAGGGAAGTAATTAATATCATGCCAGTAGGTGTAATGAGATAATTTGGCCAATGGGTTGATACCCATTATGGGAAATGTTATGCCATGGACAACAGGTCTATCCTAGTTGTAGGTATTATGAAAAACCTTGAGTTGAAAATCGCCTCTCATCCTAAGGCTACTAGTATAATTGATGTAACAATGGTTGATATTGCACCTCGTATGGGATGTTACTCTCCAGGTAGTGGGTTGTAGCTGTGAGTGGCAATATATAATTAGATTTAACATATGATTATCCCAATGAATGGAAAAAATATCATGATATATGGGGAACCAAAGTCTAAAGGAGTAGTTGAATTTGTGGATCCTAATCAAGTGGTTAACTTCTGTAATATTGATATCAGAAAATTTAGAGTTGAACCATCATAACCAAGATTACTGAATACTTATACAATTATTGATGAAGTTTAGAAGGATCAGGAAGGCTTCTGGAAAATGTATTTTGATGGTGTTTGTAGTAGCGAAGGATATGGAGTGGGAGTGATTTTTATTACACCTACTGGTAAAAATTTCAAGTACTGGTACCTCTTACTATCATTTGAATGTACCAAATGTTTCTACAAGGTCTTAACTTGGCTATGAAACATGGTATAAAGATGCTAACTATGTTTGGTTATTATGAATTGGTTGTGTCACACGTCAAAACTAAGTATTCTTCTAAGAATAGAAGACTGAAACAATATAAGTGTGATAAGTTGGACATTTTAGAATTTTTTGATGCATTTTCAATTAATTAGGTGGACTGATCAAAGAATATCATGGCAAACTTTTTTACTATCACCACTTTGAAAAGCAATGATGTTACTCTAATAGGGATTTTAAGAGTTGAGGTGAATATAAGGCCTATAGTTCCTAATAACATTTGTAATTAGCAAGTCTTCAATGATGATGATGATTTATTGAAAATTCTCAAATGTATAGATCAACATGAAGCTTAAGAGAGAGACTTCAATGCATTTGTAGAGTTCATTGATGGAAAAGACACAATTTTTGGCAATGAAGTTGGTCAATTGAAAACAAATAAGATCCCAAAAGGGCTTGTTTCTCTAGAAAGATTTTTTTATGGAGACGATAATCATGCCAAATTGGCCCCTGTTAACAAAGAGGATCTTGAAGAGGTGAATTTGGGGACTGAATCAGCTCCAAAGAAGGTGTATATTAGTAAAAGGATCGGTCTTAAAATTGGATGTAGACTTTATTGGAGAAATAACAGATAAATCAAGTGGTGGTCATAGATGGATTCTAGTTGCCACTGATTATTTTATAAAATGAATAGAAGTTATCCCAACCAAGTATGCTACTAGCAAGGTGGCAATAGATTTCCTAATGAATAATATCATTACCAAGTTTGGAGTCTCATTCTGATTGATTATGGACAATGAATTGTGATTCAGATTAGAAGAATTTACTAATTTTTGTAGCTCATATGGCATTACCATTTATTATTCATAAACTTATCATCCATAGGTTAATGGCCAAGAAAAGTCAAGTAATAAAAGCATCTTTAAGATTATCATGAGCATGCTTGACATGAATAAGAGGGCCAAGGATTCAAAGCTAAGGTTAGCCGTGTGGGTTGATAGGATTACTATTAAGAAGGGGACAAGAAAATATTATTTTGAAATTGTGTATGCATCACATGCAAGACTACCAGTCAACAGAGTGCTACCTATATATAAGTTTATGAGAGAAAAAGATTGAGATATACCTTAACCAAGTATTTTGAATTCTTGCCTTGATCCGAGTGATCAAGCATCCCCAACTAGAGTCATTGTTAGGACTATCAAATTTTTCTTTGTCTCTATCATAAAGTTTTACCCTAAGTGTGCTTTCAATATGTTACAATTATTCTAGGTCCTAATGATAAGAGGTTTTCCTTTTTCTTGCAAGTGTTCTATTTGGTCATTGACCAGTCAATCGGGTTGCTAATATTTTAAGTTGATTTTATGACCCTTGTGTATTGTTGTGTTACCGACCCCTTCTAGCTAGGTTGTCATTCTTTATTGACAAAATCCATGGTGCTGATGTCTTAAGTTTCATAAGTGTCCTAGTGCATGACCCCTCTACCCTTCTTTTAGTATCCACGTGCTCGTTAATCTATTGTAGAAATCCAACCCCACGTGACTATAGTGATTATTGTGTTGGTCAGTTTGAAGTCGTGGGCACACAAGGGGGTGCTGTAATCTCACACTAGTTAGAACCCACACCCTTGTAGGGAGAGTGATTGGAAAATCAATTTACCTGTGGGCACATAGGGCTGACAAATATATAGCCATCAATTCATCCCACATCTATGCAGGGGTGAAGGTGATCACAAGGAATTGCTCATAGGCTAGTGGGGTCGACAATATATAAAGATCTCAACTACCCAATGTCCTCATGTGGATGGAAATTAAAGAGAACTCTAGATGTCTAAAAATGGTCAACGCTTGTGGAGTCATACTTTAACATTTGCGCATTGCCTTATTTTAGGGTTCTTACGTCGCACTAACATTTCTTCTATGTTGCGCACTTGGTCTTTATCATTTGCGAGCATTGAGTCCTTCTTCTGCATTCCTCATTTTTATCGCTTTCGAATTAGGTCTTGTTGATAGTAATCGTCAGTCATGATTTTGGTCAATCTTATCCTATCGCATAATGGTGCATGCTCATTTATCATCATTTTGGACATCGTCAATCCTAATCAATGATAGAATTAGGGCTTTGTCCTCTTGTCAATCTTTCAATCATCTTTAGCTTGGTAGTAATCATTTGCGATTATCAACTTATCAATCTCGTCATTTTGTGATCGATTCATCATTGATCCTTGTCCTTGTCAGCCTCTTCATTTTGTGATTGATTCGTCATCAATCCTTGTCCTTGTCAGCCTTGCCATTTTGCGATCGATTTGTCATCAATCCTTGTCCTTGTCAATCTTGTCATTTTGTGATCGATTCGTCATTGATCCTTGTCCTTTTCAATTATGTCAATTTGGATCGATTAGTCATTGTTCCTCATCAATTGGTGCCTATCAATTTGATCTCCTTGTCAATATTGGTCAATTTGTCATTGATTTTTGTCAACCAATCTCAATCATTTATCAACATTGGTCCTTTGTCAATCAGAATCATGATCGAACCTACATTAATTTTTTGTTGTCTTGACCTAATTCGTTGTCCTCTTATTTCTAGGGTTTTATGATTTGTTCATTTAATCCTTTTCTTCTTCTTTGTGGGTTAAATAAATCTATTTATTTAGTCCTAGGTCTCTTTCATGAATTAATTAATGGATGAAAACCTATTAATTAATTCATTTAATTTCTATTTCATCTTTTTCCTCAATTTTATAATTTGCTAATTTCTCCTAATTCCTAATTTCTATTTCTCCTATTTTCTTTAATTTTTCTAATATTTCCCCTAATTTCATTCCCTCATTTTCTCCTATGTTTATGCTTCCATTTGTTGCAATCATGGAGGCTATTTTCTCTCTTCCCTTTTGTCATGGGAATGGCATTTCAATCTTGTCATAATTTGTCATACATCTTGCATAGCAACTTGTCATAATTTGTGCATAATTTGTCATACACCTTGCATATAAAGTGTCACACATTTGTCATAATTTTGACATTCTTGATTTGAATTTCCTTTCAAATCTCTTCATGCTAATCTTGTCCTCTCTCTAGTTTGTTTATAAATTGGATGATTTTCTTCAATGAAAAGGAGGAATCAATCACATTTTCGAGTAACCTTATGCTGCGAATTTCATCTCTCAACAACTTGCTTTCTACTTGCATTTTGCACTTGTAGGTGAGATCCACATCAAATTTGAAGGTGAAAAAAGAGCAATGGAGCCACATGAAGGAGATATCTACATTGGTTCGCTTAGATTTCATTTGATTTGAATATCTTGTCTTTATGTCTTCATTGATTGGATTTAGGATTGCTTTCATAGCAGCTTTAGGTTTTGTGGTTGTCTTAATTGCTATTGTTTTGATGATTTTCAATTTCTTGATCTACATTTTCTGGTGAACACGACGTGAACTAACCCCTTAACCATGTTTTGAGTGCTTTTGAGCTGTTTGTAGGTGAAAAACTCAAGAAACAGGGCGACTCGGAGCTCTCTGGACACTTTTACGCCTGTGTTGAAGTTTTATGCGCTTGTGTTTGAGTTTTATGTGCTAGTGTTGAAGTATTCTACACCTGTGTTAATAATTCTATGCCTATGTTTAAGTTTTATGTGCCTGTGTTGATTGGTTTTGTGCTTGTGTTGAGGCATTTTGCGCCTGTTCAAGGCCAGAAACAGAGGTGAAATCAGTTGTTTTTACTTGCAAATTTCTTTGTTTTCATTCTATTTCTTGCATTCTAGTTTTTCTTTGGTACTAATTCTCTATGTAGCATCTTGGCGTTACGTGTGACGAAGACTAAAAATGCAACTACTAATGAATCTTATGCAGGACGCGGTCAAAGGCTCTCATTAAAACATCTTGCTTGTGATTTTTAAAGTAGTTGCACATTTCATTTCTTAAAGGTTAATGAACACCATGCATGCTTTGTCTATTTTTAATTTGATTGCATGTTTTAACCCTTAGAACTGGGCCTACCTCTCAATTTGCCTGGCACTTCGCACAGGCAATGGTGAGAGGGAACGACCCAGAGTGGTGACGGGCTAAAGCCAAGCTCTTCCGAACCACTCTAAATAATTGTGGATGCAACAAAAGTTGTAGACAACGGGTGCTGGAATGGTATTGCGATGATTTATTCCCTAAATCAATACCCACCCGAATGGATGCCCTTACTAGAATCTCTTGTTTTTAGATGCCAAAATCCTTCTATCTATTGGCTCAGGCGTTGTGATATGCACATACTGAAGACACCTCTCATGTACTCCTCAGTTAGAGATAGCAAGTTCTTGGGAAGTGATGCCCCTTGAACTCGAAGCTTGGTATGCCCAAGAAGTGAGTGCACTGTAAGGGGGAGCCAGTGCTACCAAGCATCTAGCTATCTGACTGAGTGTTGTATTTTATGGTTAGAGGATTCAAAAGATATTGCCCTTGTTAGCCATAGGATTTGTTGTGAATGTTCTTGATTCTCATTTTGTCTTCCGTGATTGTCAAAGGTTAAATCAAAAACAAACTTTCAAAAATGTTCATAATCAACTTGGGTTTTCAAAATCAACAACCTTCAATTCAAAACAAAATCCAGACAAAAGTCCAAATTTGTCCAAGTATTCATCCAACATTTGAACATGGCTTGTCAAAACATTGAATATCTTTGTTTCAAAATTCATGTCACTTTAGGCTAGGTTTTGCATAGTCAAACTTAGGTCCTAGGGCATATTGTCATCTCCCTTCATTTTAGTCCTTTTCATTGCAAGCATCCTCATTTTGCACTTAGGTTCAAAATCATTTCCCTAAGTTTGCATTTCATTGTCATATCCAAGCTAGATTTCCATTTAGGTGACATTCGTGCATTATCCCTGTCATGCTAAAATTAGGTCTTGCCTAGGTTGCATTTTGCATATTCCAAGTCATTGGTTTTCGCATATCCTTATCATTGTATTGTCATCTTGTCTTGGCTTCATCTTGTCATATCATATCCTTAGATCATTTTCATGTCATATCCTAAGTCATTGTCATAATCATTGCCTTCTTGTATTTAGTCTCAAAACTTTGGATGATACCCTAAGTTGTTGACCTTGTCAAAAATTTGTCCTTTCATTAATATCATTTTTGTCAAACCTAGCTTAGTATCCAGGCATATAGGTGAGACATTGTCAATTTTTCCTATTGTTATTTGGTCCTTTGTCCTTTAAAGTCTTGGCTTCATTTCAACTTCCCAAGGTTGAGTCTTTAGGTTTGTATTCCAAAAATTTTGTCCAAATCTTGAAAAACAACAAAAACATAGGTTGCATTCTTGCCATAGATTGCATTTTCATCTATTTAGGTTGCATTTAGTTGCATATCATACATCATCCTTTTAAAATCAAAAAAAAAAAAAAAATCCCAAAAATATTGCATTTGCAATGTGACATGCCTATTGAAACAAGGTCAAAATCTAAGAAGATCGGCGAACCAACATATCAACCCATTGACAACGTATCAAACTCACAGTTTCAACCTAGTCAAACATTACAAATTGAAGGTTCGTCAAACACATCATTACCACAATATAGAATGGTTCAACTTGGACCACCTCCATTATATGAGCCAGTGTTTGTACCCATGAAACCGGGATATGGGAGTGTTCCACCAATGCCAAGGGAAAATGCACCTTTTGGCTGGAATCAATTGAACCTGCAACATGAAATTCAAACTCAAGCATTACATGAGGAACAAACTCTTTCACAAGGATTTGGTTCAAATCAAGGCATTCAACAAGAAATAAATCCAAATGTTTTACCAGATTCTTCATCAGATTCTGATGCTTCTGATGATGTTGATATGCTCCTTAAAGATCTGAAGGTGACAAAAAGGATGGATAAATTCTTGAACAAGGTCTTTAAGATGTTTCCACAAAAATATCTTGATATGATGAGTAATGTGACCTCCTCAAATGAGAAAACTAAAGTGCAAAAACAACAAGGCGATGATCTGTTAAGTTTCTCTCCACATCCAAACGAAGAAAATGTGCAACAAGGACCTCAAAACAGGTTGTTGAATAAGCATGCTTCAAAAACTTTGACAGTGACTATTCCACAAAAATCAACATTCGAAACAATAAACAATCCATTGTTTAATGCAACACCTTTAACACAAGATCAAATGATGGCCACACAAATGTTGACAGGTGTCCCTCAACAAGAAGTGATTCCTCGAATACCTAAAAGTGGATCCAAATCTAAGATGCAAGAAAGCTTTATGACTAGAATGCTTGATCTTATGAATGTTCAAAAAATTTCTACAATGCAACAAAGTTCATATGTCCCATCAAGTTCAATATGGTTGCCAAATACTCAGGTACCCATATTGCAAAATATTATGACAGATCCTTCGATAGTGGCAACACAAAGAGCCACAAATAGTGGTGTGCACCAACAACAAGTGTTGCAACAATTGAGGAATGCACAAAAGGCACAATCAAATGCGCAAACAAGAAATGCACAACAATAACAATATCACATTCAACAACAAGTTGCAGTGTCTTCTACACCATTACAAGTCAATTCAAACTTGCAACCACCACAATGGATTGGACAAACAACACAGCAAGTCAATGCAAGTGCCATACCCCATCTAAAGGAGAAACAACAGAAACCTCCCAAACAAAGTTTTTTGCAAATGATGGGATTTACATCAGGACAACAACAATTGCCACAAAGTCAGCAAGTTCCAATTTGTCAACATCAACAGCAACATGTGCCTCAATATGTGCCAGGAAAAATAAGTTATCATACATCACAACCACAACTGATGTCCATGCAATATCAACAACACCATCAATTGCAATATCAACCAAGGCTACAAATGATGATCCCATCACAAGAAGGATAGCAAAAGGGTCAATGTCAAGGCATGGCACAACCACAGCAACAAGAGTTGTATCAAGAACTTTATATGCCAGAGACATCAAAGACAACAATTTTAGAGCATCAACAGCTAATGGAGAGCATGATGTATCGACAAAGAGTACACCCAAGAATGAATGATGAACTTCCAAAATCTTTGCTATCTGACACAATTGCACAACTGCTTGAGAAGTTGCAATGACAAATTGACACATTGCAAACCAAAGTGACAAAGAAATTATACACAGATCAAGATTTATGTCCTAATCCATTTGACAAGAGCTTGTACATGCCTCCCTTTCCTAAGCATTTTGAGTTACCTAATTTTGAGAAATATAAAGCGAAAGGCAATCCAAAAGACCATATTCGAGCATTTTTTGCAGCATGTACTAAAGTGAGCTATGAGGAAACATATTTGATGCACTTATTCACATGAAGTCTCACAGGACAAGCCATGGATTGGTATTTGCATTTGCCAGAGAACATAAAGACATGGCCAGAATTGGCTCAAAAGTTTATATCCCACTTCGCATTCAACATTGACAATGAAGTGACCATGTCAGATTTATGCAACACAAAGCAAAAGCAAGGTGAACCATTAGTGACTTTCTTACAATGATGGCTAAGCTTGTACAATTGTTCTTCCCTAGATATACCTGAGGAACAACAAGTGAACTTATTTATTCAAAATTTGGTCCTAGAAATGATGTATGAGCTCAAACTGAAAAGTCCTAGTACCATTGAGAAGCTCATTAAGAAAGGGATGACTATTGAAAATTCTCTTGTAGCTAAGGGACTCATTAAGCTCAACAAATACAATGACAACACAAACAATTCAGGGGACAAAAATAGATTTTGGTACGAAAACAAGAATGTCACTAATGATGGAGTTGTCAACGCAAGAGCAGTGAATGCAAATCAACCCAAGTTCACGATAAAGAAATTGAGTGCTCCTAATATGTCAGCTATGCAACAAAATTAGATACAAGCAAGCAATATTATTCAACAACCACAATACCAACAGTGTAATCAACAACAAGGTCAGCAACAAAACCAGCAACGAAAACCTTTCAATTCAATGGATGGGCCTCCTCGACAGTTTACACCATTGGGAGAGCCTATTGAATCAATAATGAAACAATTGATGGAATGATAATGCATATTGTGAATACCATCGATCAAAAGGACATAAAACCGCATCGTGTTTTCAATTGAAACATATGATTCAAGACTTGTTAGATCAAGGAGTAATTGAGGTAGACCCACCCAATGTGACCTCTAACATTGATCATACAATTTTCAAAACTCCTTTGCTTGATCATGACAAGGGAAAAGCATCTTCTTCAAACTCTACCCAAATAGTGAATCTTAATTATGCAAATACTAGTTATAAAAATGTCATCAATTGTTTTTGAGCATCAAATGAGTATGTTTCCACCATAAGAATAAGGTACAAGGTCCTTCTTGTGTAGTCACCACTCGTCGATCCAAAATAGTCCTGAAAGGAGCTCCTGCAATTCCTCCCAAATCAACTCCTACGAGTTAGTATAATCTCCTAGATCATCTGGGAAAGACACCTGCACAAATATCAATTCTTGAGTTGTTGAAAATGTCCCCTATGCATCGCGCAGTCCTAGATAAAGCTTTAAATGAGTCCACTGTCCCGATAGACATTGATGTTGACCAGTTTCAAGCCCGAATTGGACATCTCGTTGTTTCCCAACACATTGCCTTTTCTGATAATGATATTTCGCCTAATAAGCTCCCTCATAATGATCCTTTACATCTTGAAGTCTTTGTCTATAATTGCAAGATCCGACGAGTCTTGATAGATGGCGGAGCAGGTCTTAACATCTGTACCTTGAGAGTAGTCATTGGTCTTGGTTATACAGAAAGTGACATTGATTCTTCTAGAAGAATAACAATCAAAGCATATGATGATGCTGAGCGCCCATCTAAAGGGGTAATTTCATTGCCTATAAGAGTAGGTCCAGTGACATAAAACACTTTCCTACAGGTCCTAGACCTTGATCTCCCTTACAATATGATTCTTGGTCGTCTGTGGATCCACGCAATGAAAGCAGTTCTGTCTACTTATCCTAAGTGTTTAAAATATCCTTACAATGGGACTGAGATAACAATTCCAGGAGATCGTAATCCATTTCAGTTTTGTGCTAATCTAAAGGATTCCCTGCAGCAACAAGTCCCAGTCAATAGAAAGGCCCACTCACATAATTATGTGGATCCTAATAAGTTGTTAGATGTTGTCAAAGGAAAATTGAAGATACATGACCAAGGATGCGGAGAGTATTCAATGGCTCAAACATTCCTCATTGGGAATTTACCAATATCTCCAAAGTCACATGGCAAACCACATTTGTTGCAAAAGGAACCTAAGACAGTCATTCAATATCAGCCCCCCACTACATTTACAAAATGGAGTGAACTTAACAAGGAAACTTTGGATGATGATGTAACAGATTGGCTTTATAAGGATCAAACTGATACACCACCTGTCAAATTGCCAGTGGAGCGGTATGGAAAAGGGTTTACTATAATGCAGAAAAAGGGATATGATGGCTACAGTGGTTTGGGCCCTGACAGGAAAGGAAGACTAAAACCTATTATACCTAAGATGTGACATCCAACTTTAGGGTTAGGTTTTGTACCATTGCGAATTGGAACCTCGTCTACCAAAGTGACCACATGTGGAAAGGGGTGTGACTCTGATGATGAAACAACACCTGAGGATATCCAACTTGAAACTGATTCCAATGAATGGGATTGGAGTTCCTTTTCTTCTAGCTCCTATGCCCTTGAAAATGTTTTCCTTGACCCTGATGATTTGCCCATGGAAGACAAACATGAAATAACTCCCCCTCCCAAAACGTGTCCTAATGCTTGGATAGAGTCATTATGGGACCCAAGCTCCAAATCAGATACAAGCAGTTTAGACAGTGATACCACAAACATTTTTATCCTTACCATCTCGGCCCTAACTCTCCTTGAAACCGATGATGACATGTCCCTTGTCTATCCACAGCTTATCCAACATGACCAATAAGAACCACTCAAATTGGATTGTTTTCAAAATGATGAAGCAATTGCAGAATTCCTTGGACTACGGGAAGGCATACCATAAGGCGATCATAAGGAAAGGTTTTCTATTGATTTAGATTCCACAGCATATTTTGGGGAGTCAACTCCATATTCTAGTCATTAAAAATAAATAAAAAAATCCAAAGCTCAAAAATACAAAAAAAAGCAAAAAAGAGAAAAATTGAAAAAATAAAATAAAATAAAATAAAATAAAAAATAAGCTGCATCCTGCATTCATTGGTTAGTACATTTGCATTATATCAAGCCCATACAAAGCATTTTATCCATTTCATCTTATAAATGCATCAAAAACATAAACAACATTCATACATGTTCCAAAGATAGTACATAAACAGTGCATAAGACATCCATACATGAAAAGTAAACATAAACAACATTCATACATGTTCCAAAGATAGTACATAGACAGTGCATAAGACATCCATACATGAAAAGTAAACATAAGCCATAACACATTGCATCCCATCATATAGCTGCATATCATATCATATATCAGAAAAAAAATAAAAAAATATCGGAGTACAAAATTGGACTGTCTGTCCTACGTATGGCCCGCAGGCTGAGTACATAATGTCAAACTATATATGTCTCTGTCATAAGGAGCACGTGCCTCTGTCACTGGGTGCTCCCTCTGTCCTCCTCATTCATGCCATGTCTCAAGGATGAAGCCCCTCCTATCCCTGGTCCTGGCTGTGGTGGTCTCATAGGTCTAGTCACCCCCATGCTTCTCACTGACCTTCGAGAGCGTGGCCTGCTCTCTGTCCTTGATAGTGACCGATATGATGTTGCTCTCTGCTCTGGTGGAATTGCACTCTCATATAAAGTCCTCAAATGGCGCATCTCATCTCCTACCTCTAATAATATATGTGCCATCTCACGCGCACTAGCATCCCTAATCAGCCCAACATACTCGGTCACTCTCTGCTCTGCTTGTTGTGCTTGGGCTATCGCTGTATCTCGAGCCACTATCAGCCTGTCTATCTCTGCTCTATACCTATCCCTCTCAGTTGACCACTGCTCCTACTCTACTCTCCACTGATCCTGCTCTGTCCTCAAGATAGCATTTTGTCTCCCTAATGTCTCAATGTAATCATGCTAACTCGCTATGGTGGCCCTACATATATGCATCTCCTCTATGCTAGCTGTCTCCTGCCCTATGGGTATATCCTGCAATGACTCATGATCTACTAGATCTGGCTCATCTCTCTGCGTGCACCTAGGACTCTCCTCTCCCTCATCATCCTCCTCAGCCTCCTCATCCCCCTCGTCCTCATCCCCCTCATCCTCATCATCTCCCTCCTCATCATCCTCCTCCTCTCCAGTGAGTGGGAAGTCCTCCTGTCTCCTAGGTATCAGAATATCAGGATCTGTCAATGGCTTTGGCCGCTGTCGTGCAAACCATCGCTCATACTCCTCTATCATCTTGGCATCTACAACATCTGATCTCCAATCCCATTGTCTCCGCTGTAGCTATATGAAGTCAGCATATGCTATGTGTGGCTGAATCATCCTCCCCCACTGACTTGCCTCTCTGTGGGATTGGGAAAAGTGTGTAGTCCCTATCGGTACATCCTGCCTCTCTCCAAACTGTCATCTGACTCTCTTTGGCAAATACATCTCAATCACTCTCTAGTGATTCACTGGTCGCCCAACCAAGTATCTCTCCTATCTACAATACGGTAACTCATTGCCATCATCTGACCATCTAGGGCAATCATGATATGGCCTCCATGTGAAATCTCTCAACCTGTCTAGCTCATGTCGCCAATACAATATGTATCTGAATGGACCCTATCTCAGCACTCCCCCATAGCAGTACACATATGGTCAAATTGGTACTACCTGTCTCTCTGCAATCGGCCGACATATGGCTATGTGCTCAAATGCCCATACCTGTAAAAGTGTGACCCCACAGCTCAAAGTCTGTCCCTCTGATATGCTATCTAATGCAACTAAAAATATAGGATGGCAAGCACACATGATCCCCATGCCTATACAGTCCCCTCTGTCGCCATCCGCTCTAGCACTCTTCCCCATCCAATAGGGAATCCATGTCCTTGTCTGTCACCTGCTAATAGGCATGCCATAACCACTGCTATCACCACATACCACTGATCATACTCTGTTGCCATGGTCTCCCAGGGGATCTCCCTCTCTATGATATCAAGGTCATCTGCGTCACACTCGAATAATCTGCACAAAGAGTCTCTCCCTGTTGTGGGGTTGTACACCACCATCTCCCCATGAATTGAAATGCAGAGGATATGCCACATGTCCTGTAGTGTCACAATCGCCTCTCCAGTCAAAAGATGGAAAGAGGAAGTCTCTGAATGCCATCGCTCTACCAATGCGGTGAGAAGTCCTATGTTTGCCCTAATCTCGGGCATGTACGTAATGTAGTATAATCCAAGTCTTGCTAATGTGTCTTTGTCAATACTCCTGAGTCTGTATCGCAACATGAAGCAGTCAGGTTTGTTCTCCTGCATGATCAATGGATACTGTCGACTCTGCATCATAATTGGGGCACAATTTGTTAGTTTTAGGGTTTTTTTTTCCTAAGGGTTGATTTTCCTTGTTTCATGCACCAATCAGGGTTTTCTTATCTATTTTTTTGACCTATCCTACCCTTATCCCTCTTTTCAGGATCATCTGCGCACTACTTTTGGTCACACTAGGGTCATAAGTGTACAATTGCACTTGTGCAACATCAAGCTGCACCTGTGTACCTTACATAGGTGTAGAACATCACTACACAAGCACAGATCTGCATTTTTCCCTCCCCTATGGGCCCCGTAATGTCCCGCAATCAAGCAAAATTCATGAATTTGAACATATGGGTTTTTGAGCTACATACCGCTGCTCCTGCATCATCCGATCATCTGTAAATGCATACACATTCCCCAAGGTGATCTGCCATTGGAATATTCACCATCTCTCTGCAAGGGTCCTTTTTCCTGAGCAACAACTCCTCCACTTTGGCCAGTGAAAATGAACTCTTTTCCTTCTCTTTGTCTCCTATATAGATCTTTGTCAGTACCTAGATGGATGTGCATGGTCCCCATCTTATGATGGTCATGCTCTTTTGCGCCTTCCACTGCTTGTCCTTTGTGCATCCGACCTTCGATTTTTGATCTGTTCGAACCTATCATCTTCTATAATTCTTATCGATCACTCGGCCTCTTTTTTGGATTTTTCCAGCCAATTCCTCGAGGGGGCATGCATATGTCATTGTTATTGTCTGGGGCATTTTCATTATTGTTCTTTGAAACAATGCTTAGAATCACATTGTCTCAAAGAGGGGCAAAATGTAGACGTCTAAAAATGGTCAACGCTTGTGGAGTCATACTTTAACATTTGCGCATTGCCTTATTTTAGGGTTCTTGTGTCACATTAACATTTCTTCTATGTTGTGCACTTGGTCTTCATCATTTGCGAGCATCAAGTCCTTCTACTGCATTCATCATTTTTATCTCTTTCGAATTAGGTCTTGTCAATAGCAATCTTCAGTCATGATTTTGGTCGATCTTATCCTGTCACATCATGGTGTGTGCTCATTTATCATCATTTTGGACATCATCAATCCTAATCGATGATAGAATTCGGGTTTTGTCCTCTTGTCAATCTTTCAATCATCTTTAGCTTGTTAGTAATCATTTGTGATTATCAACTTGTCAATCTTGTCATTTTGCGATCGATTCGTCATCGATCCTTGTCCTTGTCAGCCTCATAATTTTGTGATCGATTCATCATCGATCCTTGTCCTTGTCAGCCTTGTCATTTTGGGATAAATTCATCATCGATCCTTGTCCTTGTCAATCTTGTCATTTTGTGATCGATTCGTCATCAATCCTTGTCCTTTTCAATTATGTCAATTTGGATCGATTAGTCATTGTTCATCGTCAATTAGCGCCTATCAATTTTATCTCCTTGTCAATCTTGGTCAATTTGTCATTGATTTTTGTCAACCAATCTCAATCATTTATCAACATTGGTCCTTTATCAATCAGAATCATGATCGAACCTACATTAATTTCTTGTTGTCTTGACCTAATTGCTTGTCCTCTTATTTCTAGGGTTTTATGATTTATTCATTTAATCCTTTTCTTCTTCTTTGTGAGTTAAATAAATCTATTTATTTAGTCCTAGGTCTCTTTCATGAATTAATTAATGCATGAAAACCTTTTTATTAATTCACCTAATCTCTATTTCATCTTTTTCCTCAATTTTCTAATTTGCTAATTTCTCCTAATTCCTAATTTCTATTTCTCCTATTTTCTTTAATTTTTCTAATATTTCCCCTAATTTCATTCCCTCATTTTCTCCTATGTTTATGCTTCCATTTGTTGCAATCATGGAGGCTATTTTCTCTCTTCCCTTTTGTCATGGGAATGGCATTTCAATCTTGTCATAATTTGTCATACATCTTGCATAGCAACTTGTCATAATTTGTGCATAATTTGTCATACACTTTGCATAGAAAGTGTCACACATTTGTCATAATTTTTCCATTCTTGATTTGAATTTCCTTTCAAATCTCTTCATGCTAATCTTGTCCTCTCTCCAATTTGTCTATAAATTGGATGATTTTCTTCAATGAAAAGGAGGAATCAATCACATTTTCGAGTAACCTTATGCTACGAATTTCATCTCTCAACAACTTGCTTTCCACTTGCATTTTGGACTTGTAGGTGAGATCCACATCAAATTTGAAGATGAAAGAAGAACAATGGAGCCACATGAAGGAGATATCTGCGTCGGTTTGCTTCGATTTCATTTGATTTGAATATCTTGTCTTTATGTCTTCATTGATTGGATTTAGGATTGCTTTCATAGCAGCTTTAGGTTTTGTGGTTGTCCTCATTGCTATTGTTTTGATGATTTTCAATTTCCTGATCTACCAGAACATCTCGTGTAAGTGGCTGGGGTGATAAAAGGTAGCTTACGTGATTAAAATCTTTTCCCTCTGGCCCCGTAGATAGGTTTGTTTAACATAGCTTGAAGCTACGGGCGTATTGGGTACCTTAAAATGTTTAATGGGGTTTGATCAAAAGATTGCATGGCAATGACATCTACGAAAATGAGGGCCACACGTGTGAAGTCAAACATCAAAAAAATATATTTTGAGTCATCTACTATGCCAGGTTGTTATCAAGCAAGGTTTGAGATTCAAATAAGTTTACAACTACCTAATTCAAAGTTCTTATACAAATTCCATTAATGTAGACAAGACATGAGCCGACCTACAATGCTTGAGAAATAAATTTACAAAGTTGATCTTTCTACAATCACTTTGCATTTGAATATTTCAATAAGATAGAGCTTTGTAGTGACAAGGAAAATTTTATGCAACTATTCTATTAGGAATTTCAATAAAGCAAGTGAACAATTAAGTGTGATCTTTCTTGTGAATTAGTGTGTTATGACTTTTAAATTTTTTTTTCTTTCGTGCTTACAATTGTTGAATCTAGAGAGAGATAGGTTAGAATTTCTAGTTTATATTTTTTGCAAAATGCCAAAAAAAATAGAATCATTCAAAGGGAAAATGGAGTTGAGGCTTGAGGAGCCTGCACTTAGTATGGCTATGGCCACACAAACACCCACTGTTAGCCAACCTGAAAGTAGTTCAAAGAAATCTAGGGCTCCTAGGGAAAAGAAAAACCCTTTCCTTGAAACAATTAACCTCATAGTAGAATCAATTGGTAGCCATGCTCAAGATGCTCCTACCAAACTGAAGTTCGTGCAAAAGAGAAATGAGTTGGCTACCTCTATCTCTGCAAAAGCTATGCCATCAGAACCTAAGACTCCACAAAAGAAAAAGGAGTTGATTCCTAAGGAGGATACAACTACACCTAATGCAGAGGTTGATATCTGTAAGAAGGAAGATAAAAGGACTCTCAACCAAAATGTATTAGATATTATTCTCCAATCAAGTTCAGACTGGAGGGAAAGTGAGACTTTTAGAGATGATTGTGAGCATTGTGGGGATGCCAACATCCCTATTTCAAGGTGGAAGTTGTTTTCTCATTTATATCATATAAAGGATGACCCAATTCCTATCTCCAACCCATGGAGTTTTGATTTCACCAAGTTGACTTTGAGATGTGTTCATGGTACAATTTTGGTCAACATAGGAAAAATGTCAATCATAGAGTGTTTTGGGTTAAGTTGGCCTGCTTTGACAGAGATCAACCTTGACAAGTTAAAAGTTGATCATGATAAGTGAAGGAAAATTCTGAGAAATGATGAAGTCCCTCTATTCAAGAAAAAGTTTTAGAACAACAAGAAGGTAGATATTTTTATTTAGAGATGGAGACCTTCATTCTAGGAAAATTTAAAAAATATTTTTTCCACATATTATGCCCTATGTCAAGTATTAGGGAAGTATGGAGAAAGTTCAATGCCCACTAATATGATGCTAATGGACATGTGGATTAAACACAAATATGTTAATTTGGAATATGATTTTGCTTGGCATATTCATGAAATGATTTACGAAGGGCTATAGAGTGTATTGTTTTAAAATGAAATCAAGTATAATTAGGACCTAAAACCACATTAATATAAACATTGGAATAGAAAATAACCTAAAGGAATAATCCTATTTGACTTACACTTGGAAAATAGAGTCAAAGGACTCTTTTAGGGTTTCTATTCCTTTGCTGCTATAAATGAAAATATGCAAAATATGAGAGAATGTGAAACTATGTAGAGAAGATGAATACAAATGACTAAAACAACAAAACAACAAACTAATTAACAACATAAATAAGACAACCAGTATATATCTAAGAATAGAATTATGATGTGCACCTATAATTAAAAACTCAACTTGAACTGATAGAACTAGGGCACTGTATAACCTAGTTTGAGAATTTGTGAAAAGCCACAAACTAGAAACCTAAATTCTTAGACTGCCTGGGCACCATTCTTAAAATTTGGAGCAAAATGAGGAGGACCAAAGTGTGGGGTACCCTGGTCCCTAAAAACTAGGTCCATTTTTTTATAATGGGTTTGCACATATCTACTGATCTGTTTTAGAAATTGTTTGCTCTGACGAAAACCTATAACTCTACCTAAAATCAAAAAAATGGTGGTGTTGTGGATATATAGTGTTTTGCCTTAGTAAAACCCCTTGTTTTGGTGATTTCCACCTCCACAAATATCCAATATTGAAATTGAAAATGTGTGTGTGCTCTTGAATCTTTTGTGTTTGTAAAATTTATATGAGTTAGATGCAAACTAGAGTTCTATGCTATGTTTTTGAGAAAACCCTAAATGCTTTTGATGAGAATACTTTAAATCACAATTTTAATACAAATCTAAAGAAATATTGTAAATATGAAAACTAATGTGATACAAATCTGATGCTCACTAAAGAGACATGAAATCATACCAAATCTTAAGGAAGAGGTACAAGCCAATCAATAGTTGGTGATTCCCTTATCTCTTCAATATTTCCTAAAGATTTCAAAATTGATGAAAATGTTCATGAAGACTCAATCGATGGATGAATTTTCTAGTCTGAGACTTCATACAAAGATGCACTTTCAATTCACAAGGATCTCCTTTCAAATTGCTAGATTAGGATCCTCAAATGAGAGAAGGAAATACCATATATTTGAAACCTTAAATTTAAATTTGATAAAAGGATGACTTAAAATTGATGAATTTTGACACTAAGTGAGATTTGAATAGGGTAAGATATCCAAATTAAGCTCCCAAAATTTGGGGAAAGAAATTTGGGACCAAGTAGTATACTACTTGGTCTGACCAACTTCTATTTTATTTTTTGGGGATGTGAGTTAGCGTGATTTTGATAACAAATCTAGCTTGGTGGGTCAAACCAAGATATGTAGATGTGTGAAATATATGTTGAAGATTTAAATTAGCATAAGATTAGGATTAAATAAAAAGGGGCATGCCTAGGATCAAGGGCTCAATGTTATGACATGTAAACTGATGGGAGAGGACTTATCTTTCGTTAAATTAATAATTAAATACCTAAAGAAGTCCTATAATGCTAAATTCAATAGGACACACTATGGTGGGTGCTAACCTAAGGGTGGAATTGGACAACCTAATTAAGGGTGTACAATTTTTGACACTACACAGACAATAAGATAACATAACCAATCAATCAATTTTAAATATTACTCTCTATTGTGTCATTTAATATTGTACCAACACAAATATGAATGGAGTGGGTTGCTAAAATTGAGATTATTTGATGATCAAGGGAGGGCATGGCCAATACAAAGGTGGTGTTACATTTAGGACAAACAATGTAACATGTCTGATTTGTAACATTTCACAATTGTTTTGTTAAGATGGTAGTTGTCTAGTGTCGAACTCTGCTACCAAGGTTGTCAATATTAGTTATGTCATTATTTAGGGCCAAAGCAAAGAGGATTAGTGAAGGATAACACAACTTTGTAAATTAGTTTTTATTCTTTGATTATACACTCACCAAAGTATATGGCTGTCCTCAACCACCACATTTATTGCCAATTAGTGTATCTCCTAGATTAGAATGAATTCATGTTGCGATTCATTTGGATGGAGAAGACATATATGTGGGGTCAGTGAAAACGAACATATTTACCCTGTTGTGCAAGATATTGTATTTTTTTTAATTGGTGCTAAGGCTCTTGAGCTTGTTCAAAATCATTTAATTAATAACTACTACTTGCAATCTACAAGGAAAAGAAAGTATGATCTAGAGGGTTTAATGCATTAGTTGAATAAGGATCATGTGTATAGAGGTTATTAATTTCATGAGCTATATAATATTGAGGATGTAATAAGAAATTTCTCTACTATAGAGGAAGCAATATAATGAAGAAAGAAGTGGGCAATTCTTTTAAAATTTGAAGTAGAAAAGAGAAAATTGGACCCAACTTTCTTGCAATTTTATTCAAAAAAGAAGAATGAGTTAAAAAGAATTGAGCTCATGATATTAAATTTTGAATAGATATATACTAGAAAGGTTTCCATTGAGAAGGAAAAACCCATTATTTAGGACAAGTCTGTTGAAATATTGCCTTCTATTGAAGAAGCTAGAGAAATTGAAGAAGCTACTAGAGGTGATATATTGGAGATTGGGAAAGGATCACAACATGAGCCTGTTATAGAAAAATAAATTGAAAAACATGTGCCTCCAAGTTTAGAAGACTTAATGGTTGCACATCCAAAGGTCATGTTAGGACAACAACCATTGATAAACCAACCTCCAAAAGAAAAATAAAAAGTTACTCCTATTATTTCTCATGAAATATTAGAGAAAATAGGTGAAACAAAAGGAGCTGCTAATATGTGTATGGGATGGCTGTTGATCAAGAGGTGGAATAGCCACTAAGGAATCCACCTATGGAAGTGCTAACAAATGAGCCAAATGATACCTAGGTATCTTTGGATTTAGTCATTCCTCATCACCAAGTTGATGATGAAAGGGTTATTTGTGCCTCACAATTTTTGTCTGATAATGAGTTCATCAAAACTCTAGAATTTAAAGGTCTATAGTTGAAAATGAAAGGGTTGACTAAAGGACTAGATAAAAAGAACTGAATGGCCCTTGATGAATTAAACTTAGATCATGTTACACCAGAAGAAGAAATCTTGTCAAAGAAAGTGGTATGCTATTAATTCCATCATGGAATATAGAGGATGTATTTTTTCTTGATCAAATTAGACAACGCCAAGACCCACTCTTTGTGGCAAAATTCAACAGTGAAAGGAGTATAAGTGGTACTGGTTCCCAGCCCACTCTCAAATAATTATCACATTGGGACACATTCGCGTGTACAAATAAGCCACAATTGTTAATTGCTGTAGAAGAGACCACTAGAGATGGTGGAATTATGAGGGCATTGAAGGATACCACTGTCTTGGAAGATGCTACAGTCAAAATACACTCTATAATGTTTGCAAGGGATGCAATTGAACAATAGAAAAAACATTGAAGAGAATGATTACAAAAATAATAAAATAAATGGGGCATACAATAGAATGTTTTACGATAATATCAAGTTGATGCATGCCCTTGGAGAGCAAAAAATTTCTCCTCTTCTTCATGATGTGAGTCAACCTTCATCTTCAAAAGGGATTGTTTCTCGTGATAAATTTAAAGAAATGAAAAAACAAATCGAATATTTACAAGAGATATTAAGAGGGAAAGAAAGCTAGTTACAAGAGGCTAAACTGATGGCCAAAGATAGGGCCCTTGATGTTATGAAGGGTACAAAATTGCCTTCTCTAAAATAGGTTTAGAATAAGTTGGAAAAAAGTTACATCAATACTTATGTAAGCATGTGTGTGTGATTTGGTTTTTTCATGTCCATGTGTTTGTCATGCCATTACATTCAAAATTTGTGATTACATTCAAAGAGCATTATTTCATTCATGGTTAGTTCCAAAACTAGGATTTGACCTAAGGAAAACCCCTATTCCCCAGCATCTTTCCCTTTCTTTCCTTGTGTAGGAAACAAGTGCAGAGTTGTACTCGACAAATCTGGAAAAGTCAATAGTGACAAACAAGTTAGATTTTGACAAAGAAAAATTCAGAGGACCTGGGTGGATTTATGCTACCTGGTCCTAAAAAATCAAGCCGAACTTCTAGGAATAGGTTCTAAACATCTTATTTTAGCCAAATCTCTATTGGTGATTCCATGGAACATCTATAGCTTACTGTTTTTTCTATTTTACTTTAATTATCCATGGTTTTGCTCTAATTTCACAATTTATAATCTATTTCAATCTAGAAAGAGGGAGCTAAACTACTTAACTAGTTAATCTAACCAAAATTTCAGCCCTTTCCTTATTCGGATTGAGTCTAGACCTATTAGGTTCACCCCTCTTTCAATGTATTCGCTAATTTGGTTAATTAGTGGTCTTCTCCTTCTTGGTTAAACCCTTATTCCAAATTACACCATTATATTGCCCTGGTTGCCTCTTTCTACCTTGGTCCCTATTGCACACCACTCCCATCATTAGCCCTATTACCTACCCTAGGCTCATTAAAACCAATCATGAAACCAAAGATTAGATATCACTTACAAAGTCAAGTTTTATCACCATTCTAAGCCTAACATCATCAAACATACTCAATTTCCCACAAGGCCTCATTAGAATAGAATTAAGTTTGAATCAATCAAAATTTAAACAATACATTTACAAACCAACCAACCAACCAACTAGCCAAAAACTAACCAAGTAGGTCAAATGGCCCAAATGAGCAAACTAGAAGAAGCAAGACAAAATCCTAATACTTGCATGCAAAATCATAGTTCTAAGCATCAGATGCAAATTTTTGGTCAGTAAATGTGCATCTCTAAGCTACCAAAGTGTATTTTTATTCTACATATGTGCAACAGCCCATCAAAAGTGAAGGATTACTCAAAAGTGTAGTTCTACGCTATCTGGGTCAAAGGACAAATACGAAGGGTTTAACTCAAAAACAACAAATACCTATTTGATTTATATGCTAAGCCAACATAAAAACATAATAAAGATACCATTTTACCCATCCCACAAAAACTTTGACAACATTTCCTTTTGTAGAACCATAGTTTTCAAAAATTAAATTGAATCATTCACAAACACATCCAATTGATAAAATTCAAAAGGAGGGCTACTTCAAATCATCCAACATACTATTTAAACAAAAATGAAACCATTTAAATTGAGAAATAATAGAGGGAGATAAGGGTTCCTACCTTAAGTTCAGAGAAAACATTAGTCTGAAAGAACACACACCACATTCAGAAGAGATCTCTAAACAACCTTAGTGATTCCCAAGATTATTTTTTTAAGCTATCACCCACCAAATTTCCCCAATCCAGTCCACCATAATCAATCATCCAAGTTCACCAAAGGATTAGGGTTTGATAGAAAAAACATAAAAGATAAAACTATGTGTCCAACAATGAATTCAAACTACTCACATAACTCAATTTTTTAGTGAACAACATAATAACAATAAAACACAATTAAAAATCTAATTATCAAAATCACCTCCCAAATGACTCCCTAGCCAATATCATATAAATATCATCAAAACAAATGCATATAAGCCATATTTCAGAATTAAATGTCATATCAACATATTAATAGTAAAATATCATTAATATAAGCTCATTTAATGATGACAATTAACATATAACTGACTATGCACATATAGTCTTCAAAGGACTTACACAAATATGCATTAGGGTAACTAGACATTACCTAAGTGGTAACTAGAGGTATAAATATTTGAAATTAGGGATATCATTCAAATTAGGAATAATGGCTAGGGCTAGGTCACATGAATGGCCAATGTGCTATATCCTATAGCTAGTCTTGGGGATATGGGCACACTCGGACTTGTGGAGCTAGGTGGAGTTGACGCCCTATACCTACATCAACCAAAACATACAAAACATACAAACACCTATGAATACATATATAATATAATATAACTAATACATAAGTAATAATTCCCTAATTGGGATCACACAACAATATCGTAACAAGCTATCTCATTAAATCAATGTAATATTATCAAATGGAACATACCTAAATATTGCATCTAACATCATTATCATCACCAATTGTCTCTTTGATCCTCTTAATATATTTGAGGAAACAAAATAGTAGAAATATAAATTACTTTATTGTCAACTAATTAGGCTAACATCACTTGTTTCATTCCAATCATTAGTCAAATCAACATCTCATGCATGGAAGTATTGAATTCTTACATGTCCATCAAAATCATAAAAAAACAAAATAGGTCATCACACATCATAAGACAACTACACTATCATGAATCACCATAATGGAATCCAACATATCATAGGTCCATAATTGTCACAAAGTACATATATCCAACAAGGCATAAGACAAGCACTCAAGGCCATACACTACAACAAAGTGATATTTAATCAAGATCAAAGCATCAAAAAGATGATTCTCATACAAACTACACAAGGCACAACCACCAACCCACATCAAGAAGCATGAAAACAAAAGAGAAAAATGAATGGGCATTAAAATCCTAGACTAATCTCTTATTTTTATGTAGATATATTTAAGATATATATAATCTAAATACATGTGAACTCATAAGATAATAAGATTACAATCCTAGAACAATCTCTCAATTTTCAAGTAGATATATATATCGTTCCTGGACTAAGGAGGTTGAACTCATAAGATAACAAGATTAAATAGATTAAAAAACATAACAATCCTAGACTAATCTGTCATTTTTCAAGTAGATATATTTAAGATATATATAATCTAAATACATGTGAACTCATAATATAACAAGATTTAATAATTCTAATGGTTTCAAACAACTATTCATGAAAAAGCACATACCCCTAAAGGCTTGAAAAAGGGTAACTCTAGCTCTTCTTTTGCTTATGTGGAAGACAAAGGGAAGAATGTTGTTGTGGATCAGCATGGCACAAGTATAGGACCCATTCTTGGCCCATCAAAATGAACGTGTAACCATGATAAAGGCAAGATGGATCATGCTCATATTGTCCATGATCTTTTGAACATCAATGAAGGTGTGATTCGCAAGAATGTAGAAACTTTACAAATGTTAAAGAAACTTCTGTAGGCTTTTGGACCTATGTTGACCCTTTGGTTTCCTTTTGATTTTTTGTTGGCCAGGTGTTGGTTTGAGTTTGCTTTCTCATGGTGTTGATAGTCATTTTCTAGTGTTTCGGGTCCCTTCAAACCCCATTTTACTCTAGTAAAACACAAGATTAAATAGACTAATGTTTTCTCTAATAAAGACAACTAAAATTAAAGAGATTACTTTAAACTATAGAATTAAGAAAAGAAAAGAAAAAAACAAAAAAATACAAATGGATAGCAATTTAAAAATAAATTTATATTTTTAATATTTCTTTGTATATAAAAAAATTGATTTCCACTAGATATCCTTTGTACTTATTTTTTGTAACTTTTGTATATCATTTTATTATTTGTACTCTATAAACGTGGAAACTAGTTTTGATTTATGTCCTCTACATTATTGCCTCATCACATTATAAACCTAGATGAGCTATGACAAATGTGTCATGATACACAATGATTTTTAGCTAAAATAACTTACTCAATATTCAAACTCTTTTCCCACCAACTCTTACAACAAATACCCTCATAACAAATAACATAATATACATATTAATCTAACTAAAATCAAAAGGGTTTAGAGACACTTGATGATTATTTTATGTAAAGTTTAAGAGATAAAAAAGAATATATTGATTCATATTTTTCATCATTTTAAAACCCTAACATTCATATATATGTTTAAATATTGATTGAAATAAAACTTTCCAAACTATCTTATCTTAATCTTCTTCAATTTTAATTTCCTAATGTAAAATTATTTTTTCCAATATCATTTTCACAATTAAAAATGATTAACACAACTTGTCTACATTTTATTAGTGGCAATAGCAAAAAAATCTAATTTCATGATCACAATAGAAAAATCTTTATTTGATAATCATTTACACATCAAATTATTATTTTTGATAAATAAGATTGCAATACACATCAAAATATTAAACATAAAATTATTGATCTTAATAATAAATCAACTCTTTATAAAAATATTTAAATGTAAAATAATTTATTTTATTTAAAATAATAAAATTTCTATTGAAATATATGATCTAATTTTAATGGATTTGGAACATATGATATGTCCCAATTTCTTTTTTATAAATTTATTTAGAATAAATATATTAATTAGTCCACAGATTTCTTAAGTGAACTTTGGAATCTACAAATAATCGGCAAACCTCTCTCACAAACTCAACTTTCACCAATCTAAACCTCTCATGACCTAAAACAAATGATCAGCAAACCTATCTCACACCATCAATTTTCACCAACTTAAACATTCCTCATCTCATGACCTAAAACAAATGGTTGACAAACCTATGTCAGAGTGTCAATTTTCACCAACTTAAACATTCCGCATCTCATGACCTAAAACAAATGATTGACAAACCTATCTCACACCATCAATTTTCACAGACGTAAATATTCCTCATCTCATGACCTAAAACAAATGATTAGCAAACCTATCTCACGCTGTCAATTTTCACTGACTTAAATATTCCTCATCTCATGACCTAAAACAAATGATTGACAAATCTATCTCACACGGTCAATTCTAAGTGGGACCCACACGATACAATACACTAAATCAAAGCTTAGTATATGTTGTTTAAGAGTGATCGTCTTTGATAGTTTGGTGAATGAAGCTTGCAAACTGGCCAAGTATGCGAAAAAGAACAGGATTACATCCAGAGAGATTCAGGCCGCTGCAAGGCTTCTCATTCCCGGAGAATTGTCTAAGCATGGCGTGTGGGAGGGTAACATAGCCGTCGCCAAATTCCTAGCCTAGTTTTTTCCTTTCTGTACTGGTTATCAACTTTATAGTCAGTTTGACTTTAATGGGTTTTCTTTCTAACAGTTATATTGCCTGTTTACTTCCTGGCACAGGCTTTAGATGCTGTGTGTCGATTTTTTACGGCAATTTTCATCCATTTTGGAATACAAGTACATATCCTTCCTTCTGATAAGTGTGTTCTAATTTCTTTTACTTCTTATGGGATTTTTTTAAATAGTTAATATTTATAAATAATTATAGTTTATCATATATACAGAATTTTCAATAAATGTATTGTGTTTAAGAAAAGATTGAAGAATTGATTGTGTTTTTAGAAAAGAATAAAAACTTAATATAGTTAAAGCGTATAACTTAATATAGTTAAAAAGCGTATTTCTTAATAATATATTTTTTATTAATCAGTTTTCTATATGAAATAATAACATTTAATTAATTGTGTTTAGTCTTATGATTACCTTTTTTATTTTGCATGTCATTTCATTCTTACACAATTAATGTTTATAAAGTGTTTTCTTTAGAATCGATCACTTAACTTATTTAGATCTTTAGAATAGTAATAAATTTTAAGATTGAGATTATTTCTATTTAATATTCTTTACAAATATCATTTGTTACTTCACATTAGAATTTTGATTTGAACTTTTTTATAATGGCTAGTTAGAAGGGGATTGTGTGGCCCAAATTTAAATTTTAAAAGTAAAAAATAACACGTCAATTTTATGTGCTAAAATTAAATTTTATTTTATTTTTGCATTACAAAATTGATATATAAATGAGAAAATTATGGATCAAGATCTATTTGAGAAAAAGGTTAGATTATAGATCAATTATTCAATATACAACTTGGCATAAAACAACTTTTAAAAGGATGGTGTATACACCTAAAAATTGTTTGAAGATAATTAATTAAATAAGCAATTATTTAATTAATCCTCCTCCCCAATTTAATTAAATTCACTAGGCAATTTAATTAAATTTCCCCTTTCATCTACTTATTAATAAATCTAAGGATTTATTAAATAGGTTCATTTCACCCCTTTAATTAATTAATTCAAATTAATTAATTCCCTCCATCCAAAATCATTTCTTCTAAATCCTAATTAATTAAAACAAATCAAATTCATGAGTTGTTGAAATTAATTATCATTTTCCCATTATTTGAATTTTTAAATTCAAATTCTCCTAACTTCTACAACTCCTAAACCTAACCCATTCTACCTACCAGCATGTCCCCTTTCATCCAACATCTTCTAGAACCTTGTGACACTTGTCACTAAGTGTTCCCTTTCATCTAACTCCTTCTAGAAGCCTCTTGACACTTGTCACCATAGAGATGACAGATGTTCCCTTTAATCCAACCCCCTTTTCCCATCCTCCTCCAATTTAACCATTAATATCTTCAGATCAATCTTGACCATTGATTCTTGCCACATCACCCCTAGCGTTGGAAAATCCTATAATAGACCTCATTTTGGAGCAATATTGGTCCCAATTTCATGTCCCAATTTCATATAATTTCTTGCATATCATTTGATCCCATCTCATTCTCATCTTATGCATTGTTACTATAAGAATCTAGCTTATACTTTATCAGTTTTAGCAATGTTATCATGCTCAATTTTAGCTTAAATCTTAGCTTAATCATGCTATTCTTGCTAAGATCATGCATTTTCATCTTTCAAATCCTCCATCTAGGTGTAGTCAAGTCATTGGAATATGCATAATCAAATCTAAGAGCATTTTTCATACTCACTTTTACTAAAAAGGCAATAAGTTGATTAGCTATGGTTTTGTCTTTCATTATTTCAATTTACTAACCATTGCTTGTAATGATTTATTGAGTGCATTATGTTTGTAGGTACAGGTACACTTCACAGAGCATGACAGATGGTTTATGCATTTTCACCATTCTATTTTCCCCACTTTGACATGTGTGTAAATCTAAATGAGTCAAGCGGACTAAAATATAAAAAGTAAAAAAATCATAAGATGTCAAATAGCCAATCTAATGATAAAGTACATGTATGAATTGTACGTGCACTTTGATAATAATTAATGATGATTTCCCATCGTAATTTTGTCTATACCTATTTGGAGGATGAACAAATTTTATAGAACAATGCACATTGCACCATATAGAAAATAGATCTTAGTGATCCGTGATAACTTTTATTAAATCTAGAGGTGAGTGCCTCCCTACAAGAAGATTTTGATGAAGGTCATCAGTTGGAATTCTTGTGGCCTTAATGCCTCGAATAAGTATCACTTGTTAAAGCGAATGATTTATTTGGAAGCCCCTGACATTGTTTTCATCTAAGAAACAAGTTGATGTGAGCATATTTAAATCCTTGTTACCTCGTGTTTGGTAGTTAAGTGATTGTGTTGTTGTTGATGTTGATGGTTATGTTGGTGGCCTTGCAATTATGTGGAATAGCCAAAGTGTGATGGGGTAGGTTTTAGTTTTGTTTCCTTCGTGCCTCTAAATTAGGTTAAAGAATAATAGGGATGGGCTTTGTTTTCTAGCCACAAATGTATATGTTCCTAACTTGACTCATGGTAGAAAGAGAACTTAGGATCATATTCATGATCTTAGAAGAACTTATGAAGAGAAAGAGTGGGTTATTAGTGGCAACTTTAATGCTATGCTTTCTGCCATGGACAAGCCAGGTGGAAGGGTCTTAGTTGACTCTAGTTCCTTAAATTTTAGGACTTTTTGCGAGAACCTTGATTTAGTGAACATTCTCCCTAAGGTGGGTTGGTATACTTGGAGTAACAAAATAATAGGGGATGATAATATTCAATATCGCTTGGATAGATTTTTTATTTTTTTCTAAATGGTTGTTGGAGATTGATGGTTTTTTTCTCTTTGGTGCTACAATCTGGTGGATTGGGCAATTGATCAATAGCCTCGTAGATTAAATTGAACTAGAAACCTAAACAAATTTTCTTCAAGATGGAATCCTTTTGGTATGATCATCCATATTTCTTTTGAAAAAAAATTAATACTAAAGAAGAATTAAAGAATGTGGAAAAGATAGTTGTTGATTCTACTCTTTCTCAAGAGATTAGGGAGCAAGAGAAGGACTTACTATTGAATTATGAGAAAGTTATAAGAATGGAGGAGTATTTTGGTGGTAGAAATCAAAGGGCTCTAGTCAATTGTAGACAACCTTTAGATCACCTTTAGATCACCTTTTGGCCTTTGATTAGCCACTTTGAAGATGTGGTGGGGGAGAAAGTGAGTGATTACATAATCAATCACAATGGTTCTCTGAAGTGGGGGAATCTAGGGGCTCTAGTGAATGAACTCAGGAATGCTTGTATTTTTATACATTGCAGACTAGATAATAGGCATATTCCAATCGATAGAGAGGAGGACATGCATGTTTGGTGCTTCAATGGTAGCGGCTTCATTACCATTAAAGAAGCCTATAACTCATACTTTGATAAGGGGAGTGATGCTAGTTTTGTTAGACTTATAGGGTGTAAATATTGGCTACCAAAAGCAAATAATTATATGAATTTCTTGGTGATGCAAGGTACTTACATGGGATCAATTGCAACAGTTGGGGAAATTCAAACCTTCTAGATGCATCTTGTGAAAGGTTGAGGAACAAAATAATGATCACTTATTCTTACATTGTCAGTTTGCTAATTAGTTATGGGCTTATTTTTTTAAACATTGGAAACTAGCATGGGTTTCTTCTTATAATTTTCCTAATTTCATTGATTATTGGCATTTGAAGACTAAGGGTCCTGGACTATACTTTGTTTGGAGGGTTGCCTCTACTTATATTCATTGGAATATTTGGTTAGAACATAATAGATGGGTATTTAATGATCAAATGCGGGTTGTGGAAAGTGTTTGGATAGATTTAAAACATTCTTGGCTAACTTACACTTCAGGTGTAGAATGATAAAATTAGAGGAGTTGATCAAGTTGAGATCAATTGGGTAGAGGATTGGACTTAATTTAGATGGATAGGAAATGTTTTTCATATTGAGAATAAGATGAAGCCAAGGGTGAGTTGGGTCATGCTAGGTGTTGAGTGAACCAAATTACATTTTGATGAGGCCACCAAAAGGAACCCAAGGGTGGATAGTAGTGGTGGGTTGTTAAAAAAAGAGCAAGGTTAGCCTGTTGGTCTTTATGTTATGAATTTTGGAGTAGAATAAAATAATATGGCAAAGGTGGGGGATTTTCTTAAAGGATTGGAGATAGAAAAGCGTAAGGGTTTGAATAGAGTATGGTTGGAGGGATAATTGAAGGTGGTCATTGAAGCCATAAATGAAAAGAAAATAATGAATTGGTAGATTCAAGTTGTATTAGGGAAAGCATGTTCAACCCTGCATACATTTCATAGTTATAGATACTCCCATATTTTGTGTTTAGGTATTTAAAGTTGTTGATTGGGCTACCAATTTTAGTGTTTATATGTTTCTTTGAATAGGAAAAAGTGTTAAACTCTATTGGTTTGATTTCACATTTGACATTCATCAGCTAGTACTAAATAACATCGATGCACATCCCCTGAACAATTAGTAGTTTTTTGTGTATGCAGTTGCATCCATGAACTCTTACTTGGTGTATGCAACTACATCCATGAGGCATTTCTCGAGATTTCAAACAATAGGATAAAGGAGGAAAGTCCCAATGTACCTTGAATTTCCAACATTAACATATATCAGAGTTGGTTGTTTTGATGTGTGTGGGGGAAAAAGCAAGACTAGGTTATCATGCCCTAATCCTACCTCTTATCACACATTACGGAATACGAAAGAGCCTAGAGGTATCGCACAATTGGCTACTTCTTTTTGTGAAAGAGAGAGCCATGGGCTACCTATTAGGGTTTTTATTCCTTTGTTGTAATTGAAAGGTAAGATTATGCAAGTCCAATTCCTAACCCTAAAATGTAAGTATGAACTAACAACAAGATTGCAGAATTGAACTTAGACAATGGAAAGCTGTAAACACAAGGATAAAACAAGAATGCAAATGCGTACCTGGAGTCAAAATCGGACTGAAAATGTTCGGGACGGGGGCGCGGGCGCCACTGTCCTGATTCTGCACTTGAAACTGCACCGGAAACTGTTGTTTTGCCCTCTGGAACACTGTCACAAACTGTCGAAAGTGTTGTCTGTCCGGAGGACCAGGGCGCCCAGCGCCTCTGTCCTAGGGACCAAGGCGCCCAGCGCCCCTGTCCTAGCAGGACCAGGGCACCCAGCGCCCCTGTCCCAGTCTTTTGCTCTGCAATTTGATGCAAAGTGCTGTCTCGACCTGCTCTCTCTGGATCTGTATCCTGCGGCGTCGTCCGAGTCCCGAGACCTGCACTTATATCTGAAAAAGGGTGTATGGGTGGCTATATAGGGTTTTGCCTTAGTCAAACCCCTGCTTCGGTGATTTCCACCTCCACGAATAGCCAAGTTGTATTGTAAAAGTAATGTGTGTGCAGACCTTGTGTGTGTGCAAGATCTAAAATGCAAGTAAGCAAACTAGAGCAACCTAGAAAGTAAACCCTAATTGCTTGTTAATGATAATGTAAATGCTCTAAATCAAGATGCAAAGTGATCTAAAGCATGGATAAATGATATATTGAAGCTTATGCAAAGACATGAAAACAACATGAAACCATACCCAACCCCCAAGGGAGAGGTACAAGCCAATCTTCAGTCGGTGATCTCCTATTGTTCTTCAATGTCTTCCAAGCCCTAAATGGATGAATGGAATTGATAAATGCTTGATAGAGGGATGTTGTAAGATGTTGAAGTCTTCAAAGATCTGCTCTTTCGCTACATATGAGGTTCCTGGAAACAAAAATCCGGATCCTTTCAAATGAAGAAAGAGAGCTCTTATGTATGAAACCCTAGGCCGCAATTTCGTCTTTTGGCCGACCTAGAGATCGAATATCCCACCAATTTCTTGGGGTTAAGCTTTATTTTATGATTGGATCGTGCTCCTAAAATTTCGGGAAAAATGTCCGGGACCGTGTGCACTCCGGGCGCCACGGTCTCGACAACTTTTCACCAAATTTTCAGGGCCGTCAGATATGATGATTTTAGAGAGAATCTCGAAGTTACAGGTGATTTCGAGATGTTTTGACCCCCAAAATCAAGCCCCCAAGCTCAGAATAGGGCCTAATTAGGGTTTTTGATTAAGTGATGTATTGGAGGAATAAAATGAAAGGGGCACACTTTAATGAAAGGGCCCGACTTTGTGATGTGGAAGATGATGAAATAGAACCTTTAGACCTAATTAATTTGATTAATTAAGTGCTAAAGGGGAAATGAAATGCAAAATGCAACTGCGCCAAGGTGGGTGCTAAACCAGGTGTTAAATTGTACCGCTTTAGCAAGTGCGTACAATTTATGACGTTACATTTAGCCCCCACTTTAGCGGTCATATGAGTACTACGTGCATATGCAAGCTAAAGTATAGAAAAGTAAACATCATTTGAAAAAAGGATATATCCATAAGTTGTCGGACGAAGCCCCCAGTGGTATCTGCAGTACATAGTTAGGAACTGCACCCTACAAAACACACGTTAGATCACAAAAATCACCTAATGCTTACTAAGGAAAGTGATGAAATTTGTGAGTAGCTGTATGCCCCCCCTGTTTTGACTTGCTTATTACGGAGGTGAAATAGGGTAGCATGTTTACTTATGACAAATTGTGTAAGAGAGTATTGATGAGGGATGTTCACTGAAAAGGCTTCATCAGAGCACTTTTTGGAACATCCTGAGAGCAGGGAAATGAAAATATGATTCCTACGCAACAAACGGTTTGAAAATCACATCTCCCAAACTCAAGTTATGATGAAATAAGTGAAAGAGGAAAATTAGGGTTTTGAAAGTAAAGGTAAAGGAATGAACGTATATACCTTGAAAGAGACATTTGCATTTATCACTTTGTTGATTCTGAGTACTGTTCATTGCAGCGGAGCCCACATAGCCATCATCATGCCTTCACGATGACCGGAGCGTCCCACGAGGATTGAGATCATGCGACAGGCCGTGATCGACGACGAGCCACTGGACGAGGTGATTTGACTAAACTTTGACTTTTGATTTTCTGCATTTTGACTTTTCTGTGATCGTTTGCAGGCCCTGAAGGCTGACCCGGGCCCCACCCAGGGCGCCATGGTCCCCCCAGGGCGCCATGGTCCCTATGGGGCGCCCTGGTCCCCCCAGGGTGCCATGGTCCCTGACAGGGCGCCATGGTCCCAACCAGGGCGCCATGGTCCCTGACAGGGCGCCATGGTCCCAATCAGGGCTTGGCATACGATGTTCGACAGTTTGCATGAGTGATTTTGATGATCGAGTACTGATTATGGTTATGCTTTTGTGTTGCAGGGCCTTCCGTACATGAGAGAGCATACAGCGGGACATATTCTTCGCAGTTTGCGAGATCAGATTCCGCGGCTTACTCAGGCAGAGAGAGACACATTGTCGATAGTAGGATTATGGTATGTGATCCTCATGCCAGCCATTCGGTTCCATCCTGCAATGCTGATGGCATTGATGGAGCGATTGGATCCTGACACATGCACATTTCATCTTCCAGTAGGGGAGCTGACGGTTACACTCGAGGATGTGTACCGTATACTTCGTCTTCCTATTAGAGGAGTGACTGTTACATACATGACTGATCGGTCAGTGGAGGATCATCAGAGGGAGCAGGTATATTGCATAGGGAGAGTCATGTCGAGCAAGACGAGAGGTCGCATCATGGTCAGCTGGCTCTTACATCTTACAGGGGAGGTACCCCTTCTGAGACGCCTAATGATCGCCATCATAGCACTAGCCGTTTGCCCTAATGGGTGAGGTATGCACATGCATGGGGGTCTCACATGGTGCATCAGAGCGATGGAGAGACACAGGAGAGTGTATGCTTGGGGTCGGAGTATGCTTGCACATCTCTATCACAACCTTGAGGAGTATGTATTTGGACATGGTTGCAGTTTGATGACATGCACACTTCTGCAGGTATGGATTTTAGAGCACTTCACATGCACCAGGCCTGTTGGCTTTCCGCTGAGTACGGCTAGCGAGTGACCTAGGGTGTTTTCTTATCCACTTACCAGCGAGTGGAGATTTGGAGATCTGTTATATTGGAGAGTGATTTTTGATAGACTGACAGCCGAGGTGACAGTGTGGAGACCTTACCTGCGGATGCACAGATGGGATGGGATGGAGAGACAGTTAGCATGCTTACAGAGGAACCGCCTACTGCAGGGGTGATATTCACACATCATAGTCCCTTTCTACTTTGACCGAGTACGGAGGCAGTTCGGGCTAGAGCAGTGTGTTCCAGCCGATGTGCCCATCTATACTCGACACTCACGGGTCCTTCCCAGACCTAGAGCAGTAGCGAGACCGACGATAGATGACATCAAGACTACAGATATAGAGGGATCTGATCAGGATGTAGTCACTGATTATTCTGCAGAGCCTGGAGCATAGCGCAGGTATGTCTCATGGTTTATGAGATCATATTCAAGTCCTATCTTTCCACCGGATCACCCGACAGGCCATCCAGGCCCATGGAGACATGGAGACCGAGATGAGGACCAGGGATCCAGGTCAGAGGAGCCAGAGGAGGGAGAGGGTCATGAGGAGGCAGGAGATCCTGATCCACCTACAGGCGATCAGCCTAGCGTCGAGGAGGAGGAGGACACAAATAGAGATGAGGACAAGGAGGAGAGAACTGATGATGAGGAGAACGAGGATGCAGATGAGGATAGAGATGATGAGGAGGAGTCAGATGCAGCTCCTCACCATTCAGGGGATGATACCATAGCTCTGGATCCTCCTCTTATTCCCCAACAGGGGGAACATGAGGCGATACGGAGACCTGTTCCTAGTACCGTCCAGCCTACACCCATCGTGCACAGATTAGTCGAGCAAGGGGAGCCTAGTAGATCCCAATCACAGATGCTACCGTATCATGATCCATACTGGCGCGAGGGAGACCCAGGTATAGTAGGTTTAAATTGATTATTAATGTTTTGATGATATAGAATGGTACTAATACAAAAATCTATTCTACTGCCACAGCTAATGTGTAGGAATGGCGTTCCCTGATTCAGCAGGCAGTGACAGACATTTCCACGATAGCACAGATCCCCAGTTCCTCACAGATTGCCTATAGGCCTCAGGGGAACGCGGGTCGGCATGAGGACTTGTTTTCCCCATTCCGAATTCAGGTAGACATATGGAGGGAGAGAGAGAGAGTCCTATCAGAGGACCTTCAGCGGGCGCGGCGAGATCTAGTAGCAGCTCAGGTCGAGGCTACCACCTATCGCGCGATCCTTATGGATAGGGATCGTAGGAGTTCCTCTCGGAGTCACTCATGGTTTGTATCGCGCTACACACCCATGGGTCCACCTTCACGGCCAGATCAGGAGGGAACGTCCAGTCGACACTCTCCAGCCACTAGTCCTAGGGATAGGAGATGATTTTATGATGTAGGAGAGGTCACATTTTGGATGTATAGTGACCTATATTTGTATACGATCCACATATATATATGCATATATACATGCTTCTCTTTTGTCTCAAATGTGTTATCTTTAATGCTTAAAACAATGTATATTTTGCTTTGATTAAATCTAATACATTTGGTAAATGTACATGTATGTTCAGAATTTAATTTCCATATGATTGATTTCTCAATGCACTATGATTAAATTGATACATGTGTGACTTAATTAAATATTTAATCAAGTACTACATTGATGATAGGGAAGAAATATGCATTAAGTCTAAGAATCATATAACTAACGTGATTTAATTTTGAACTTAAACACAACATGATACGATTCTACTTAACACATAAAGACACTGTATAATATGCTAGCATAATGGAAATGTAAATCTTTTACAACTTACATAAATGAATTCAAGACAAACTATGAAGTAAGGAAACACGCTTGTCAAGAACGAAGCAATATAGATTAAACATCATAACATTTAATTCTATTTTGCTCTAATTAGGAGATACTAACATATTACCCAATGTTGAAGAACTGAAAAGAAGATAAATAAGGAATGAAGAATTAAGCATAATATCTACGCAAGTGCATAGCATTTATAGGTTCTTTAAGAGGCGTACCGTCTACATCCGCTATTTTGTAAGCACCTGATCCATAATCCTCAATAACGATATATGGTCCAAGCCAATTAGGACTAAATTTTCCCTTTTCTGTAGGTAAGGCATTCACATTGCGCTGATTCTCATAGAGGACTAAGTCACCTACTGAGAAGGAACGTTGAATAACCTTATCATTATAGCTTCGTTGTAGAGTTTTGTGATACGCTTGAATATGCTCAAGAGCGTTTATACGCTGTTCATCAAGCATCTCAAGCTGTTGAAGTCGTTGTTCTCTATAAGAGTCATCATCTACTATACCTTTGAGAGAAACCCTAAGTGATGGAATCTCTAACTCTAAAGGCATAATAGCATCAGCACCATAAACAAGATTATAAGGAGTAGTTCCTGTAGCAATTCGTACACTCGTTCGGTAGGCCCAAAGAGCATAGATTAGCTGATTACTCCAATCCTTACCATGCTTATTCACGGTTTTGCGAAGAATTTGTTCAATTATCTTATTGGATGATTCGGCTTGACCATTTGACTGAGGATAGTATGGTGTAGAAAATCGATGTTTGATATGATACTTCTTGAGGAATTTCTTCACGTCCTTGTTCTTAAATGATGTCCCATTATCTGAGATTATAGTAGAAGGTATCCCGAATCGAGAAATGATGTTTTCTAGAAGAAATTGACAAATCACTTCAGCAGTGGTAGAGCGAAGGGGAATAGCTTCTACCCACTTTGTAAAGTAATCTGTTGTGGTTATAATGAAGGTGTGTCCTTGAGATGAAGGAGGAGAGATTTTACCAATAAGATCCAAACCCCATGTGGAAAAAGGCCAAGAAGCTACTTGAGAACGGAGTTCTTGGGCAGGAGCATGGATCAGATTATTATGTTGTTGACATTGATGACATTTCTTAACAAATGAAAAAGAATCGTTCTGCATAGTTTGCCAATAGTATCCCATACGAAGCAATCTATGAACCAAGGATTTGCCTCCAAAATGCCCCCCACAGGCACCTGAATGTGCCTCTTCAAGAGCAACGGGGATTTCTGATTTGTTAAGACAGCGAAGGAGAAGACCATCATAACCCCTTCGGTAAAGGACATTAGAAAGAATGATATATCTAGTAGACAACTTGTGGATTCTAGCCCTAGTGTTTCTATTAGCAGAATCAGGAAAGGTACCATCGGTCAAATATCTTACGATATGCGAGTACCATTCATCTGAGTCTATAAAGTCACAACATGTTACCAGACTAGGATCATCTACAATAGCTGGAGAAATAAGGTTGTGAATAACAAATTTAAGATCAACCACAGGGTCCTCTAAAGATACAAGAGAAGCCACACATGCCATTGCATCCGCATGTCGATTATCTTTTCGAGGAACAGGTTCCATGGTATAAGAATCAAATTTTTGTAATAAAGAGATGGCAAGGTCTTTATATTGTGATAATTTGTCTTATTTTGCTTGATATATTCCTGTTACTTGTCTTATAATCAATTGCGAATCTCCATAGATATGTATGTGTTTTATGTTCAGAGCTAAGGCTGCTTTTATTCCTGCTATAAGAGCCTCATACTCAGCAATGTTATTGGTACATAAGAAATTGAGACGGTAAGATGAGGGAATGGACTTCTTTGTAGGAGAAATCAGAACAACACCTGCCCCCGATCCCATACGACACTTAGAGCCATCGAAGTATAACTCCCAAGTTTCATCTTTCTCTATAGAAAGAATGAAGTCGTCAGGAAAAGACTCAGGGTTAGGGAAGGAGAAAGGTGAAGGGGCCTCAGCTAGGTGATCGGTCAACGCTTGCCCTTTAATTGCTCTTTGTGAAACAAATTTAAGGTCAAATTCAGTTAACATCATAACCCACTTAGCTAGGCGTTCTGATAAATCAGTTTTAGAGAAAAGATGCTTCAACGGATCAAACTTTACCATGACGTGGACTTCTGAGTTTAAGAGATAATGTCTCAATTTCTGAGTCGCAAACACCAAGGCCAAGCATTGTCTTTCTATCGTAGAATATCGGGTCTCATAATCGAGTAAGGTACGACTTATGTAATAAGCCGGACATTCTTTACCATCTTTATCATGTTGTGCCAATAATGCTGCAAGAGCATGAGAGGATGCACCGTATAAATAAGGAAAGGTTTAGAAGGTTCAGCCGGTCGAAGGATAGGAGGATTAGTTAAATACATTTTTAAATCTTCAAATGCTTGCTAACAATCCTCATTCCATTGAAAAGTGATATTCTTTCTGAGAAGTTGAGTGAAAGGAAAAGTACGATCCGCAAGTTGAGATACAAACCTACGAATAGCTTGAATCTTTCCTTGTAAGCTTTTAAGTTGAGACACATTTCTAGGAGGTGGCATGTTGACAATAGCATCTATTTTCTTAGTGTCCACCTCAATCCCATGATGCGAAACTATGAATCCTAATAGTTTTCCACTATCTACACCAAAAACACATTTTTGGGGATTCAAGCGCATGTGATATTTATGAATCCTTTCAAAGATTTGACGAAGGATTTTAATATGATCCATGCGAAGAAAGGATTTGGCTAAAATGTCATCAACATAATCCTCTAAAATCTTATGCATATAATCATGAAAGATAAGGGTCATCGCCCGTTGATAAGTTGCACCAGCATTTTTAAGTCCAAAAGGCATCATTATCCAACAAAACGTACCCCAAGGAGTAGTGAAAGCGGTTTTGAATTGATCTTGAGGGTTAATAAAAATTTGATTGTATCCTGAAAAACCATCCATGAAGGATAACAAGGCATGTCCTGCCATAGAATCAACTATCATGTCAATGTTTGGAAGAGGAAAATCATCTTTTAAAGAAGCCTTATTTGTTACCTTTGTTATGCTGCATTGTCCTTGATGACAAAAAGGTTTTGGTGACTATATAGCTTTATCTCTATGAATAGTGGACAGGTGTAAGCAGATTAATTTTTGGTATTCATTGATAGTGAAACTTTTTGTGGAAGAGAAGAAGGTAGGTTCAGTGACCAGTGGTTCTTCAAATTCGCATTGTGGTATTTTTTGATTTAATAATCTACAGGGATGAATGCTTCAGATGGTAATATTTTATGGCTAATTTTGTGGGGATTTCTCGCAATTGTTTTAGCATCAAATTGTCAAATTGTTATTTTTGCAGTATGTTTTGTGAAACCGTGAGGGGTAAAAAGTAAAAAAGGAAGTGAAAGAAAAAAAGAAAGAAAGATAAAAGTGTTTTCTCTTGTCAAACCATGAAGGGTAAAAAGTAAAATGGAAGTGAAAGAAGAAAAAAATAGAAAGATAGAAGTGTTTACTCTTCTATTTTTAAAAAAATGAAAAAGATGGTCCCGAGTATTTTTCCAGTTATCAAAAATGCAAAGATTAAAAATATCTTTCTTGCTACTATATTCTTCCAAAGAAATAATCACAAGTAATTTTTTTTTGAAACAAAAATTGGGAAAAGGAAAGAAGTATTTCTAAAGAGATCCTATGCAGTACATTTATTTTGGTGATAAATTTTTATTAACTCCAACCTAAGCTAGGGTTTGGTAACCCTACTCAAGGATGAACACACAAAATAGTTTTATTCCGGTTGTGATTCAGTTCTATAAAAACCGTATTACAGTTTGGGAACCTGATTTTTGGAGCGTGGTCAAGGAAGAAGTTTTGTTAGTTGGTTTTGCTTGATGAAGGATAGATCTCTTGAATATAACAGGGTGTAACAAAAAAAGAAAAAATAGAGATGGCGGTGATAGACCATCTTTTGTATTAATCTTGTTTAGTGATTGACAAGTTGAGAGTTGCATAATATGATGCACTTCTGGATTTATCAGTGCTCGTAATTGGAGATATTTTCTTGATATCATTTGTGACATAGGGGTCGGTGCTCCTTGAAGTTTGAGACTTCTAAATAAAGTGTAAGGAGTGGGTGCTTCTTGAGATAATAAAATATTCTTTTATCGAGTGGTTTTTCTACCCCAAGAGGGTTTTCCACTCATGAAAATCTGTGTTGTGTGCTAATCCACTTTATGTGTTCCATTAGATGAATGCTCTGATATATTTATTTATGCTTCATTGTTGTTCTACAAAATTTTAATTCTTTATGCTGGTCACTTTGTTTTTTAATTAATTCTACCAGTCATAATTTGATGCTTTGACAAGTTCAATAAGAAGCATATCAAGATTACTCAATTATATATATTGTTTAATCAGAAATGCATGCTTCAATACAAGTTAGGGTGTCATATGTGTGTTAAAAGAGTTTTCCAAAGTAAGAAAAAATTAAAGAGAGTTAAATTGATTATTGACTCTGATTCACCCCCCCCTCTCAGAGTCAATCCACTTCCAACAAGTGGTATCAAAGCGTAGGGTCCCATCTTTTAGGTCTATCCTAGGGATTGTTCCTGGTCTTTTGGAAGTCTTGTCATGGCTTATTCACAAGAAGGTGCCTCTCTTTCAAGAGCTCCCCTCTTTGATGGCACAGATTATGTGTTTTGGAAGATCAGAATGGAAACGTACTTGATCTTTGTTGATGTAAATGTGTGGAACATTGTTATCACAAAATATGTTGTTCCTAATGCTATTCCTTCATATCCTGATGCTAAATCTTAGTATGAGTTAAATGCTAGAGCAAAACATGCTCTCTTGTGTGGTCTTACCAAGGATGTGTTTGTTAAAGTTATGCATTGTGCATCTGCTCATGAAATATGGAACAAGCTTGAAACTATTTATCAAGGTGATGCAAAGGTCAAAGAATCTAAAATTCTCACACTCAAGAATCAGTTTGAGTCATTGAGAATGAAAGAAGATGAGACTATTGCAAATTATTTTCTTAGAATTGATGAAGTTGTGAATTCAAGAAGGGGTCTTGGTGAAAATGTTGATGAAAAAGATGTTGTCAGAAAGGTTATTAGAACTTTACTTCCTAAATTTGAAACTAAGGTGTCAACTTTAGAAGAAAAGAAAAGCTTTTCAACTATGTCTCTTGACAGCCTACAAAGCATACTCACAGCCTATGAAATGAGGATAGGTAGTAATCCTTCTAGTTCTAAAGAAACTGCATTTAAAGTAGAAAAGAAGGAGGAACTAGATAGTGAGTCTGAACTTTCAGATGCTATAGAAGCTTTGCTAGTTAGAAAGTTAAAAAAGAAGTATAAGGGAAAATTACCCTTCAAATGTTTTAATTGCGGCAAAGCTGGGCACTTTGCTACTCAATGTCCCCTGAGTGATCAAAATAATGAAGAAGAAAAACCAGAAAAAGTATTCAAAATGAAAAAATGGAACTCTAAAAAGAAATTCAATCCTTTTCAGAAAAAGAAGAGTCTTTTTATTAAAGAAGATTCTGAAAATGATTCAGATGACTCACCTTGTGAAGGTGATGAAACCTTGTTTATGGCTGCAATAGAAACTTCCTCAAAGAAAGATTTAAATAACATATCAGTAGATCAATCTGATGATTTAGATCAAGGTGAAATTGATCTTGAAGGAGAGTTACTGTGTGCTCTCAAAGAAATCAAAAGGTTTAAGAAACTTGTAGCTTCTCATGAAAGTGAAAAACAGATTTTACAAATTGAATTAAAAGATTCAAAGCAAATAGTTGAGGATCTGAAAGTCTTACTTGCTGATAGTGAATTGAAAGTTAACATTTTGGAACAGCAAAGTAGTTCTTTACATAAGCAGATTGAGCAGTATGAAAGTACCTTGCATTTGAATGAAATCTTAAGCAAACAAAAACAATGCAAGAATTTGACAGGTATAGGTTTTGATAGTGCTGAATCATCAAAACAAATTACTAAACTTGCAAACAAAAAATAATTTCAGGCCTACAACAGAATGACTCCTTTTAGGTTTGGGTTCTTTCATGGTTACTGTTTTTACTGTAACAAGTTTGGCCATAAGGTTAACACTTGCAGATTTTTGCAACATAGAACTTCTATGTTTGGACATAATCAAGCCTCTGGTTTTCCAAATACTGTGAAGTGCATTAAGTGTAACTTATTTGGACATACTTCTTCTCAATGCAAGTCGAAGGAAAAAATTCATAAGGTGTGGAAACCAAAGTTTGTCCCTAGTTCTGAACAGTCTATGATAGTGCAAACTGCATTTCTTTCAAGTAAAAAGTCATTGTGGGTGTTGGACAGTGGCTGTTCACACCATATGACAGGAGACAGAAATAAATTCCTTCATTTCGAAAACTTTGATGGAGGTTTTGTAAGATTTGGTGATAATTCAGGAGCCTTTGTCAGAGGTAAAGGCACATTACTGCTAAATGATGACACTCCTATTCATGATGTTTATTTTGTTGAAGGATTAAAACACAATTTGTTGAGTGTCAGTCAAATTTGTGACAGTGGTTATAATGTATCTTTTAGTTCTCAAGGTTGTGCTATCAAAAATAAATCTGGTAAAATTGTTGCTACTGGTTTGAGGACTATTGGGAATGTTTACAATTTACTTGACTCCACAGATTATGAAAATAATGTAGGTATGTGTCTTATGGGTCAAGTAGAAGAAAACTGGTTATGGCACAAGCGCTTGGGACATGTAAACTTTGATAATCTAGTTCGAATCAGCAAGAACCAAAATGTCAGAGGTTTACCCATCTTGAGAAAACCATTAAATATTGTGTGCAAAGAGTGTTTGAAAGGTAAACAGACAAAAGTATCTTTTAAATCTAAAGAACACTCTTCTACTAGTCCTTTACAACTTGTTCATACAGATTTATGTGGTCCAACAAGGACACAATCCATCAATGGTGAAAAATACTTCATTCTCTTTGTGGATGATTATACAAGAATGGTATGGGTCACTTTTCTCAAACATAAATCTGAAGCATTTGACAGATTTAAAATTTTTAGGAAAATGGTTGAACGTGAAACTGATTTAAAACTTAAATGTTTAAGATCAGACAAGGGTGGTGAATTTACATCACAGGAATTTGTTGATTATTGTGAAAAACATGGCATTAAAAGACAGTATGCTGCTGCTCGAACACCTCAACAAAATGGGGTGGTTGAGAGGAAAAATAGAACAGTCAAAGAGATGGCTCGCACAATGCTTAATGAGGCAAATCTGCCAGACAGATATTGGAAAGAAGTTGTTCACACAGCTGTTTATATTCTGAATCGTGTGCAAATTAGGGTAAAATCTACTTTTACTCCTTATGAACTCTGGTATGGTAAAGCTGCTTCAATTAAGTATTTCAAGATTTTTGGGTGCAAGTGTTATATAAAAAGAGATGAAGAGAATCTAGGAAGCTTTGATGCTAAGACTGATGAGGGTATATTTCTTGGATATTCTACTCATAGCAAAGCTTATAGGTGTTTCAATAATAGATTGAACAAAATTGTTGAAACTGTTAATGTAAGATTTGATGAGAAATTCTTTCTAAGTGATGGTATGCAGGATGTTGAAGAGGATATACCAATAAGACTGGAACAAGTTTCTAAATCTGCTGAAGCAGAAATTACAAATGAGAAGAGTCCTCCATCAAGTCCTAAAGCAGAAAATCTTTTACATACACCCTCTAGAATCATTACTAAAAGACATCCTCAAAGTCAAATTATTGGTGAAATAGATGCAGGAATCTTGACTAGGAGAAGAGCAAGAATTGGTGAACAAGCTCAAATGGCTGAGCATTACTGTCTGGTAACTGATTTTGAACCTAAGTCTGTTTCTGAAGCTCTTATTAATGATTGTTGGCTGAATGCAATGCAAGATGAAATCAATCAAATAGAAAAGAATAAAACCTGGGAACTAGTGCCTAGACCAAATGATAAAAATGTTATAGGGGGTAAATGGATTTTCAGAAATAAACTTGATGAATCTGGTAAAGTTGTTAGGAATAAAGCACGCTTTGTGTGTAAAGGCTATGCACAACAAGAAGGTGTAGATTTTGGTGAAAAATTTGCACCTGTTGCTAGGCTAGAGTCAATACGAATATTTCTAGCATACTCTTGTTATAAAAATTTTAAAATTTATCAAATGGATGTTAAAACAGCATTCCTAAATGGTTATCTTGATGAAGAGGTATATATGGAACAGCCAGAAGGGTTTGTCTCTGCAGATAAACCTAATTATGTATACAGGTTGAAAAAGGCTCTATATGGTCTTAAACAAGCTCCAAGAGCTTGGTACTCCAGGTTAGATGCTCACCTTACAGCAAATGGATTTACTAGAGGTGGAGTTGACAGTAACTTATATGTCAAAGTTGAAGGTAATGATATTTTACTTGTTGAGGTCTATGTGGATGATATCATTTTTGGCTGCAATAATGATTCTTTATCCAAAAAAATTTCAAAACTCATGGAATCTGAATTTGAAATGTCCATGTTGGGTGAATTAACCTTCTTTCTTGGTCTTCAAGTAATGCAGCTTGAACAAGGCATTTTTTTTTCACAAACCAAATATGCAAAAGAAATGCTAAAGAAGTTTAATATGATAGATTGCAAACCTGTTAGTACTCCAATGGAGACTAGCTGTAAATTAACCAAGGCAGATGACTCACCTGAAGTCAATCAATCTGAGTATAGATCAATGATAGGCAGCTTACTTTATTTAATTGCATCTAGGCCTGATTTAATGCATGCAGTCTGTTTGGTTTCACGATTTCAATCTGCCCCTAAACAATCTCATTTGATAGCTGTGAAAAGAATTTTAAAGTACATTCAAGGTACTTTAGACTATGGTTTATGGTATCCACGAAATAATGATTTTACTCTTGTTGGTTTTATGGATGCTGACTGGGCTGGCTGTGTAGATGATAGAAAAAGCACCAGTGGTGCATCTTTCTTCCTAGGAGATCGTCTTGTTTCCTGGCATAGCAAAAAGCAAGAATGTGTCACTTTATCAACTACAGAATCTGAGTATATTGCCGCAACAACTTGTTGTACCCAATTAATCTGGATGTCTTATCAACTTGCTGATATGGGTATTACAGTAAACAAGCCAATCTCTATTTTTTGTGATAACACTAGTGCCATAAATCTTTCTAAAAATCCTATTATGCACTCACGCACTAAACATGTTGCAATAAAGTTACATTTTCTACGTGAACAGGTGTTAGCTAATGAATTTCAACTTTTATATGTGCCTTCCCAGGCACAAGTGGCTGACATTTTCATAAAGGCTCTATCTAAAGAAGTATTTGAACATTTCAGAGATAGGTTGGGAGTTATCTCTCAATCTATTCTTGCTTAATATCTTGCATTCTATGAGGGGGAGCATCACTCTCCCCAAGTTTTTCCCTTTGTCCTTGAGACAAAAAGGGGGAGAAGATAGTTGTTCTTACAGGTTATTCTAAAGTTTCACAGTTGGAATTACAGGTTATTCTGAGTTTCACAGATAGTTGGAATTACAGGTTGTTCTAAGGTTTCACAAATTAATTGCCAGTTTACTCAGGTGGTATTTATGGTATCATGATGTTGTTTCTAGCAGTTAATGATGGTTCAGTTTTATGATGGTTCATTTTTTGGTATTTATGGTATCATGATGTTGTTTCTAGCAGTTAATGATGGTTCAGTTTTATGATGGTTCAGTTTTTTCCATCAAGGACAAAGGGGGAGTTTGTTACCTTTGTTATGCTGCATTGTCCTTGATGACAAAAAGGTTTTGGTGACTATATAGCTTTATCTCTATGAATAGTGGACAGGTGTAAGTAGATTAATTTTTGGTATTCATTGATAGTGAAACTTTTTGTGGAAGAGAAGAAGGTAGGTTCAGTGACCAGTGGTTCTTCAAATTCGCATTGTGGTATTTTTTGATTTAATAATCTACAGGTATGAATGCTTCAGATGGTAATATTTTATGGCTAATTTTGTGGGGATTTCTCGCAATTGTTTTAGCATCAAATTGTCAAATTGTTATTTTTGCAGTATGTTTTGTGAAACCGTGAGGGGTAAAAAGTAAAAAAGGAAGTGAAAGAAAAAAAGAGAGAAAGATAAAAGTGTTTTCTCTTGTCAAACCATGAAGGGTAAAAAATAAAATGGAAGTGAAAGAAGAAAAAAATAGAAAGATAAAAGTGTTTACTCTTCTATTTTTAAAAAAAATGAAAAAGATGGTCCTGAGTATTTTTCCAGTTATCAAAAATGCAAAGATTAAAAATATCTTTCTTGCTACTATATTCTTCCAAAGAAATAATCACAAGTAATTTTTTTTTGAAACAAAAATTGGGAAAAGGAAAGAAGTATTTCTAAAGAGATCCTATGCAGTACATTTATTTTGGTGATAAATTTTTATTAACTCCAACCTAAGTTAGGGTTTGGTAACCCTACTCAAGGATGAACACACAAAACAGTTTTATTCTGGTTGTGATTCAGTTCTATAAAACCCGTATTACAGTTTGGGAACCTGATTTTGGGAGCGTGGTCAAGGAAGAAGTTTTGTTAGTTGGTTTTGCTTGATGAAGGATAGATCTCTTGAATATAACAGGGTGTAACAAAAAAAAAAAAAATAGAGATGGCGGTGATAGACCATCTTTTGTATTAATCTTGTTCAGTGATTGACAAGTTGAGAGTTGCATAATATGATGCACTTCTGAATTTATCAGTGCTCGTAATTGGAGATATTTTATTGATATCATTTGTGACATAGGGGTCGGTGCTCCTTGAAGTTTGAGACTTCTAAATAAAGTGTAAGGAGTGGGTGCTTCTTGAGATAATAAAATATTCTTTTATCGAGTGGTTTTTCTACCCCAAGAGGGTTTTCCACTCATGAAAATTTGTGTTGTGTGCTAATCCACTTTATGTGTTCCATTAGATGAATGCTCTGATATATTTATTTATGCTTCATTGTTGTTCTACAAAATTTTAATTCTTTATGCTGGTCACTTTGTTTTTTAATTAATTCTACCAGTCATAATTTGATGCTTTGACAAGTTCAATAAGAAGCATATCAAGATTACTCAATTATATATATTGTTTAATCAGAAATGCATGCTTCGATACAAGTTAGGGTGTCATATGTGTGTTAAAAGAGTTTTCAAAAGTAAGAAAAAATTAAAGAGAGTTAAATTGATTATTGACTCTGATTCACCCCCCCCTCTCAGAGTCAATCCACTTCCAACATTATTTAGATCCTGAAAGTCGGTACACATTCTTATTTTGTTATCTGGTTTAGCCACAGCGACAATATTTGAAATCCATGGGGAATAATCAATAGGGCGGATAAATCCAGCCTCCAATAACTTTTCAATCTCAGCCTTAACAAGCAAAGCTACCTTAGGATTCATTTTTTGAATCTTTTGTTTCATGGGCTTAGCATCAGGAACTAAGACAATGTTATGAGTAACAATCTTAGGATCTATACCAGGCATGTCAGAGTATGTCCAAGAAAAGATCTCGGGGAATTCATGCAATAAATCTTCATATTGTTTTTGTTCCTCTTCATCCAAACATTTTCCAATTTTAATAACTTTCTCTTTATTGCAAGGGTCCATCTTAACATCAGTGGTGTCACTTATGAGAAGATTGCTTTGTTGAGGAGTATCCTTTAGCTGAGGGAATTCTTTCACAATCTCATCATTATCCGTCTCTTTTCCAAAGTAGGCTTCAGTGTTCAAACAATAAGGGAGTCCCCTATTGTGATGATAACGAGGAAGAGTGTCATATGCTCCTAAAAATTCAGCTAAAGCATCATCGGTAGGGAAAACGTCAAAAGCACAAGCACACGAAGGATCCCCATCAATGTACTCGGGGTGTTGCAGTGATAGAGAGGTAGAAATAACATTAACACTAATGCATGGTCTTTTAGAAGCTTTAGTGCGCTTGCTGGGATTATAGCCAAGTCCAAAGGCATAACTGTGAAAATTAATCTCTAGAGGAACTTTTATCCCTTGTTCATGAACACCGCAACCATTTCCATGATACCCATGCTTAGCAAAAATGCGAAAACCATGACCATAACGATCAGCCATTTCAGGAAGAGAAGGTGGTTTTTCATAAGACAAAGAATCAAACTCTTCATAATTAGAGGTGTGAGGAGAAGAAGTTTGAGAAGCGGCCACAAAATTATTACTCATAGGTTCGGGTAAGATTGATCGATTTTTAGCTTCTTCCTTCTTTTCAACTTTAAGCTCTCTAGAAGGAACCTTATATTCACCTACAAAGGTGGGATTAAAATCAAGAGATCCCCAATCATCTTCTTCGAGGATCTTCCCAGGATCAAAATCCTTCTTATGTGTAGTTTCAAGTCGAGAAGAATCTTCTTCAAGAGCTCCAGACTCATCCGAAGAATTTTGATCATCGGAGAGCAAGGATTCACCGATAGGTATCTTATTTAAAGAGTCATCACTAGATGAGGACGGCTTAGAAGAACCCCCCTTGGAAGTAGATGTTTGCAAACAAGCCTGAAAATTAGTATCACCTATCAAGGTATATGTCTTATTGTTATAAATAAATTTAACTTGTCTATGCAATGTAGAGGGGACAGCTCGCATACTGTGAATCCAAGGTCTCCCTAGTAGCAAGTTGTACGTTAGATTTCCCGACATAACATGGATAGGTGTAGGCAAAGAAACAGGCCCCACTGTGATGGGTAAGGTGATAGTACCTAATGAAGTTTAGGCCACATTATCAAAGCCTCGAATAGGACGAGAGTCCGGTTCAATTAAGGATGTATCCACATTCATCTTATGCAAAAGATTAATGCAACACACATTAAGACCAGAGCCATTATCTACTAGTGTTCGCCTTATAGCAGTTTCTTTCATGATAACCACAATCATCAATGGATCATATTGATGTTGGATTTCACTAGTAGGCAACTCATCTTGGGTAAACACAATTTGAGCTTTAGGATTCATCACAGAGTTAATCAAAGATGCTATATTACTAGATGTATTCGGTGGAGGAACATTCAAATCTTTCAAGGCATCTTGTAACATTCCATGATGAGTGGAAGAAGTTTGAATCAAATCCCAAAGGGATATCTTAGCAGGGGTAGCTTTAAGTTGTTCTATGAGATCATATTCCTTGCCAAGAACTTGTGAAATACGTGGAGCTTGCGGAAGAATTGGTTGAGGATTCGGAAGAGAAACTGGAATAACAGGAGGAGGATTAGGCTGCCTATTATTTCTGGTATGATAAGTATGGGAAACCGCATGATAACTCTCTCTATTTATTTGCTTGGCATAATTATAAGGACTTATAGGTTTTCTTCCTTGCACAGTGATGATTGGTTTATTCGGAGTACAAAAGGAATCATGATCATACCCTCCTTGGATAGTAAGGAGAGGTGATTTAGGACCTTGAAAGGTGGGAGAAGGATAAGCTCCTTGGACTTCAAAGAGAGGCTTTTTATGCTCATTCAAGTTTATCATGTTAACTAATTTAGAAGTCTTGTTCTTGTTTAAAGATTTCGATAAAGCCACAAAGTCATCAAGAGCATCATCCAACAAAGCATGATCATATCTATTAAAAGGTTTATCTTTTGATTCAAAAGGAGACATCTCCTCATAGAGGGGATTGTTGAAAACAACCATGTTACTAGATTTAGTGGAAGAGTTGATAGGAATGTACCCTTGAGAGGACTCATTCAACTTATCTTTCTCATCACAACGAAATGGCATAGTAACAAGGTTTATGAGTTTTTGGTAAAATGAAGGTTTGGCATCTTTAGGGTTCAAAAACTCATCTAAAGCTTCATCTAATTCATCTTGGCTATACTCATAATAATCATCATAAGCATGAACATTTTGCAAATAAAAGTAGGACATTTTGAAATAAAAATTGCATGAAATTTAAACACACAATGCAAAGAAACACACTCTTTTTTTTTTTTTAATGAAAATGAAATGAAAACACACTAAATCTAGATCTAGATCTAATAGATGCAATGCAAGAAGAAGCAATGATAGATTCACGTCGGGTTCACCAAAATGTGTGGGGGAAAAAGCAAGACTAGGTTATCATGCCCTAATCCTACCTCTTATCACACATTACGGAATACGAAAGAGCCTAGAGGTATCGCACAATTGGCTACTTCTTCTTGTGAAAGAGAGAGCCATGGGCTACCTATTAGGGTTTCTATTCCTTTGTTGTAATTGAAAGGTAAGATTATGCAAGTCCAATTCCTAACCCTAAAATGTAAGTATGAACTAACAACAAGATTGCAGAATTGAACTTAGACAATGGAAAGCTGTAAACACAAGGATAAAACAAGAATGCAAATGCGTACTCGGAGTCAAAATCGGACTAAAAATGTTCGGGACGGGGGCGCGGACGCCACTGTCCTGATTCTGCACTTGAAACTGCACCGGAAACTGTTGTTTTGCACTCTGGAACACTGTCGGAAACTGTCGAAAGTGTTGTCTGTCCGGAGGACCAGGGCACCCAGCGCCTCTGTCCCAGGGACCAGGGCGCCCAGCGCCCCTGTCCTGGCAGGACCAGGGCGCCCAGTGCTCCTGTCCCAGTCTTTTGCTCTGCAATTTGATGCAAAGTGCTATCTCGACCTGTTCTCTCCGGATCTGTGTCCTGCGGCGTCGTCCGAGTCTCGAGACCTACACTTATATCTAAAAAAGGGTGTATGGGCGGCTATATAGGGTTTTGCCTTAGTCAAACCCCCACTTCGGTGATTTCCACCTCCACAAATAGCCAAGTTGTATTGTAAAAGTAATGTGTGTGCAGGCCTTGTGTGTGTGCAAGATCTAAAATGCAAGTAAGCAAACTAGAGCAACCTAGAAAGTAAACCCTAATTGCTTGTTAATGATAATGTAAATGCTCTAAATCAAGATGCAAAGTGATCTAAAGCATGGATAAATGATATATTGAAGCTTATGCAAATACATGAAAACAACATGAAACCATACCCAACCCCCAAGGGAGAGGTACAAGCCAATCTTCAATCAGTGATCTCCTATTGTTCTTCAATGTCTTCCAAGCCCTAAATGGATGAATGGAATTGATAAATGCTTGATAGAGGGATGTTGTAAGATGTTGAAGTCTTCAAAGATCTGCTCTTTTGCTGCATATGAGGTTCCTGGAAACAAAAATCCGGATCCTTTCAAATGAAGAAAGAGAGCTCTTATGTATGAAACCCTAGGCCGCAATTTTGTCTTTTGGCCGACCTAGAGATCAAATATCCTGCCAATTTCTTGGGGTTAAGCTTTATTTTATGATTGGATCACACTCCTAAAATTTTAGGAAAAATGTCCAGGACCGTGTGCACTCCGGGCGCCACGGTCCTGACAACTTTTCACCAAATTTTCAGGGCCGTCAGATATGATGATTTTAGAGAGAATCCCGAAGTTACAGGTGATTTCGAGATGTTTTGACCCCCGAAATCAAGCCCCCAAGCTCAGAATAGGGCCTAATTAGGGTTTTTGATTAAGTGATGTATTGGAGGAATAAAATGAAAGGGGCATGCTTTAATGAAAGGGCCCGACTTTGTGATTTGGAAGACGATGAAATAGAACCTTTAGACCTAATTAATTTGATTAATTAAGTGCTAAAGGGGAAATGAAATGCAAAATGCAACTGCGCCAAGGCGGGTGCTAAACCAGGTGTTAAATTGTACCGCTTTAGCAAGTGCGTACAATTTATGACGTTACATGATGTTTATCCTTACATGCTTCCAAGATATCGCACAGATAGAATTTAACTCATAGAGCTATCTCAATAGATTATAGTAGTCCATGGGAGACAATCTGATTCTCACAAACCTATCCTCAAGTTTCAACTATCTATTGGTAGGTACTCAGTGTCTTTTATCTATAAGGATAAATCAATAGAAAGTGAAATGTAATGGGTCACTCTAAGGAAATTCAAGAGAAGAATGGACTTTGATGATTAGGGGATGAAGAGCGAGTTGAAAAATAATTTCACTCATGTACATAGAATAGAATACATATGGGCTAACCATAGAATGGAGGTTGGATTATAGCAAGCTCACATTAGAGAAAATAGAAAATATCAATATTGTTGATGTTCTTGAGGATATGGAGGATGATGAAGATTTTTTAGATCTCATCTATGAGGCACAAACAATTGTAGTAACTACCCTTCCTCATATTCAATGGTTTCAAAAGGAATGTATTTCCCTCCGAGAAAGGTTTCAACTTTTGTTGGAAAACACTAATGTTTGGTTGCAGGAGACGGGCTTGAGACTCAAATATTTTCAATAAAGTTTAGAAGATGATACTAAGGGGCCAATGGGAAAGAGATTTGAATTGAGAACTAAGAGTAAGGAAAATGTCCAAACTCCTCAAAAGTCCCTAAAAGTATAAGTTCACGGTTGGGATAGGTAAATTAAAAAAGAAAGGTGAGACATCCACACACATAAAGGAGCCGATTGTTGAGCTAGAAGATGAATAGTCGAAAAAACATGTTGAAGAATAGGAGGAGCTTAAGGAAGGAGAGACATAAGAATAATACACAAAATAATATCTATAAGAACCTCCAGTGACATCACCACATGTGTCTACATTAGAGGTAGAAATCAGAATTCCCATCATTGTGTCATCTTTGGTAACTATTATTTCTCTTAGTAATCAGAGTTTGCATGTTGTCTCTACTATTCATATAGCACCATCTACTCTTGTTCAAACCATCCATACTTCCACTATTCTTGTGTCCAATTTTGATTCATCGCATGATAATATTGAAAATAGTTTTGGATCACTCTCATCTTTCTCTAGTCTATAAGAAGTATCCACTACCATGTTTGTCTCAACTAAGATAAGAATTTCAAAAATTCATAACCAAGCCTATGCCAAATGTAACATATGTGGCTATCCTAACCTAGACTACTTCCATTGTGACTGCTACCACACAAGGTCAAACCATAACTATGTTATCCATATGATAGAATTGATTAGGTGTTGCATTGATGTCAACACTTGTTGTTATGGTTGTTTACTGGCTTTCGATAGGCGGATTGGATTGGGAAGACAATCAGTTGATTGCCACCAGATCGCCACCAATATGATCTGGTTGATGGAATAAGTTTGTATGGATGGTTCATATGCTTCTGAAGTATGTTTTGGTTAGTTGGTGTTGACTTGATGATCGGATGCTATCTCATGTTCTAGTAAGCTTGGTTTATTGGTCCAGTAAGGGTTTCACCGATAGAGCTTTATTGAATATCTTTGATGTAATGCATAAGTGGTGTTGGTGCAGCTTCTAGAAGGGATTCAGGATGTTGATGGTGATTTTGTACATGCCTCGACTAATTGGTGTCACATCTTTGTTTTGTGTGGATCTAATTTAGGTCTAGTACTATCTAGGTTATGGACCGGTTTGCATGAAACGTATTGGTGGATCCTGAGATACACTTCCGGGATGTTTTATTGATTTGATGATATTTATTTGGCCTTAGGCCAACATGTGTTATGATTATATTTCTGGATTATGTAATGAATCTATTGAATCATCATTTGTGGGGCCGACCTAATTGGTTAGGTCCCGAGTTGGTATAAATATATCTAAGATCTCATTGTAGATCATATGGGTAAGGAGCAAATAATGTAATAATAATTTGTACAGAGGATTTGGTTGATCATAGGCGATTGAGTTGGTTTATGTAAGAGGTTTTGGACCTCCTGTATTAAACTTAACCAGAATTGTAATTTGGCATGTTTAATGCTATCACCGACACTTTTTCTCTCTAGATTGTAGTCCAAATATCTTGAGGTGGTTGACATCTCTGTAGTTAATGAGACTCCATTGTAATGAGCAGTGCACTCTAGGCAGTGTGCCTTTCTGCATGTGCAGGCCCCTATTGTAATCATATACTTGCTACAAAAGTATCATCTAACTGTGGGCAGGGTTTCCCATCGTGGTTTTTCCTCATTGAGGTTTTTCACGTATAAATCATAGTGTTATGTATTATAGTTGCATGGTATTGATTCTTTGGTTTTAATTTATGTTTTAATGCTTAATCATTTATACCGGTATAAGGTTTTAAGTGTTTTAATTAACATAATCTATTAACAACTGATTCACCCCCCCTTCCCTCTCAGTTTTTCTCCGGATATCCTAACAATTGGTATCACAACCTCGTCCTCTTTTTGTAGAAGCTTAACCGCTTGAGGAAGATCCTATGGTAACTAATAATTCAACTCATGTTTTTCGGAAGGACATCCCTAGGCTTGATGGAACAAACAATGGAGTATGGAAGATTCAGATGGAGACTCAATTAAGATGCATTGGAAAGGAAATTTAGGAAATAACTTAGAATGGTTACACTCATAATTCGGCATCTGGCATTCCTTCACCGACAGACTTGGATAATAATATTGAGAATGATTGCAGAGCTAGAGAAGCCCTCTTACGTGCCTTACCAGATCAGCAAATCATGGGACTATCAGACAAATCATCGACAAAAGCTATATGGGAAAAGTTGGAGACTCTGACTGAAGGTGATTCTACTGTTAAAATTGTAAAACTTGAATGTTACTAGGTAAGATATGAAAGCTTGAAGATGGAGGAAGATGAAATAATTTATGCATTCATGGAAAGGGTAAATGAAATTGTATTAGGAATTCAGTGTTGTGGTGGATCTCTGGGAGAGGAAGAGATTGTTTCAAAAGTATTAAGGGTTTTGCCACTAGCATATAAGATGAAGGTAACTGCAATTAATAAGCTAAGAACCATGCCTAATTCTTCTATCAATAGAGATACTCTTGTTGGGAAGATATCTACTTTTGAGCTTGAGGAATTTGGTCCTCTTGGAGCTACAAATATTAATATTGCATTTAAGGCATCTACATCATCAATCGGCAAGCAAGATTGGAAAGTGTTGTATGCAAAGGAATTGGAAGAGATTAGGAAAGAAGATGAAGAGCTTGAGAAACTTAAAGCCCTGTTTGCTAGAAGGACACCTAAAGGTCCGTCAGGAAGTAAGTATGAACAAAAATATTCTTTCAAATGTTTTTCATGTAATAAGATAGGTCATTTTGCATCTGGATGTCCTGAAAGGAATTCAAAATTGGGACAAAGAGCAAGAAGATCTTTTAAGCCTAACCCTGAATATCAGATCAAGCATAAGTACAAGAAATACAAAAACAAATCATGCAACTATGATGATGAGGAAGGAGTAACTGATGACTCAGAAGAAGAACTAGCAGGAGATTGAACTAGTGGATCCGGCAATGGAAAAGATAGGGTATTTTATGCTATGAAGGAAGATGATCTGGAACAAGTTATAAAAAATGAGGAAAAGGCACTTACAACAAAATTTAAATACACAGATGAATAGGTAATAAACAGTGGATGTTCTCATCATATCACTGGTGACAAAGGAATGTTTCTAACCCTACAAAAAATTGATGGTGGTCAAGTTAGATTTGGTAATAACAAAGCATGCATGATCAAAGGAAGATGAACCATTTCATTGGATGGTAAGCATAACACTGATAATGTCTATTATGTTGAAGGTCTAAAGCATAATATTTTGAGTGTAGGATAGTTGGTAGATAGAGGATTTCAATTAAAATTCAAGGATGGAAAGTGCAAAATCATTAGCAAATCAGGATTGGAGATTGCAACTGGTACATAGACACAAGGTAACATCTTTCATTTGAACTCCAGTGAAAAGATGTTTGATTGCACATATTGATGAAAGTTGGCTATGGCATAAGAGGTTGTGTCATGTAAATTCTGATTGCATTCTAAAGATCAGTTCAACTATGGCAGTTAGAGATTTACCTAAGATTGTGAAGCCTCACAATCTTGTATGTAAAGAATGTCAAATGGGTAAGCAAATTAGAACTTATTTTAAGAGAATACCTGATAAATCTAATGTTGTTCTTGATTTGATTCATATTGACCTATGTAGTCCTGCTAATACAAGAAGCTTTCAAGGTGATAGATATGTCACGTTAATCATTGATGACTATTCTAGAATGATGTGGGTTGGTTTTTCAAGGGAGAAATTTGAAGCCTTTGAGAAATTCAAGATATTTAAAGCTATGGTTGAGATAGAGATAGAAATGAAAATCAAGTGTCTAAGATCAGATCAAGGTGTTGAATTCACATCCGGCGAGTTCAACAACTATTGTGAGAAAAATGGCATTATGAGATAGTTATCTGCACCCCAGACACCTCAATGGAATGGCATTATGGAAAGAAAGAACATAACCATTTTGGATGTAGCTAGAAGCATGATGATGGAAGCTAATTTGCCTCATATCTACTAGAGAGAAGCAGTAAGTACAACATTTTATAGTTTCAACGGAGTTCATATCAAGGGAGATACCGGTAAGACACCTTATGAATTATAGTTTGGTCATTCTCCTACTCTTAAATATTTCAGAATCTTTGGAAGTAAGTGTTATATCAAAAGAGATGACTCCATTGGATAGTTTGACCCTAGATGTGATGAAGGAATATTTTTTGGTTATTCAACTAGAAGAAAAGCATATAGATGTTACAACAAAATATTGCAGAGAATTGTGGAGAGCGCTAATGTGAAAGTGGATGAGCAGTACAAAGACCAAGTGAAATCTTATGATAGTGAACTGGCAGTGGAAATGATCATAACTAAACTGGTAGTGCCTGTACCAAAATATAGTAACTGAAGAGAAGCACAAAAAACCTAAAAATCAGAAAACACCAAGGTATGTAAGGCTAAATCATGCTGAAAATCATATCATTGGAGACAAAAACATGGGAGTTTTGACAAGCAGAAGATTGGCAAATCAAGTGGTATGTTTCATTTCTCATATTGAACTAGCATCATTAATTGAAGCTTGTAAAGATGAATGTTGGATGAAAGCTATGGAAGATGAATTAGATCGAATAGAAAAGAACAATACTTGGAATTTAGTTCCCCGACCTAAAAATTAGAATGTTGTTGGAACTAAATGGGTTTTTAGAAACAAACTGAATGAGGATGGACAAGTTGTAAGAAACAATGCTAGATTGGTCTACAAAGGATATTCTCAGAAGGAAGGAATTGATTATGGTGAAACTTTTGCACCGGTAGCTAGAATTGAAGTTGTTAGACTATTTCTTGCTTAAGTGGCCTATAAGAACTACAAGGTCTATCAGATGGATGTTAAGTGTACATTTTTTAATGGAGAACTTGAAGAGGAAGTATTTATTGAGAAACCAAATGGATTTTTACTGACAGATGACAAAAATATGGTTTGCAGATTAAGGAAAGCCCCATATGGACTAAACCAGGCTCCTAGAGCTTGGTATGCAAGGTTGGATAAGTATCTTTTGAAGCTTGATTTTATAAAAGGTATTGCTGACAATAACCTATATTATAAGATCACTAATGATGATATTCTAATTATTGAAGTATTTGTTGATGTTGTCATTTTTGGAGGTGAAGAAAAATTGTGCATGGAATTTTCTAATAATATGCAGAGTGAATTTGAAATATCTATAACTAGAGAAATAAGATTTTTTCTAGGTTTGCGGATTACTCAAACTGACAAAGGCATCTTTATCTATCAAACTAAGTATCTAAGGGAATTGTTGAAGAAATTTGGTATGCAAAATTCTAAACTGGTTAGTACTCCTATGCTTACAAGTGAAAATTGTCAATTAAGGATGTATCCCCTTCAGTAAATTCTACAAGATATTAATCCATGATTGGTGGTTTTCTATATTTAACTCAATCTAGACTGGATATAATGAATGCAGTCATTATTGTATCAAGATTTCAAAGTAATCCAAGAGAAAATTATGAAAGTGCGATAAAAAGGATATTTTGGTATTTGCAGGGTACAACTGAATGTGGTTTATGGTACCCTAAAGATGATGACTTTACTTTATGTGCATATATAGATGCAGATTGGGCAGGTGTTGTAGATGACCGAAAGAGCACATCCGGTGGAGAATTATTTCTTGGGAAGAAGTTGGTTTCATGGATCAACAAGAAGCAGTCATGCATTTCCTTATCTACTGTTGAAACTGAATATGTTGCAGCAGCAACCAATTGTACTCAAGTGCTATGGAAGAAGCAGACATTGAAGGATATACAAGTGAGTTGTAATGATCTGGTAGTTATACATTGTGATAACTCTACAGCTATTGACATATCAAATAATCCGGTATTTCACTCCAAGACTAAGCACATATCAATCAAGTACAACCTTTTGAAATAAAAGGTGGAAGCAAAAGAAGTCATATTGGTTTATGTGAACACTAAAGAATAGATAGAAGACATCTTTGTTAAACCTTTGTTTGAGGAATCATTTGAATATTTGGGAGAAAGATTGGGGGTTTCTAATCCTCCAGTAGCGACTTAAATGATGCACATGTGCATCATTCTGGTATGCATTATCAGAGCTATCTTTTGCTCCAGATTGATGAAACAATGCTACTACTCAGGGGGAGTAGCCAGCCTTGAGATTTAGAGTTTCCATATTCTGTTTGATTCTTTCGCATTGATGTCAAAGGGGGAGGAATATATGAGAAAAAACATTACTATTTATTTATTGCACTCCTTAGGGGCAGTTTGGTGGTATTTGGTCCTTTTGTTTCAGATTTGGTTCAGAACTTCATTTCTATATCATTTTATGGGAGAATGTTGGCAGTCTTCCATCGGGGAGACTTGTTTGGCATTTTGTTAGCACTTGGATGTTTTTCACATCTAGTGTTGCCATCAGTACCAAAGGGGGAGATTGTTGGCCATATGATGGAATTGATTATGTGCTACATTGATATTTTTCATTGATGTCAACACTTGTTGTTATGGTTGTTTACCAGCTTCCGATAGGAGGATTGGACTGGGAAGACAATCAATTGATTGCCACCAGTATGATCGAGTTGATGGAATATGTTTGTATGGATGGTTCATATGCCTTTGAATTATGTTTTGGTCAGTTGGTATTGACTTGATGATCAGATGCTATCTCATGTTCTAGTAAGCTTGCTTTATTGGTCTAGCAAGGGTTTCATCGATAGAGCTTTATTGAAGATCTTTGATGTAATGCATAAGTGGTGTTGGTGCATCTTCTAGAATGGATTTAGGATGTTGATGTTGATTGTGTTTGTGCCTCGACTAATTGGTGTAATTTCTTTGTTGTATGTGGATCTAATTTAGGTCTAGTGTTATCTAGGTTATGGACCAGTTTGCATGAAACATGTTGGTGGATCCTCGGATACTCTTTCCGGATATTTTATTGATTGGATGATATTTGTTTGGCCTTAGGCTGACATGTGTTATGATTTTATTTTAGGATTATGTAATGGATCTATTGAATTATCATTTGTGGGACCGACCTAATTGGTTAGGTCTTGGGTTGGTATAAATATATGTAAGATCTCATTGTAGATCATATGGGCAAGGAGAAAATAATGTAATAATCATTTCTACGGAGGATTTGGTCGATCATAGGTGATCGAGCTAGGTTTATATAAGATCTTTTAGACCTCTGGTATTGAGCTTAATCGGAACTGTAATCTGGCATGTTTGATGCTATCACCAGCAGTTCTTCTCTCTGGATTGTAGTCCAAATATCTTGAGGTGTTTGACATCTCTATAGTCAATGAGACTCTATTGTGATGAGTAGTGCACTCTAGGCAGTGTGCATTTCTGTATGTGCAGGGCCCTATTGTAATCATATACTTGTTGTAGAAGTATCATCTGACCATGGGTTGGGTTTCCCACTGTGGTTTTTCCTCATTGAGGTTTTATACATACAAATCATGGTGTTATGTGTTATGGTTGCATGGTATTGATTCTCTGGTTTTCATTTATGCTTTAATTCTTAATCAGTTATACTGATATAAGGTTTTAAGTGCTTTAATTCACATAATTTGTTAACTAATTCACCCGCCCCCCTCTCATTTGTTCTCTAGTTATCCTAGCAAACTATACATATTGGGGTTACAAATCTTGAATACAAATCATCTTACCTACCCTACTCCAAGGAGGAAGAAACAAGCTATTTCTTTAGATGATTTTCACTTTGGCCAACTCATCTCAACAAAGCCTACAATTGTTAAGAAAGCCAAAACTCTTTCTAGAGTCATGGTGGATGAGGCAAGAAATAAATATGTAGAGGTAGAAATCCCTCCTCAAGGTAAAGAAATTGAATAAATTAAAGGATCAGATTATGTGGTGAGGAGAATTGAGCTTGGGAAGTGAACTCATGAAAGTTGCAAGGAAGATGCTTAAGCGGCACTTGAATCCTTGATGGTGAGATGTGATAGAGATAAAGAAATCAAAGATAAGTTTGAGATTCAAGTAGACCAAATCACCATTATTTTGGTCAAGGTAACTCAATCCTCATAAGCAATTGAACTAGTAGGCTTTTTGGTCGATGAGGAAGTTGTCAATAGTGCCAAGCGAATTGCATCATAGGGGAGGGCTATCACTGCATGGATAGATTTCTAGAATGTTGTCATAAGGAACACACCTTGTAAGTTCTTTAATCAAGTTGCTAAGTATTTTAAACAATGGGAAGTCCCAATTGGACCAAACACAATGTAATGCTCGTAAAAATACCCTAGAGAAACTAACCATCTAATATGCAAATAGAGATAATTTTTATTTTTAAACATCTAATAATGCAACATATACAACTAACTACTCATATGCATTTGACATACATTAACAAGGTAAACAATTAACCATCATGAACATTTTCACCAAAGTACTATACACAAGGGAAAATAAATACAACTCTACAATTAATCTTCCCTAGGGTATCTCAATGCCATTACCTAATCTATCCATAGAGAAAATCATATCAAGAATGTATCATCATAAGTATAACATCATCATGATTACTACCATCATATAATGCATTTTAACTCAACTATCATTATCTCTTTTCATGCACACATAAGATTATTTGCTAGACTATCTATCATGATTCCTTTCCTATTAACACAAATGTCAATAACCCCTTAGATTCATTTTTTAAGCACCAATTCCAAATTTTCCTAATCCCATTCACTTATTCAACATCCTAGCATCACTACTCCTTTTCCAATACTAATTACCACATTACTAATCTTTTTCCTTAATCATCATAGACATTCACATAACACTAAATGCTTATCCATAGAAACAATTCCATTAATGAGCATTATCCAAGATACAACAATATATTCACCTAATATGTCATCTACCATTACACATGAATACAATATCCATTTACATCAAGGAGCATAGCTCTTAACCACAATACAATTATCTCATGAATTATACAAGTGCATAGCCATATGAATCTTATACATCCATCTGCTACAAGTTTCCATCCATAGTTGAAGAGATAAGAATCCACATCCATGCACAAGAGCATGCAATGAAGAACATCCTGATGGAGTAAGGCATCGAACCACCCAAACATGTGGAACCATAAGGAACCACCCCCATGCTAGGAGATGACACAAGATCACACACACACTCTAGTTCTAGGAAGACAACTAACAACTAATGGATAACACTCCACACATCACATGGCTAACTCAAGGCTCAAGAATAATAAGACCTCCATAGGCTACTCAACAAAATCAAGACTCAAGGTGCTAGGAGCTACATGTAGGGAAAGAGTGTCATCACATGCTACCCTCCCATAGAAGGGGACAATGCCACACCCTGATAGAAATGTGGAGTCATCTCAACCTTGAAGGAGTAAGGGAGATTAGCTTACCTGGGTCACCACTTGGCCTTCCCAATCCTATCCTAGATTACCACCCCTAGGCAAGGCATTGGGGCCACCATAACCATTTCTTATCTTATTATGGTGAATTACTATTACCCAACCCTCCTAGAATCAATTAATTAAATTATCACTTGATTAAATTGTAAACTCCCAATGAGATACTCTAGTGATCTAGACCCTGAGTAACCTAGTTGTCTACTCCTTGCAACCCTAGTTACTCACTTGGAAGCCCACTCCCCCTAGCATGCACCTAGACCTTAGGGTGACAACCCATACAAACATAATATAATACGGTCCCAAGGGGTCTCAACAATACATATCCGGTTATCCAAGGTTCTAAATCAGATAAACAACATCAAATGCCATCATAGAAGCCTCATATACAGTATACAATCAAATCCACAATAACGAGATCATATCTGATATGAGCCCGAGTAAATAACACAAATAACACATAAAATCCATTCCAACCAATAAATCGATCTTGGGACAACTCAAGAACCCTAATAATCAAAATACAATAGCCTCTGGAAAGAAACAAAATTAAATAATCAACTTAGAAAACCCATAAATGATCAAAAAAATAAAAGGCGGGGTAGTTTAGCGCATCCAAAGTAAAGAGTGGAGCATTGACCAATTGTTTTAATGCATCCACCAAATCTTTTAGTGCATAGACCAATTTTAGTAGCGCATGGAACAATTTATCTAATGCATATTCCAGAGCATGAAACAAACTTAGGGATGACCCAAAAAACATAGGATAACTCTAGAAGTTGAATTCAATGCCTATACCAAGGGTGAACTATACGAAAAAAGGCGCAAATGGAACATTAACATGAAATAAACCAAATTATCAATCAACAAATTAGCAACAACAGGACATGGGAATTCATCAACAACTCATACCCAACAATTACATAGGGACATCTCCAAAAGACAGCATGGCTAGGACTGACACTAATATAATATATACTCAGGCACCACAAGGATTCCCAAAAAGTATAAACAAAGGAAATGATCCTTTCACATGCATAGAGAAAACACATGAGCAATATACGGCAATGTTAGAATATGTAAATACAACAAACAATACCCCAATAAACATTCTTTCTTAAACTATATATATATATATAACCTCTCAATATTCTCATTCCCAACCCCGCAACAATCTTTCTTAGACACGGAGCAGACAAACTTTTCAAACACAAAATGCAAGAGGATTAAAGCTCCAATCTAGAAATTGAAGAAAAGGTCTAAGAAATTCAATGAAGAGAAATCTACAAATTATCCAGCCAAGCCAAATAAAACTTCAAGCAACAAAATCCAAATTCCTCAATTCGCAGAAAAATTCTCGTGAAGGCTAACTCTGACAAATACTCAAGAAAACCAATAAATATCAAAAACCAAAACTATAGAACAAGTCAGCCAATCATAATAATAAATTAAATATATTTCTTACCAACCCTTTGCAAATACCAAGGTAAGAAGGGCTTCGTCCCTAGCTCGCACGGTCCACGGAGGAGGCTTAAGGTGTGGGTATGCTCCCCATGGTCTTGAGTTCAAATCCGCAGGTCGGATCTCTCCACTTGTGTTACTGCCCTACGAGCAAGTAAGTGTGCACCAGAGGATTAGTCTCGCTATAGCGGGGACACCTCCTGATCATGAATCGAAAAAAAAAAAATACCAAGGCAAGAATATAAAATATTATTTAATTAACTTACCCGATTATCTCAACCAATGGTAAAATAGGGAAGGTAGAATAAATAATTATTTAAATAACCCAATAGGGTAAATAGGTAAATAGCAATATAATCAACCAATTGATTAAATAACCAAGGAACAATAAAGTATAAAGGCCTAGATAAATAATTAAACTATAGCACCCGAAATAAATATTAAAGCCACAACTTAATAAATAAATAAATATTAATTAATAATTAATATTTAATATTAAATCATTAATAAATAATTTTTAATAACAATATCACATTATTATTAAATATTAATATCAACTATTAATTTAATTTATTATTATAAACTATATGAGCCAATTAATTAGTTAATAATTAAATAACCAATAATCACAACTCCTCAAGGCCACTCAATAAGGGGTAACATAAAATACCACATGGTGAATCTAATAACAAAACTAAGACTGACAAGCTACCAACTTAGACCTAGAGTGTAAAATGGGATTTAATGTCACCTCCGATGAACTTGTCTTTGGGATGAAGACACACTCAGACCTGTGAAGCCAACTGGAGTTGATGTTTGGTACCTTCCAACCTGACACCCAAGCACAACAACATATACAATAACATATATCATAAAATAAACAAACAAGTGAAGGGGAATTGCAATTTCATATCGTCCTCATGAATGAGTGGTATGACATGGTCCCTATCACAAATGCAGTAGAAGACAATCACGACAACCAAGCACTACCATAATCATCATCATATCTAATATAATCATGAAATAGGGTTAGTACATAGTATGATACCATCAAATAATCTTAAATTAGACTAAGCTATATCAATATGATCCATTGATATTCAAAAAGGCAAGATGAATCAGGGAGGGGCACTACGCACAAGATCTACTTTCCTAGGAGTTAAAGGTACAAGAAAAGGACCTTGATGCTTGGCTCAAGCTAGAGAATTTTGAATTGGATGTTCTCATCGATAGTGGGTTCATTCCAACCCACCAAATGTATGTTGAGAAATGGGAAGCCCTAGAATACAAGATGGATGATTTTGAGCAATTGATCAAGAATCTTTAAAAAACTCAAAAAGAGTACAATGGTTAAGGGCTTGACATTGTTAATAAGGTTTTTAAGTTTCCATGGAAGTTACTGGATGAGGATCAAAATATTCTTCCCATTGACTCTATTATCCAGGAATTCAGTTTACTAGTTAGTGCAGAAGTGGAGAGAGAAGAATGCACAGTATCTTTTATTGACAAACTAGTACATTTCTAGGTGATATTGGATAATTTGGAATCCCTTATGAGGAAACATAAGAAAGGATATGTTAGCATAGCATAGATTCAATCACTTGAGTTCATGCCATCACTAGCCACATCAAAAGACCTGATGAATTGCAAAAGTAGGATACACTCCAGAAATTTGAAGAGTTCCTTAGAATAGCAATGGAGAAGTGTCTAAGGACACTTAGTCATTTTTTCCATGCTTTCTAGGTGTAGTTGAATTTTAGTAATTGACATGTACATCTCCTTTTTTATTATTTTTTTTATAAAGACATAGCACAAGTTCAGAGTCAAGTAGTATTGTGCTTTGAAACAATCAAAATTAGTTGTAAGACCCCTAGATTTTCTCAAGGCTTTTTCTCTATATAAAGTAGAAGCCTCATTGTAAATGTATCATCTTTTGGCTAATGCATCAGAATTTTGTCAGATTGTAAAGCTTTCTAAGACTTTGTTCTTTCAAGTGAAATCTGAAAAATTCAATCAATAAAGGAATATAATTGTTTACCAATCTTTATCTTGGATTCACTTTATTTTATGTTGAGATTTCTCTTATATCTTTTTCATCATATTATCTTTAAAGAATGAATCATGTAGTGTAAGAGGTCATTTGATTAAAGGATGTAAAGATATAATATTGTAGACTTTTAACTATAGTAATCTATTAGGAGTTATTTAATTGTGATTGGTAACATGGTGGAGACTTTGTGATACATATGGTTATTTGTTTAAAGTAGTAAACATTGTGATATATACAAAGAGACTTTGAGCTATCTATAAGCCACAATTTTGTTTCAAGAATCAATTAGAGGAACCGAGCAAGGCTTTGCATTTGCAAGGGTTTCTTAGTTTTTGTAGATTTACTAGTACATCTTTGAGTCATTCTTTCATTTGGCTGAAATTTATATCGATTATTATTGCTAAAATTAGTATCTTGTAATTTGTAGTTTGTTATCAAAGGAGAAAATCCATTATAAAATAAAAGAATGGGATAAACATTGTTTTTGAAGAAAGAGAATACAATGACTATAATACCTGAAAAATAATTTAGAATCTGTAGATTAAATAGATACTAATTCTTAAATTGCAATAAGAAGAAAGCTTCCCTTTGCGAGGAAAGATTCAATCTCATCACACTATGACTAAAAGACACATTTTGTATTCATCCTCTGATTACAAACAAATACATTCTAAGCAAGTCTTCAACAATTTGGTTTACTCACTGAGAACTATATACTGTTCTAAAGTTTAAATGTGTTCCCAGGGCAACATTCAAGGTCCTCCAAAACCTTGATGTTATATGAGCATCACAATCATATCCGATTGTTTCATATACGCCTTTCTAGATACATTTATTTGCTTGGTTCTGAATCAACTCTTTGAGAATCGGAAGAATCTACAGGTGAAATTCCATGAGAATTTTCGATAGCCTAATCGCACTGTTGAGGATGAGTGCTGGATGGAGGGGTAGAAATCGCTTGTGCCTGCTGCGAAGCTTGCATAAAGGAAATTACATCTTGATTTTCTGTGAGAACACAGGAAGGGCCACTATATGGAAGTAGATTTAGATCTTGCGAGTTTAATTTAGCTTCAACCTCACAGTTTCTCATGCCATACTGTACGGGTAAATAGACATTGTTATTTGCATTTTCTTTGTTTTCTGTTAACAAGTACTTGCTCACATCAGGAACTGCTGGCAGCTTTTTCACATCTGTCTCATACAATACATGAGCCATCCTTTTTAATAGGCTCTTATCAAAATCGCCGAAAAAATCAATTCTGACTTTGCAAATTACATCTCTTACAATAAGCAATACTGGGTCAGGATTACTCGAATCTACCATCGGAACACTGTACGGTGCGAAAGCTGGAACAACATGCACTCGAGATTGATCTGTATTTTCCCAGACATTCAATCGATCATCAATTACCATCGCCAACTTGGGATGACAAATTCCATGATGAAATACTTTCTGTAAAAGCTTTCTGAAACCTGGCTTGACACAAACAACACGATTGTGGAGATCCTTAGGACTAATTAAGCTTGCCTCGGGATCAAGAAGTCTCCACATCTCCAAAGCATATTCTTTTTCTGACATTGTGCAAACAAAAACCTCAAACCGCTTACGCCCATCAGCAGTTAGATAATTTCTTAGTTCTTCCCAAGATGGCCGCATCCTAACAAGGATACTAGTATCTCGATTAGTGGGATCAATGCGTGTTAATATAATTCTCTGTTCACACAATCTTAGAATTGGCCGTACAAGAGGACGATGGTCTTCAGATGGAGCTGGCACAATCTCAGACTGAGCCTTGATCAACTTCCCACTGTAATAAATATGATCATTCTCAACAAACTGCCTCAAAACTTTCTGGTCATCTTGATATCTCCTTATCTCTGTTAACATTCCATCCACAAGCTTGGGATCAACCTCTCCCGAAATCCTCCACTTAAGAGCCCCAATGCGATCTTGAAAAGAGCGCATTGTATTGGCAACAATAAGTGTTTCATCTAAATCAAAAACAACTGCTAAGCATCTAAGGTTCAACATTCCAAGGCATGCAGCATAAAGTCCTCCAACTACATTAAATCCCCAAAAACATGGCACCTGTTCCTGGTTATTCCCAGAAGGCATGGCTACCAAATGCAGTTCATTGTCTCCAAGCTCTACAATGGCAGTCTTTGCTTCTTGTAGACATGCATTATAGAGATTGATTAAATTTAAGCTATCGTTTTGGGACTGTTGCCCATTTGGCTTCATTTTGAAACAGAACCCAGTTGAAGCAATGGAATGTAACACGACCAGTGGGGAACACCTTTTGCTTGGGCAGGAAAAATGAGAGATATGAATGTCCTCACCAATCATGTCCATCAAAGAGGCCTCATCATCGTGAGGATAAAAGCACACTTCCCCCATGCAAGTATCTCCAAGGTAAAGGATAGAACCGATCTTTTCATTACTCATTTTCACAATACTTTGCCACGCCACTCTTTCTTGTTGTGCTTTATAAGCCTGCTCTAATAATCTACAGTAATCTAAAATTCCTTAAGCGCTTATTATGCCAGATTATTCCCTCCGTTGACAATATTTCAGAATGAGATTGCTTCGATATGTTCTTTCAAAATCAGGTGTCCACAATCTGGAATAGGTTAGCAACCATATATGATACTACACAATAACAGATCAGGCACCAAAACCTCCACCTTTGTGAATTCAGTGAGCTCTCAATGTTTATCTAGAGGACAATTTAACATCATGTGACCTCAATCTCAAAAGCCCAATCCTATTCCACAGTCAAAATCCACCCGTAATTCATTGAAAAGTTCAATCTTCAACTAAACCCTAGACATAGAAATCCGATGTTATTATGGTTATTGCTTATTATCATCGATTCCTGAATCAGGCACCAATATCAAAGATGGTTTCAGGGCTCTAGAAGGAACTTGGACTTCTTGTAATCTCTCCGCGTTGATTATGAATCATATAACCTTTGACATTGAAGATTTACGTGTGGGCCCTTTTATTCGATCAAAACAAAAAGGAATTCGTTTTTTTTCGTTACACAAGGAATAGAGTTTCTATTCCTTTTTCTTTCCTGTTCTTCCTGGTAGTTCTGATTTATCGCGACGTCTGTTGGACTTTTTGTTGAAACCCAGTTTATAAATGGATTTGAAATGGTTGCTAAACGTCGTAGCCGACTTCGAGACACAAAGTTTTAGATGTAGATTTCTTGGAAGGTGGACAAAAACATCATATGTACCCAAAGAAAGGAAGGAAGAAAAAGATTAAGAAAAAGAGAAAACTCTCTTAGCCTAGTAAATTGTTTTTCAAAAAATAATTGTGAAGGGTGAAAAGTATATTGAACTCTCTCTTTGTTTTGGTCGTGTTTAATATACAATAATTAATATTAAAAAAAAAAAATTTAATAAAAAATAATTAAGATGATATTTGATTAAAATTAACTTTCGATATTAGAAATTGTGATTAGTTTATATTTTTTTACTTGAGTTAAATTTATAATTGTTAATATGAAATAAGTTTAGATCTATAATTGTGGTTCTGGTCTTAAAACTTATATTTTATTATGGGTCAAGCATGTCCTTATTTGACTATTCATTACTTGTCAACTTTTTTTTCTTTTACTCTCGAGGTATCCCTTGCGGCCCAGTGCCCAATCTGCCTTACCTTGGACTTACTTACTGCTAAGTTGGCGCCAAGAAGATATTTAAATTTGTATGCGAGGGTGTATAAATGGACAAACCTTAATGTATTTAGATTATCTAGGAATCATCTTGGACTTATCTAAGAAACAAATCTATACTTAATATTTGCATAACACAAGCATTTAATATGAGCATCTACATCCACAAGAATAGATTAGGCATGTACATGATTGCTTGAAAGGTTTTTTTACATGTCAAAAACATTCGTTTGACTAAGGTAAAAGGAGAAGAACAATCATTTCTCATGTATTGCACAACAAATTCTACAACCATTTATTGGCACCACCCTACTTAGATACCAAAGGTGAACATGATTATGCAAAATCAAGTCACAAATTCATGATATAAAGTCAACTCTACATAAAAAGGTTTGATTTTGTAGTTGTAGGGTTCAAATATATACTTGTAGAAATAGACAAGAGTAGATAAATAAATATCATGGTTTGTCATTACTCTTTTGACATGTGTGTTTGTTGGATGCATGGGTAAATCATGAAATATTATCTACATAAGATATTTTGCATGAAATTTTAGAACCCTATTCTATTTATTGATTTAAGTGCATATTTATAAATATGATTGCATAGTGTTAGTATATTAGTTCATATGTCTAAAAAAGAATGTTCATTTCTTACAACAATAATTTTAATATTTTAATTTGAGTTAAATAAAAAAACATAAAATTAATTTTGTCCCTTAAAATATTTGACCCCAAGGCATTCCAAGTTTTATTCTTGAATTAAATATCTCGATGTTCATTTATTGCTTCTTTACACACACGCACTCGTGTGCACACAGACACGCACACGCACGCGCTTGTGCACATGCGCACACATACACACTTAAAATATGTTAATGATAACATATTAAAATTAATTACATAATTTAAAAAAAATTGTAGCTTAAAATAAGAGACCTAAAAGGATTGGAGTTCTTCTGCTTGAAACATACACTTTAAATGGTTCAAAGAGTGGGAAGGGTCTACATGCCTTAGGTAGAGATTTTAGAATTTTAAATAAGAGAAAAATGATATTCTATTTGTTTTATTATTCATAACTAATTTGTTCCTTATAGAATTGCACGAACATAGATGTTCAATCTGTTATTTTTTCTATTTTCATGTTTTTGCTTGTGTTCCTCACGATTAGTCTTGTGGTTCTTATATATTATGGTAGGTTATGTGTTAGAAGGACATTTAACTCTAGAGTTATAATCTTATTTCATTGAATGAAAAAAATAATAAATATTTATTTAAAATTAATATTTTCCACTCATCCATTATTTCCGATGAAAATATCAAGTTCACGTGTTGCGCAAAATGTGTGTGACAAAATGCCTTAAAATTGAGGCCAATTTATCAATAAATTTTTTTAAATAGAAACTTTTACATTATATAAATTTGGAGCCAATATAGATTGAATTAACCTATATTGATGATTCCTAAATTTTTACTATTGATGTTTAGTGTAGGGTAAGATTGCAATTTCTATTGAGTTGTTGACAAAAGTGTTTTTGATTTGATTTCATAAATCTTAAATTGTTTTTGAGTTGATTGCATAAATATTAAAGGTATAAATTAGTGTATAACGTCTCATCTTTTAGTGAATTTGATTAACTAAGAAGTTTTTTTTTGTAAATGAAAATGGTGAGAATGATCATAGCATTCAACTACAAGCATTAGCAAATTGGCGTTTGCATTTTTGCATGACTCATAATTTTGGTATCTATATTTCATTCTCAATTAACAATAGATAAGTTTAATGAGAAGCTCTCTAAAACCACTTTTAAATCCATTGACACAACCTAAAATGGATATTAAATATGATGTATGCAAATCAAGAGAAAAAAGATATGGAAATTCACTATCTATTTATTCATTTAAGTGCATATTTATAAATATGATTGCATAGTGTTACTATATTAGTTCATATGTCTAAAAAAGTATGTTTGTTTCTTACAACAATAATTTTAACATTTTAATTTGAGTTAAATAAAAAAACTTAAAATTAATTTTGTCCCTTAAAATATTTGACTTCAAGGCATTTCAAGTTTTATTCTTGAATTAAATGTCTCGATGTTCATTTATTGCTTCTTTGCACACACGCACTCGTGTGTGCATAGACACACGCACGCATGAGCACGTGTGAGCATGCACGTGTGCGCATGCACGCGCGCGTGTCCACACGCACACATACATACTTAAAATATGTTTATGATAACATATTAAAATATCTTAATTAAAATTAATTATATAATTTTAAAAAATTGTAGCTTAAAATATGACACCTAAAAGGATTGGAGTTCTTATGCTTGAAACATACACTTTAAATGGTTCAAAGAGTGGGAAGGGTCTACATGTCTTAGGTAGAGATTTTAGAAATTTAAATAAGAGAAAAATGATATTCTATTTGTTTTATTATTTGTAACTTATTTGTTCATTATAGAATTGCACGAACATAGATGTTCAATCTGTTATTTTTTTGTTTTCATGTTTTTGCTTATGTTCCTCACCATTAGTCTTGTGGTTCTTATTTATATTGTGGTAGGTTATGTGTTAGAAGCACATTTAAGTCTAGAGTTATAATCTTATTTCATTGAATGAAAAAAATAATAAATATTTATTTAAAATTAATATTTTCCACTCATCCATTATTTCCCATGAAAATATCAAGTTCACGTGTTGCGCAAAATGTGTGTGACAAAATGCCTTGAAATTGAGGCCAATTTATCAATAATTTTTTTAAAATAGAAACTTTTACATTATATAAATTTGGAGCCAATATAGTTTGAATTAGCCTATATTGATGAGTCCAAAATTTTTATTATTGACATTTAGTGTGGGGTAAGATTGCAATTTCTATTGAGTTATTGACAAAAGTGTTTTTGACTTGATTTCATAAAACTTAAAGTTTTTTTGAGTTGATTGCATAAATATTAAAGGTATAAATTAGTTTATAACTTTGCATCTTTTAGTGAATTTGATTAACTAAGAAGTTTTTTTTTTAAATGAAAATGGTGAGAATGATCATAGCATTCAACTACAAGCATTAGCTAATTGGCGTTTGAATTTTTTGCATGACTCATAATTGTGGAATCTATATTTCATTCTCAATTAAAAATAGATAAGTTTAAGGAGAAGCTCTTTAAAACCACTTTTAAATTCATTAACACCATCTAAAATGGATATTAAATATGATGTATGCAAATCAAGAGAAAAAAGATAGGGAAATTCACTGTCTATTTATTGATTTAAGTGCATATTTATAAATATGATTGCATAGTGTTACTATATTAGTTCATATGTCTAAAAAAGTATGTTCATTTCTTATAACAATAATTTTAACATTTTAATTTGAGTTAAGTAAAAAAACTTAAAATCAATTTTGTCCCTTAAAATATTTGACCTCAAGGCATTGCAAGTTTTATTCTTGAATTAAATGTCTCAATGTTCATTTATTGCTTCTTTACACACACGCACTCATGTGCACATAGACACATGCGTGCACGCGCATGTGTGCGCGCACACACATACACACTTAAAATATGTTTATGATAACATATTAAAATATCTTAATTAAAATTAATTACATAATTTAAAAAAAATTGTAGCTTAAAATATGAGACCTAAAAGGATTGGAGTTCTTATGCTTGAAACATACACTTTAAATGGTTCAAAGAGTGGGAAGGGTCTACATGCCTTAATTAGAAATTTTAGAATTTTAAATAAGAGAAAAATGATATTCTATTTGTTTTATTATTCATAACTAATTTGTTCCTTATAGAATTGGACGAACATAGATGTTCAATCTGTTATTTTTTGTGTTTTCATTTTTTTGCTTGTGTTCCTCATGATTAGTCTTGTGGTTCTTATATATTATGGTAGGTTATGTGTTAGAAGGAACATTTAACTCTAGAGTTATAATCTTATTTCATTGAATGAAAAAAATAATAAATATTTATTTAAAATTAATATTTTCCACTCATCCATTATTTCCCATGAAAATATCAAGTTCACATGTTGTGCAAAATGTGTGTGACAAAATGCCTTAAAATTGAGGCCAATTTATCAATAAATTTTTTTAACTAGAAACTTTTACATTATATAAATTTGGAGCCAATATAGATTGAATTAACCTATATTAATGATTCCTAAATTTTTACTATTGACATTTAGGGTAGGGTAAGATTGCAATTTCTATTGAGTTGTTGACAAAAGTGTTTGTGATTTGATTTCATAAATATTAAAGTGTTTTTGAGTTGATTGCATAAATATTAAAGGTATAAATTAGTGTATAACGTCTCATCTTTTAGTGAATTTGATTAACTAAGAAGTTTTTTTTTGTAAATGAAAATGGTGAGAATGATCATAGCATTCAACTACAAGCATTAGCAAATTGGCGTTTGCATTTTTGCATGACTCATAATTTTGGTATCTATATTTCATTCTCAATTAACAATAGATAAGTTTAATGAGAAGCTCTCTAAAACCACTTTTAAATCCATTGACACAACCTAAAATGGATATTAAATATGATGTATGCAAATCAAGAGAAAAAAGATACGGAAATTCACTATCTATTTATTCATTTAAGTGCATATTTATAAATATGATTGCATAGTGTTACTATATTAGTTCATATGTCTAAAAAAGTATGTTTGTTTCTTACAACAATAATTTTAACATTTTAATTTGAGTTAAATAAAAAAACTTAAAATTAATTTTGTCCCTTAAAATACTTGACTTCAAGGCATTGCAAGTTTTATTCTTGAATTAAATGTCTCGATGTTCATTTATTGCTTCTTTGCACACACGCACTCGTGTTTGCATAGACACACGCACGCATGAGCGCGTGTGCGCATGCACGCGCGCGTGTGCACATGCACACATACACACTTAAAATATGTTTATGATAACATATTAAAATATCTTAATTAAAATTAATTATATAATTTAAAAAAAATTGTAGCTTAAAATATGAGACCTAAAAGGATTGGAGTTCTTATGCTTGAAATATACACTTTAAATGGTTCAAAGAGTGGGAAGGGTCTACATGTCTTAGGTAGAGATTTTAGAATTTTAAATAAGAGAAAAATGATATTCTATTTGTTTTATTAGTCGTAACTTATTTGTTCCTTATAGAATTGCACGATTATAGATGTTCAATCTGCTATTTTTTGTGTTTTCATTTTTTTGCTTGTGTTCCTCATGATTAGTCTTGTGGTTCTTATATATTACGGTAGGTTATGTGTTAGAAGGAACATTTAACTCTAGAGTTATAATCTTATTTCATTGAATGAAAAAAATAATAAATATTTATTTAAAATTAATATTTTCCACTCATCCATTATTTCCCATGAAAATATCAAGTTCACATGTTGTGCAAAATGTGTGTGACAAAATGCCTTAAAATTGAGGCCAATTTATCAATAAATTTTTTTAAATAGAAACTTTTACATTATATAAATTTGGAGCCAATATAGATTGAATTAACCTATATTGATGAGTCCTAAATTTTTATTATTGACATTTAGTGTGGGGTAAGATTGCAATTTCTATTGAGTTATTGACAAAATTGTTTTTGATTTGATTTCATAAATCTTAAAGTGTTTTTGAGTTGATTGCATAAATATTAAAGGTATAAATTAGTTTATAACCTCACATCTTTTAGTGAATTTGATTAACTAAGAAGTTTTTTTTTTTAAATGAAAATGGTGAGAATGATCATAGCATTCAACTACAAGAATTAGCTAATTGGCGTTTGAATTTTTTGCACGACTCATAATTGTGGTATCTATATTTCATTCTCAATTAAAAATACATAAGTTTAATGAGAAGCTCTATAAAACCACTTTTAAATTCATTAACACCACCTAAAATGGATATTAAATACGATATATGCAAATCAAGAGAAAAAAGATAGGGAAATTGACTATCTATTTATTGATTTAAGTGCATATTTATAAATATGATTGCATAGTGTTACTATATTAGTTCATATGTCTAAAAAAGTATGTTCATTTCTTACAACAATAATTTTAACATTTTAAATTGAGTTAAGTAAAAAAACTTAAAATCAATTTTGTCCCTTTAAATATTTGACCTCAAGGCATTGCAAGTTTTATTCTTGAATTAAATGTCTCAATTTTCATTTATTGCTTCTTTACACACACACTCGTGTGCACATAGACACATGCGTGCACGCACACACATAGACACTTAAAATATGTTTATGATAACATATTTAAATATCTTAATTAAAATTAATTACATAATTTAAAAAAAATTCTAGTATAAAATATGAGACCTAAAAGGATTGGAGTTGTTATGCTTGAAACATACACTTTAAATGGTTCAAAGAGTGGGAAGGGTCTACATGCCTTAGGTAGAGATTTTAGAATTTTAAATAAGAGAAAAATGATATTCTATTTGTTTTATTATTCATAACTAATTTGTTCCTTATAGAATTGCAGGAACATAGATGTTCAATCTGTTATTTTTTCTGTTTTCATGTTTTTGCTTGTGTTCCTCACGATTACTCTTGTGGTTCTTATATATTATGGTAGGTTATGTGTTAGAAGGACATTTAACTCTAGAGTTATAATCTTATTTCATTGAAAGAAAAAAATAATAAATATTTATTTAAAATTAATATTTTCCACTCATCCATTATTTCCCATGAAAATATCATGTTCACATGTTGTGCAAAATTTGTGTGACAAAATGCCTTAAAATTGAGGCCAATTTATCAATAAATTTTTTTAAATAGAAACTTTTACATTATATAAATTTGGAGCCAATATAGATTGAATTAACCTATATTAATGAGTCCTAAATTTTTATTATTGACATTTAGTGTGGGGTAAGATTGCAATTTCTATTGAGTTATTGACAAAAGTGTTTTTGATTTGATTTCGTAAATCTTAAAGTGTTTTTGAGTTGATTGCATAAATATTAAAGGTATAAATTAGTTTATAACTTCGCATCTTTTAGTGAATTTGATTAACTAAGAAGTTTTTCTTTTTAAATGAAAATGGTGAGAATGATCATAGCATTCAACTACAAGAATTAGCTAATCGGCGTTTGAATTTTTTGCACGACTCATAATTGTGGTATCTATATTTCATTCTCAATTAAAAATAGATAAGTTTAATGAGAAGCTCTATAAAACCACTTTTAAATTCATTAACACCACCTAAAATGGATATTAAATATGATGTATGCAAATCAAGAGAAAAAAGATAGGGAAATTCACTGTCTATTTATTGATTTAAGTGCATATTTATAAATATGATTTCATAGTGTTACTATATTAGTTCATATGTCTAAAAAAGTATGTTCATTTCTTACAACAATAATTTTAACATTTTAATTTGAGTTAAGTAAAAAAACTTAAAATCAATTTTGTCCCTTAAAATATTTGACTTCAAGGCATTGCAAGTTTTATTCATGAATTAAATGTCTCGATGTTCATTTATTGCTTCTTTGCACACACGCACTCGTGTGTGCATAGACACACGCACGCATGAGCGCGTGTGCGCATGCACGCACGCGTGTGCCCACGCACACATACACACTTAAAATATGTTTATGATAACATATTAAAATATCTTAATTAAAATTAATTACATAATTTAAAAAAAATTGTAGCTTAAAATATGAGACCTAAAAGGATTGGAGTTCTTATGCTTGAAACATACACTTTACATGGTTCAAAGAGTGGGAAGGGTCTACATGTCTTAGGTAGAGATTTTAGAAATTTAAATAAGAGAAAAATAATATTCTATTTGTTTTATTATTCGTAACTTATTTGTTCATTATAGAATTGCACGAACATAGATGTTCAATCTGTTATTTTTTTTGTTTTCATGTTTTTGCTTATGTTCCTCACCATTAGTCTTGTGGTTCTTATATATATTGTGGTAGGTTATGTGTTAGAAGCACATTTAACTCTAGAGTTATAATCTTATTTCATTGAATGAAAAAAATAATAAATATTTATTTAAAATTAATATTTTCCACTCATCCATTATTTCCCCTGAAAATATCAAGTTCATGTGTTGCACAAAATGTGTGTGACAAAATGCCTTAAAATTGAGGCCAATTTATCAATAAATTTTTTTAAATAGAAACTTTTACATTATATAAATTTGGAGCCAATATAGTTTGAATTAGTCTATATTGATGAGTCCTAAATTTTTATTAATGACATTTAGTGTGGGGTAAAATTGCAATTTCTATTGAGTTATTGACAAAAGTGTTTTTGATTTGATTTCATAAATCTTAAAGTGTTTTTGAGTTGATTGCATAAATATTAAAGGTATAAATTAGTTTATAACTTTGCATCTTTTAGTGAATTTGATTAACTAAGAAGTTTTTTTTTTAAATGAAAATGGTGAGAATGATCATAGCATTCAACTACAAGCATTAGCTAATTGGCGTTTGAATTTTTTGCATGACTCATAATTGTGGTATCTATATTTCATTCTCAATTAAAAATAGATAAGTTTAATGAGAAGCTCTATAAAACCACTTTTAAATTCATTAACACCATCTAAAATGGATATTAAATATGATGTATGCAAATCAAGAGAAAAAAGATAGGGAAATTCACTGTTTATTTATTGATTTAAGAGCATATTTATAAATATGATTGCATAGTGTTACTATATTAGTTCATATGTCTAAAAAAGTATGTTCATTTCTTACAACAATAATTTTAACATTTTAATTTGAGTTAAGTAAAAAAACTTAAAATTAATTTTGTCCCTTAAAATATTTGACCTCAAGGCATTGCAAGTTTTATTCTTGAATTAAATGTCTCAATGTTCATTTATTGCTTCTTTACACACACGCACTCGTGTGCACATAGACACATGCGTGCACGCGCATGTGTGCGTGCACACACATACACACTTAAAATATGTTTATGATAACATATTAAAATATCTTAATTAAAATTAATTACATAATTTAAAAAAAATTGTAGCTTAAAATATGAGACCTAAAAGGATTGGAGTTCTTATGCTTGAAACATACACTTTAAATGGTTCAAAGAGTGGGAAGGGTCTACATGCCTTAGGTAGAGATTTTAGAATTTTAAATAAGAGAAAAATGATATTCTATTTGTTTTATTATTCATAACTAATTTGTTCCTTATAGAATTGCACGAACATAGATGTTCAATCTATTATTTTTTGTGTTTTCATGTTTTTGCTTGTGTTCCTCACGATTAGTCTTGTGGTTCTTATATATTATGGTAGGTTATGTGTTAGAAGGACATTTAACTCTAGAGTTATAATCTTATTTCATTGAATGATAAAAATAATAAATATTTATTTAAAATTAATATTTTCCACTCATCCATTATTTCCCATGAAAATATGAAGTTCACATGTTGTGCAAAATGTGTGTGACAAAATGCCTTAAAATTGAGGCCAATTTATCAATAAATTTTTTTAAATAGAAACTTTTACATTATATAAATTTGGAGCCAATATAGATTGAATTAACCTATATTGATGATTCCTAAATTTTTATTTTTGACGTTTAGTGTAGGGTAAGATTGCAATTTCTATTGAGTTGTTGACAAAAGTGTTTTTGATTTGATTTCATAAATCTTAAAGTGTTTTTGAGTTGATTGCATAAATATTAAAGGTATAAATTAGTGTATAACGTCTCATCTTTTAGTGAATTTGATTAACTAAGAAGTTTTTTTTTGTAAATGAAAATGGTGACAATGATCATAGCATTCAACTACAAGCATTAGCAAATTGGCGTTTGCATTTTTGCATGACTCATAATTTTGGTATCTATATTTCATTCTCAATTAACAATAGATAAGTTTAATGAGAAGCTCTCTAAAACCACTTTTAAATCCATTGACACAACCTAAAATGGATATTAAATATGATGTATGCAAACAAAGAGAAAAAAGATACGGAAATTCACTATCTATTTATTCATTTAAGTGCATATTTATAAATATGATTGCATAGTGTTACTATATTAGTTCATATGTCTAAAAAAGTATGTTTGTTTCTTACAACAATAATTTTAACATTTTAATTTGAGTTAAATAAAAAAACTTAAAATTAATTTTGTCCCTTAAAATATTTGACTTCAAGGCATTGCAAGTTTTATTCATGAATTAAATGTCTCGATGTTCATTTATTGCTTCTTTGCACACACGCACTCGTGTGTGCATAGACACACGCACGCATGAGCGCATGTGCGCATGCACGCGCGTGTGTGCCCACGCACACATACACACTTAAAATATTTTGATGATAAAATATTAAAATATCTTAATTAAAATTAATTACATAATTAAAAAAAAATTGTAGCTTAAAATATGAGACCTAAAAGGATTGGAGTTCTTATGCTTGAAACATACACTTTACATGGTTCAAAGAGTGGGAAGGGTCTACATGTCTTAGGTAGAGATTTTAGAAATTTAAATAAGAGAAAAATGAGATTCTATTTGTTTTATTATTCGTAACTTATTTGTTCATTATAGAATTGCACGAACATAGATGTTCAATCTGTTATTTTTTTTGTTTTCATGTTTTTGCTTATGTTCCTCACCATTAGTCTTGTGGTTCTTATATATTATGGTAGGTTATGTGTTACAAGAAAATTTAACTCTAGAGTTATAATCTTATTTCATTGAATGAAAAAAATAATAAATATTTATTTAAAATTAATATTTTCCACTCATCCATTATTTCCCATGAAAATATCAAGTTCACGTGTTGCGCAAAATGTGTGTGACAAAATGCCTTAAAATTGAGGCCAATTTATCAATAATTTTTTTAAATAGAAACTTTTACATTATATAAATTTGGAGCCAATATACTTTGAATTAGTCTATATTGATGAGTCCTAAATTTTTATTATTGACATTTAGTGTGGGGTAAGATTGCAATTTCTATTGAGTTGTTGACAAAAGTGTTTTTGATTTGATTTCATAAATGTTAAAGTGTTTTTGAGTTGACTGCATAAATATTAAAGGTATAAATTAGTTTATAACATTGCATCTTTTAGTGAATTTGATTAACTAAGAATTTTTTTTTTTAAATGAAAATGGTGAGAATGATCATAGCATTCAACTATAAGCATTAGCTAATTGGTGTTTGAATTTTTTGCATGACTCATAATTGTGGTACCTATATTTCATTCTCAATTAAAAATAGATAAGTTTAATGAGAAGCTCTATAAAACCACTTTTAAATTCATTAACACCACCTAAAATGGATATTAAATATGATGTATGCAAATCAAGAGAAAAAAGATAGGGAAATTCACTGTATATTTATTGATTTAAGTGCATATTTATAAATATGATTGCATAGTGTTACTATATTAGTTCATATGTCTAAAAAAGTATGTTCATTTCTTACAACAATAATTTTAACATTTTAATTTGAGTTAAGTAAAAAAACTTAAAATTAATTTTGTCCCTTAAAATATTTGACCTCAAGGCATTGCAAGTTTTATTCTTGAATTAAATGTCTCAATATTCATTTATTGCTTCTTTACACACACGCACTCGTGTGCACATAGACACATGCGTGCACGCGCATGTGTGTGCACACACACATACACACTTAAAATATGTTTTTGATAGCATATTAAAATATCTTAATTAAAATTAATTACATAATTTAAAAAAAATTGTAGCTTAAAATATGAGACCTAAAAGGATTGGAGTTCTTATGCTTGAAACATACACTTTAAATGGTTCAAAGAGTGGGAAGGGTCTACATGCCTTAGGTAGATATTTTAGAATTTTAAATAATAGAAAAATGATATTCTATTTGTTTTATTATTCATATATAATTTGTTCCTTATAGAATTGCACGAATATAGATGTTCAATCTGTTATTTTTTGTGTTTTCATGTTTTTGCTTGTGTTCCTCACGATTACTCTTGTGGTTCTTATATATTATGGTAGGTTATGTGTTAGAAGGACATTTAACTCTAGAGTTATAATCTTATTTCATTGAATGAAAAAAATAATAAATATTTATTTAAAATTAATATTTTCCACTCATCCATTATTTCCCATGAAAATATCAAGTTCACATGTTGTGCAAAATGTGTGTGACAAAATGCCTTAAAATTGAGGCCAATTTATCAATAAATTTTTTTAAATAGAAACTTTTACATTATATAAATTTGGAGCCAATATAGATTGAATTAACCTATATTGATGATTCCTAAATTTTTATTTTTGACGTTTAGTGTAGGGTAAGATTGCAATTTCTATTGAGTTGTTGACAAAAGTGTTTTTGATTTGATTTCATAAATCTTAAAGTGTTTTTGAGTTGATTGCATAAATATTAAAGGAATAAATTAGTGTATAACGTCTCATCTTTTAGTGAATTTGATTAACTAAGAAGTTTTTTTTTGTAAATGAAAATGGTGAGAATGATCATAGCATTCAACTACAAGCATTAGCAAATTGGCGTTTGCATTTTTGCATGACTCATAATTTTGGTATCTATATTTCATTCTCAATTAACAATAGATAAGTTTAATGAGAAGCTCTCTTAAACCACTTTTAAATCCATTGACACAACCTAAAATGGATATTAAATATGATGTATGCAAATCAAGAGAAAAAAGATACGGAAATTCACTATCTATTTATTCATTTAAGTGCATATTTATAAATATGATTGCATAGTGTTACTATATTAGTTCATATGTCTAAAAAAGTATGTTTGTTTCTTACAACAATAATTTTAGCATTTTAGTTTGAGTTAAATAAAAAAACTTAAAATTAATTTTGTCCCTTAAAATATTTGACTTCAAGGCATTGCAAGTTTTATTCTTGAATTAAATGTCTCGATGTTCATTTATTGCTTCTTTGCACACATGCGCTCATGTGTGCATAGACACACGCACGCATGAGTGCGTGTGCGCATGCACGCGCGCGTGTGCACATGCACACATACACTCTTTAAATATGTTTATGATAACATATTAAAATATCTTAATTAAAATTAATTATATAATTTTAAAAAAAGTGTAGCTTAAAATATGAGACCTATAAGGATTGGAGTTCTTATTCTTGAAACATAAACTCTAAATGGTTCAAAGAGTGGGAAGGGTCTACATGTCTTAGGTAGAGATTTTAGAAATTTAAATAAGAGAAAAATGATATTCTATTTGTTTTATTATTCGTAACTTATTTGTTCATTATAGAATTGCACGAACATAGATGTTTAATCTGTTATTTTTTTTTGTTTTCATGTTTTTGCTTATGTTCCTCACCATTAGTCTTGTGGTTCTTATATATTATGGTAGGTTATGTGTTAGAAGCACATTTAACTCTAGAGTTATAATCTTATTTCATTGAATGAAAAAAATAATAAATATTTATTTAAAATTAATATTTTCCACTCATCCATTAATTCCCATGAAAATATCAAGTTCACATGTTGTGCAAAATGTGTGTGACAAAATGACTTAAAATTGAGGCCAATTTATCAATAAATTTTTTTAAATAGAAACTTTTACATTATATAAATTTGGAGCCAATATAGTTTGAATTAACCTATATTGATGAGTCCTAAATTTTTATTATTGACATTTAGTTTGGGGTAAGATTGCAATTTCTATTGAGTTGTTGAGAAAAGTGTTTTTGATTTTATTTTATAACTCTTAAAGTGTTTTTGAGTTGACTGCATAAATATTAAAGGTATAAATTAGTTTATAACATTGCATCTTTTAGTGAATTTGATTACCTACGAAGTTTTTTTTTTAAATGAAAATGGTGAGAATGATCATAGCATTCAACTACAAGCATTAGCTAATTGGTGTTTGAATTTTTTGCATGACTCATAATTGTGGTACCTATATTTCATTCTCAATTAAAAATAGATAAGTTTAATGAGAAGCTCTATAAAACCACTTTTAAATTCATTAACACCACCTAAAATTGATATTAAATATGATGTTTGCAAATCAAGAGAAAAAAGATAGGGAAATTCACTGTATATTTATTGATTTAAGTGCATATTTATAAATATGATTGCATAGTGTTACTATATTAGTTCATATGTCTAAAAAAGTATGTTCATTTCTTACAACAATAATTTTAACATTTTAATTTGAGTTAAGTAAAAAAACTTAAAATTAATTTTGTCCCTTAAAATATTTGACCTCAAGGCATTGCAAGTTTTATTCTTGAATTAAATGTCTCAATGTTCATTTATTGCTTCTTTACACACACGCACTCGTGTGCACATAGACACATGCGTGCACGCGCATGTGTGCGTGCACACACATACACACTTAAAATATGTTTATGATAACATATTAAAATATCTTAATTAAAATTAATTACATAATTTAAAAAAAATTGTAGCTTAAAATATGAGACCTAAAAGGATTGGAGTTCTTATGCTTGAAACATACACTTTAAATGGTTCAAAGAGTGGGAAGGGTCTACATGCCTTAGGTAGAGATTTTAGAATTTTAAATAAGAGAAAAATGATATTCTATTTGTTTTATTATTCATAACTAATTTGTTCCTTATAGAATTGCACGAACATAGATGTTCAATCTGTTATTTTTTCTATTTTCATGTTTTTGCTTGTGTTCCTCACGATTAGTCTTGTGGTTCTTATATATTATGGTAGGTTATGTGTTAGAAGGACATTTAACTCTAGAGTTATAATCTTATTTCATTGAATGAAAAAAATAATAAATATTTATTTAAAATTAATATTTTCCACTCATCCATTATTTCCCATGAAAATATCAAGTTCACATGTTGTGCAAAATGTGTGACACAAAACGCCTTAAAATTGAGGCCAATTTATCAATAAATTTTTTTAAATAGAAACTTTTACATTATATAAATTTGGAGCCAATATAGATTGAATTAACCTATATTGATGATTCCTAAATTTTTATTTTTGACGTTTAGTGTAGGGTAAGATTGCAATTTCTATTGAGTTGTTGACAAAAGTGTTTTTGATTTGATTTCATAAATCTTAAAGTGTTTTTGAGTTGATTGCATAAATATTAAAGGTATAAATTAGTGTATAACGTCTCATCTTTTAGTGAATTTGATTAACTAAGAAGTTTTTTTTTGTAAATGAGAATGGTGAGAATGATCATAGCATTCAACTACAAGCATTAGCAAATTGGCGTTTGCATTTTTGCATGACTCATAATTTTGGTATCTATATTTCATTCTCAATTAACAATAGATAAGTTTAATGAGAAGCTCTCTAAAACCACTTTTAAATCCATTGACACAACCTAAAATGGATATTAAATATGATGTATGCAAATCAAGAGAAAAAAGATACGGAAATTCACTATCTATTTATTCATTTAAGTGCATATTTATAAATATGATTGCATAGTGTTACTATATTAGTTCATATGTCTAAAAAAGTATGTTTGTTTCTTACAACAATAATTTTAACATTTTAATTTGAGTTAAATAAAAAAACTTAAAATTAATTTTGTCCCTTAAAATATTTGACTTCAAGGCATTGCAAGTTTTATTCTTGAGTTAAATGTCTCGATGTTCATTTATTGCTTCTTTGCACACATGCGCTCATGTGTGCATAGACACACGCACGCATGAGCGCGTGTGCGCATGCACGCGCGCGTGTGCACACGCACACATACACTCTTTAAATATGTTTATGATAACATATTAAAATATCTTAATTAAAATTAATTATATAATTTTAAAAAAATTGTAGCTTAAAATATGAGACCTATAAGGATTGGAGTTCTTATTCTTGAAACATACACTTTAAATGGTTCAAAGAGTGGGAAGGGTCTACATGTCTTAGGTATAGATTTTAGAAATTTAAATAACAGAAAAATGATATTCTATTTTTTTTTATTATTCGTAACTTATTTGTTCATTATAGAATTGCACGAACATAGATGTTCAATCTGTTATTTTTTTTTGTTTTCATGTTTTTGCTTATGTTCCTCACCATTAGTCTTGTGGTTCTTATATATTATGGTAGGTTATGTGTTACAAGGACATTTAACTCTAAAGTTATAATCTTATTTCATTGAATGAAAAAAATAATAAATATTTATTTAAAAATAATATTTTCCACTCATGCATTATTTCCCATGAAAATATCAAGTTCACATGTTGTGCAAAATGTGTGTGACAAAATGACCTAAAATTGAGGCCAATTTATCAATAAATTTTTTTAAATAGAAACTTTTACATTATATAAATTTGGAGCCAATATAGTTTGAATTAACCTATATTGACGAGTCCTAAATTTTTATTATTGACATTTAGTTTGGGGTAAGATTGCAATTTCTATTGAGTTGTTGAGAAAAGTGTTTTTGATTTTATTCTATAAATCTTAAAGTGTTTTTGAGTTGACTGCATAAATATTAAAGGTATAAATTAGTTTTTAACTTCTCATGTTTTGGTGAATTTGATTAACTAAGAAGTTTTTTTTTTTAAATGAAAACGGTGAGAATGATAATAGCATTCAACTACAAGCATTAGCTAATTGGCGTTTGCATTTTTTGCATGACTTATAATTGTGGTATCTATATTTCATTGTTAATTAAAAATAGATAAGTTTAATGAGAAGCTCTTTTAAACCACTTTTAAATCCACTGACACCACCTAAAATGGATATTAAATATGATGTGTGCAAATCAAGAGAAAAAAGATAGGGAAATTCACTATCTATTTATTGATTTAAGTGTATATTTACAAATATGATTGCATAGTGTTACTATTTTAGTTCATATGTCTAAAAAAGTATGTTCATTTCTTACAACAATAATTTTAACATTTTAATTTGAGTTAATTAAAAAAACTTAAAATTAGTCTTGTCCCTTAATATATTTAACCTCAAGGCATTGCAAGTTTTATTCTTGAATTAAATGTCTCGATTTTCATTTATTGCTTCTTTACACACACACACTCGTGTGCACACAGACACACGCACGCATGCGCGCGCACACACATACACACCTAAAATATGTTTTTGATAACATATTAAAATATCTTAATTAAAATTAATTACATAATTTAAAAAAAATTGTAGCTTAAAATATGAGACCTAAAAGGATTGCAGTTCTTATGCTTGAGACATACACTTTAAATGGTTCAAAGAGTGGGAAGGGTCTACATGCCTTAGGTAGAGATTTTAGAATTTTAAATAAGAGAAAAATGATATTCTATTTGTTTTATTATTCGTAACTAATTTGTTCCTTAGAGAATTGCACGAACATAGATGTTCAATCTGTTATTTTTTGTGTTTTCATGTTTTTTCTTGTGTTCCTCACCATTAGTCTTGTGGTTCTTATATATTGTGGTAGGTTATGTGTTAGAAGCACATTTAACTCTAGAGTTATAATCTTATTTCATTGAATGAAAAAAATAATAAATATTTATTTAAAATTAATATTTCCCACTCATCCATTATTTCCCATGAAAATATCAAGTTCACTTGTTTTGCAAAATGTGTGTGACAAAATGCCTTAAAATTGAGGCCAAATTATCAATAAATTTTTTTAAATAGAAACTTTTACATTATATAAATTTGGAGCCAATATAGTTTGTAATTAACCTATATTGATGAGTCCTAAATTTTTATTATTGACATTTTGTGTGGGGTAAGATTGCAATTTCTATTGAGTTGTTGACAAAAGTGTTTTTGATTTGATTTCATAAATGTTAAAGTGTTTTTGAGTTGATTGCATAAATATTAAAGGTTTAAATTAGTTTATAACTTCTCATCTTTTAGTGAATTTGATTAACTAAGAAGTTTTTTTTTTTAAATGAAAATGGTGAGAATGATAATAGCATTCAACTACAAGCATTAGCTAATTGGCATTTGCATTTTTTGCATGACTCATAATTGTGGTATCTATATTTCATTCCTAATTAAAAAAAGATAATTTTAATGAGAAGCTCTTTTAAACCACTTTTATATCCATTGACACCACCTAAAATGGATATTAAATATGATGTATGCAAATGAAGAGAAAAAAGATAGGGAAATTCAAACATGTAGAAATAAAATATTATTTTATAATTACAATAACAATTATAGAAACAAGGTTAAATTTAGAGAAACTCTCAAATGAGAATAAAACTTAAATAAAAGTGAGTAATACTCTTCAATATAGTAAGCCATAGTTGTACATGTATTTACATTACCTCAAATATTTTTACATATACAACCACTCTATCTTGTAAATGACATAAATCTTGCAAGAATATTTATGGCACTGCTAATGAAGGACTACAATTTTGAAAGAAAAGAAAGATGGAATTAGAAACACCAACTCTATAAATGAATCTAATACTTCATGTACTTGTAAAAACTTGTTATCAGTTGCACTAACCCTATTGTTAAATAGGTTTGAAGGAATTTTCTTTGTTAAATTTAGAATAGTAATTCATTTTTCTTCCTTTAGACTTTAGGCCATTTCTTTGGGGCAAACAATGACATCTTAGTACATTAAATTCCCATGGAAGTATGAAAAACTAAGAAGGATTCTAAAACACTTCACTAGTCATTCAAAACAAATGATGACATTATACACCATTTAAATAACTATTGAAGTGTCTTGTTCCATGTCAGTTAGCTTTTGTGCAAGAATATTGATTGTACTGGACTAATCGTACCATCATAAATTGTAACCCTTTACAATTTTACACTATTTTGTGTGATCTTTTCTTAGAGTGTTTACTCCTATCTCTCTCCAAGTGTAGTTCTAGCCTTCATATTGCAAAATTGAATTTTTCTAATTATATGATGATCTAGACCCCAATCCTGGGACTAAATGCACCTACTTCACACTTGTTTCACCTATTTTGGGGTGCACAAAGGCGTTTGAGTGTCCTTTTCCCCCTAATTTGGGCCTAAATTTAGATATTCCAATGCCCAATTCCTATTAGTTATTTACAAATCCCAATAATTCAATATGATTTTTAGAGTTGGACCTAATTTATATAATACTTTGATAACCCTATATAAGAGCACCCTATCAATTCATTTTCACATCCAAAATCATTCTATCTTCAAGCATCAAGGTGACATTTTATCCCACCATATCCTTCAACTATTCTTTAAATCTAAGCATCATGGAGTACCAAGTTACAACAATCTTCATGTAAGCATGTGTTTATGATTGATTTTTTCATGTTACTCCATAAACACTTGTTATCATATTCAAAGAGAATTTGCATCATCAACCATAATCAATTACATCAGGCTTGAGGTTTAATATATAAAATTCTACTTTAGACATTTCCTTTTAATTTATCAATTTCATTCAAGGGTTGATTCTAACCTGAGGTTCGACCTAGGAAAACCCCCATAAATTAACACCATTTTCCTCTTTTGTATTTAAATGTGGTAGGATCTAGAGGCAAGATATGAAAATTCAAAAAAAATAGACAGAGGCACATAGAACCATCTTTTGCGGAGGTAGAAAGTTGAGGACAAGGTCACCCAAGCTCCATTGTTTGACACTTTACTAATGAAAAATTAGGGAAATATTTTGTGCAACGCCCTGATCCCAAAAGTATATGAGTTGTTCACATCTAAGCTCCTAAACAATGTTGCCCAAACACCATTTTCCTACACTTTTGAGACCAGATTTCAGACCCGAGTTCCTCTCTGCTTTGTATTTCCATATTTCTATAATATGTTTGTATATCTAATCTGAGATTGTCTATGCATGCTCATTATTGCCAAATTCAAAATTTTTAATTCTAGATCTTGCATTCAAATTCCATATCCCATTTTCAACTCAAACAAAGAAGGAATAGAATGTAATTAGCATTCAACCCTTTTCATATAATTGAGGTTAAATATATTGAGTTCATTCCTCTATGATGTAATGGTAATGGGAGGTGGGTTGATTCTTCATTTACATATCTAAACTAATGAACCTATTTCTAAACAATTACATTTTGGTGAACCTGACACTTCTAACATTTTGCATATTTATGATTGTGTGTTCACAAATATAATTTTTAGTAATGAAATTTACAAAATTTGATTGGTTTTGTATTTTACATGTGATTACATTACTTATTACCTATATTTAACAAAATCATATGTTGGATAATATCTTCTTTCACTTCATATTTCTTGCATTCATTCATACAACTCTAATGTAATGCATTATGAGGGTTTCAAATATTTTTCCTTTATTTAATTTGTTTCTCAAAGATTCTATACATATTTCATGTTTCTATATGATGATATTTTTAAATAAGTTAATGGAGTATTTTAATTTCACAGAAAATTTGATAGATGTTTTAAAATATACTCTTTCCAATCATAGAGATGATATTGAAATGAATCTTACTTGTACCTCTCCTAGAGTGCCTTTGATTAATGGAGTATTTGAATTTCATAGAAAATTTGATAGATGTTTAAAAATATACTCTTTCCAATCATAGAGATGATATTGAAATGAATCTTACTTGTACCTCTCCTAGAGTGTCTTTTGTTCATGAGGAAATATTTAGTGTTCCTATCAATGATATATCCAATAGAGATGCAACATTTAAGAGTAATGATGAATCGTCTTCTCACAAAGATATGTTGGTCTAAGAGGGACAAGGTAAACATGTTAATATTGGTACATCTATCACTTCTAGATCCTTCTTATTCTCCGAGAGATTATCCTAATAATCAACATATTTTTACACAAGATGATGTTATTCATTTTATTAATTATATGTCTTCTAAAATAATATCAAGGATGAAGCTTTAGATGATGAAACTACTTCTTCCGAACCTAACAAAGTAGACATGAATAATGACAATAGGAATAATAATCTCCATATTAAGATATTCCCCCTTCATATATTCATCTTGGTGAACCTTGAAGATGTACTTACATAATTAACTTCAAAGAGGTCCATAATAAAAGTCCTTCACCTTCACAATTGAAAACATATAATAAGTTTGGCCACTACAATATTACCAGATGAGATTATAGTGAACAAGGTCTTGGAAAGATGTTACAAGGAATTAAAGTCCCTATAAGACCTAATTTAAAATACACTTGAGAAGATATACGATACCATTCATCAAAAAAAGAGTCCACATTTATCATGACCCCCTTAGAGCTCAATTAATCTTTCTTTCTTTAGGAAAATGAAGAAAGAAACATTAACTAAATCAAGATAATACTACTTTTTCCACATCTCATTGAATCCTTTGCCATTTTAGCAATAAATATCATTAATTCAAGAATGGTATTAGTGACTTATTGATCATGGTACTATCCAAGAAGTAGTGCATTAACAGTCCCTTTCTCTATTATGTTGATCCTCACTATGTGAGGTTGGGGGCTCTTTGTCATTCATGGTGGTACAATTTCATGTGAAATCATTCTTGGGTAGCAACATAATAGCTCTTTCTTGCCTCCATTATTTGGGGGTAGGGACAATATATCAATTTTCTCTCTTCTAAGGATTTACATTTCTTTTAGTGAGTAACATCTTTTATAGAAATATTCTTTCTTGCATAGAATTGTTTGCCCTTTACATGGATTTTACCATTTCTTAGAGGCATCTCTCTTTCGTTTAGGATACATTTCTTGCTTAAAATAATTCTAATAATGATCTCTCTTAGTCTATCCTTGTTTTTATTTCTTCTCCTTGGTCAAAGATGTTATTTTTGTTAAAATATCTCCTCTTGGAAGTAGATGTATTTCACTAAATATCTCTTCCTCCTTTCATTATGCATCCCCTCAAAAGGATAACTTTATATTAGTTGCAATATATCTATTTTACAACTATCTCTTCATTTTTTAGAGCATGCCCTCTTTAGCTTGGAGTTTATGTGCAATATTGCCTAAAAGGGTATCTCCTTAGTGATGAAGGTGTCTATCCTTGTGTTTTTTTTTACCTGAAGACATCAACATAGGGTTATGTTTGCATCTTAATGGGGCATATATGTGACCTTTTTATTGCTCAAATAATTTATGTTCCTTCCCTCTCTATTTTATCAATCACCTAAAATAATACAACTTTATAACCCATAGAAACCATGTTTCCTTTCTCCTTCCCCATGAACCCATAGCATAAAATAATTTTATAGTCATTATAACATGGTTTATTGTCTTATCACTTGATGTATTCTCTTTCTCTTTCTATTTGATCACTTTTTCTCTTGTAATAGAATTTTGAGAATGATATTAGCAGTTGAGATATTTTGATTATCAAGGTGTTTTCAATTAGTTGACATGGAGCCTTTGTTTTTTAGTACTAACCCCTTCTTGTGTGTCTTTTGCCTTTCTTGTTTTTGTTTTGTTTTATTTTATTTTTTCCTTGTATGTGATTGTGTGGGTTAAGATCCTAATCATGTGGGCTTTTTCCCTCAAAATTAGTGATTTCTTGTATTTTTGTAACCTTGCTCCCAATTGCTTGTATCTCCCTCTCTTTTCTTCTCCTTTACCATGAGTATGTGTGTAGGTTGAAACTCTTGCTAAAATGTGGGCTAAATGAAGAATCATAATTTGTAACCCTTTACAAATTTACACTACTTTTTGTGCCCTTTATATAGTGTGTTTCTTCATATCTCTCTCCAAATGTATTTCTAGCCTTTATACCAAAAAAATAGAGTCATCTGATTATATGGTGATTTGAACCCTTGTCCTTGGACCAAATGCACTATCTTTGAACTTGTTTCACCCTGGTTTGGGTAGACAAGGGTGTTTGGGCACCCTTGTCCTAGATAAGGTTATTTAGGCATCCTTTTTCCCTAACATTCGCCTAAATTTGGATATGTTGGTGTTTCGTTCCCACCAATGAAATAGATAGATTAATTACAATACCACCCCAAATACCACATGTTACAAACTAGGAAAATATACTGAGGACATTTATTATAGATGCTAGAAATCCTGATAAAATAATTTATAGGATATATTGAGCACCAAAGGCTATAAACTTAAATAAAACATCGAAACCTTAAGAAAACCAAAAATAGTTTAGAGGACACAAACCATACAACCATACATTTTTTTAGATATTGGGAATATCTTCCTCAATTTCTTCAATAACAGCTTCATTGCCAAGTTTATCATACCTACAAAATTGAGAAGTCGATTCCATCCTTGGATTTTGAGGAGATTCTATCACCCTTGGTTGAAGCAACAGTTCCTTTGTATTGTGAGATATTTGAATGAGCAAGTGAGAAAATGCATAAAACACCTCTGATAATTTATAGAGAAATAAGGTTGAAAAAAATATAATGGGGTCAATCATTTATAATCGTTGGCTTCTCCTGAAACCATCTTAATTCATCATAAGAAAGCCAGATAGTCACATAGATCCACACAATTAGATTTTAAATGAGATTCAAATGAAGGTTCTTGTGATGAATCTCACAAATTCATGATTTATGTATTTGAACCTTTTCATTTTCATGTTGTCTCTAAACATAATAAGATAGAATGATCAAAAAGATATGTCACATGAGAAATAGTCTACCAGATAAGGGATTAATCATTTAAAATGATTTGAAGAGTTGGAAATGTACTTTATATTTTCACAAATAAAATATGTTATAGTACTTTATATCTAACTTTCATCGTTATCCAAAATCAAGGCCAATAATAAATCATCCTTTATGTCATCATTGTTGAAGAGTTCTTTGTTAGCTCCAAGTTGCCAACCTTTATTTGTCAGCCAATCCACCAATTTATTTGCTTCTCTAAAGAAATGAAGGATCCAATAATTATTGAAGAGTGGCAAGATGTCCCAAGCCTCCTGGAGAATGTATTTGATCTTCTACTTTGGGACTTCAATTTTCTCAAATGCAAAGATTATGTTTTGAGAATCTCAGTTCAATTATTATGTGTTTTACTTTAAATCTAAATGCTAATTTGAGTCTTACAAATAAATCTCTTACTTCAACTATGTTATTTGTATCAATAGGACTTTTAGAGGCTACTGTATCAATTACCAAAACCTTATGGTCCCTCATATTAGAACTCACTTCATAAATACTTGGAATCCCTTTTAAAGCCCCATAAAAATTAGTTTGAGAAAATCCTAATCTAGAGGTTTCCATTTAATTTCCTTCTTATTGGTTTTCTTAGGAACATTGTTGAGATGAATTCACTTAAAAGGCAAGGTAATATGTTTCCATTTATAAATAATCATGAGATCTCAGGATGTTCTTTGACGATTTGTTTCTCAGAATTAGGTCACATACAAACAATCTGTTTGAAACTATGAGTTCAATGAGGTGCATCTACAATAACCTATCTCGGATTTATGAGACTTGAAACCATTTTCCTAGAGTAGCAATTTTTTTGTTGATGCAAAAATTGTTAGATGCATGCAATGCAAATTTGAAAGGCAGACTATTTTTTGTTCTATTAAGCATGGCACCTAGATGTTAGTTCTAAATAATTAAGGACATCCCTAATGAACCAAGGACAACTCTAATGAATTTAGGGTATCCATTTAACAAAATGATAACAAGGATAAAAGTGAGAAATATAGACTAGCAAGCCTACATTAAGCCATAATGAACCTAGGAGAGTCCTAATGAATATAGGAAAGCCAAGTAATGAAATGATAATGAAGATAAAAATAATAAATATATACTAACAAGCCTATAAAAATCCATAATGAACCTAGGAAAACCCTAATGAATATAGGGCAGCCAAGTAATGAAATGATAATGAGGATGAAAAGGATAAATATAGACTAATATATTAAGCCATAATGAACCTAGGACAACCCTAATGAATGTAGGGAATCCAGGCAATAAAATTGCAATAAGGATGGAAAAGATAATATAGATCAGTACAAATGATCATAAACATATTTTTTCAGTTCTTAGTCCATGCATCCTTTTCATCAAAGTTGCATACATTGTAGAAACATAATTACCATTCCACATATATTAATGTCGATGACCATGCATAACTACATCAATGTATTCATGTACAAATTATACATTGTGTATATCATCAATACAACTATATTTCCATGATCATATACAAATACATTGTATATATCATCAATACAACTACATCAATATACTCATGTACAAATAAATTATATATATCATCAATACAACTACATCACTATACTCAGGTACAAATACATTTTGTACTAATGTACAAATACATCATATATCATCAATACAACTACATGAATGTCATCATATATAAGTATGTATCAATGCATCCTACTATCAAGCTATCCTAGATACACAACTAATACATGTGCCTCTAATATCCTTACATCCTACTCCAAGCTTGTGTAGAGAAATGCCTACCTATAAATGAAGACCAACATAAGCAACATGAACACCATAGTGTTATGATCATTATTTGAAATTAAAATAGGGCAATTCTAATGAACCTAGGGAAACGCTAATGAAAATAAGACAACCATAATGAGAATAGGACAGCCCTAATGAACCACTAGGATTTTGTTATTAATAATGTATTGTACCTTATGTTCCTTAGAGTCTCCAACCAAAAGGAAAACCTCGCTTATTTGATTAAGTAGTTGAATCAAAATTTTCCATGATTTTCCTAACCCCTGCATTCCCAAGCCATGAAAAAAACTAATTTTCTTAACCAAGATAATTCGATTGCATTAATTTAGTAGAATCTTCTTAATCTTTATTATTCATACAAATGCAAATATCTAAATAAGAATAATGAAACTAATGAGCCTAGTAAAACCAACATAATTTGATGTCCTAGTCCAAACTTGTACCTACAATGTTCAAGGAAAATTTGATGGAATAGTATTGTCCATCAAAAAGACCTACAATTTTTAAGAATTATTAAGAAACATAAAAAACGTGAACAAAAAAAAATTATTATCATTATTTGAAATAAAGTTTTTGATAATAAATCAAGAGGTAGGAGTATACCATGAATATACCTCCTTATGAATTACATTAAATGTACCCACAATGTTGAAGTAAAATGTTGACACAATAGTATTGTCCACTAAAAAGACCTCTGTTTGTTAAGAATTGTTAATAAAACATAAACTCCAACATACATTTCACTCAACAATGGTTAAAATTAAACATGAGTTCATGAATATGAATCTTCTTAAGCTTTAAAATTCATAGTCATCTTAATTATCATACCTTTCTTGTATGGTAAGAGCTACATATGCTTCTCAAGTGCCTAAAGGATCATCTCTTACCCTTAGCATATCCAATATTGCTTCATGATCGACAGTAGTAACTGTTTGTTCTTTTGTTCTTTATTTGGCATGATACTTCAATAACTTAACATTTATTGCTATAATAAGGTGAATATATGAGAATGGTTTTTTGTCTCTCAGCCTTTAAATGCTAGAATGCCATTCTTCCTAATTGTATACCTTCACAACAATGTTGCAACAACAACAACTGAACCAATAGGAACAATGAAGCTATCATCATGCCATTGATTTAGTTAGCTTATGCTTTCCTTGTACAAGATGTTCCAACCAATACTCTAATCTCTACCCAGTCCCTTACAATGCAACAACTTCATAAACATGTCCTAATTGTACAAAATCTGAAAGACATTGATAGTCAAGTGAACACTCCATTTCATCATGTAAAGATATTTTGCTTGAGATAAAGGAGTTAGATACCATGGAATCCATGTACCTACCCACTCACTTGACTTGCATTAATCCCACTCACACTAAATGGTCTATTTAATTACATTGAGCTTCGAAATGAATTCATCTTTGAATATTCTTTAACTGTCTGACAAGCCATTCTATCTCCCACTATAACCGATTCATCAACCAACCAAAAGAACCTATGCAATTTTGAATCAAGTTCCCCTTCTTGTGACAAAGCATGGTTACACCAGTCAACAATTTAATATGCATATTTAAATGTAGCACTACCTATAATCTTCAATTATTCCTTAACCAGATATCTCTTCACACATGCATTTGCTCCATCATGCTCCCCTTTCCATTCCCAAGTTCAAAAAAACTCCATATATGTGGTACACCCCTCTCTACATGCATTCTACACAACCAGTAAAATATGAGATGATTCTCAATAGCTATCTAACCAAATGAGATGTGGACCTAGAACAGTATCTTTTTCCTACAAGAACTTTAAAAAATTTGAAAACAATGTTGCACATACTCTGATGAATGAGACGCATCATTACTAATGTAAAAATGGTACTCCCTGATTATCTTCATGTCCTCTTTTGTACTAACATGGGCATGTTTATATGTGACATATATGTGACATGTGCACAAAAATAGAAACCTAGGTAGAATTGTAATACTGAGACTATACCTCATTTTGTGGTAGTAACATATGTAGTTTTCAGCAAAATTCACCATATATATAATAGTACCAATCAAAAAAGTATCCTTATACATTTTGTATTTCTCATCCAGCCACAAAGACCTATGACAATATCTTGCATACTTGTACAAAAAAAATGTTAAATCTAACATAAAACCAAAAACATTGATTTCTCTTGTTACCAACTCACATTGAGAACCTTCACCTATACTCTTCAAATTGTGTTTCCCTATCTCATACCTCTTTTTTTGAACCATTTGATTTCCAAATTCATTTTCACTGCCCTCATGAAAATATGATGCAAACTTTGACAACTCACCGTATTGTAAATACTTCTCATTTAAAAAACCAATTTTATAAAAAAAACAACCATCATCTCTAACACATAAAAATAAATCTAACAAGTCCCTGGATCACTTAGTGAGTTGCATTGCACCACTCTCCTACAACATTTTGTTAGTGTGTAAAGTAGAATGAATATAGTAAAATAGATCATGATACATTGAAAAATCTACATGGCATCTGCAACAACATGTATCGTGAATTTTAAGAGGTACACAATAAAATGGCTTACAAGATTCAAAAGCCCTTTGAGAGATTTGCAAGGTTGGGTGCTTTTCACAAAATTGTTTGTATTAAATTGTTGGCTACATTCCAAGAAATGTTTAGAATGTGGTGTCCAGTCTTTCTTACCAATTTTTAACTTTAAAACACTTTACATTGTGTGATCTACTCTTGAATTATATTGCCAAAATTATTGAATTTCATCATTTACATCCTTGGTTAGATTCTTATCAACATGTGCGAGCCTCTAACTAAAAGTACATGTATCATTTTGAAGAGGACTATCTAGTCTTGTTCTTCTTCCAAGTTCTCTAAACAATGTTTTATGGTTTAGGTTCATATCAAGACAAGTTTGCCTCAAAAAATGAGCCTTACTCAAATGATGTCTTACTAATGAGGTTGTGATTACTCTTCATGAAGCTCTCTTATCTTTATCCTTAATAGTGTCACAACCCTGCTTTATCACTTTTGGATTTAAAATACAAACTCTATTATATTTTTGGATAAGCTATATAAATGATTGAATGAATATTATAAAAGGATAAAATAATAAAACACACACACACACATGGAAAATATACATTTTTCTTATTTAATTATTTACTTTTCCACATCCAATTATGGCACATGTTGTAGGAAGAATAAGAAGCTTCTAGAGGATTCTCCACCACCTTGCATGTAACTCCTCCCACTAAGTCTAATCAATTTGCATGAAGTCCAAAATTGGGAAAGAATCTCTTTTTTTAATTAAATTTTCAGATAGTGGAATGGAGGGAATTCTCTTATAAAATTATATGCAAGTTTCAAAGAAGGGAGTTGGTTATGTTTTGAAGAAAAATTTCCCAAGTTTAGAAGTAGGATTCTCTTTGTTAGTCTCATTTTCATTGTAGGAATGTTTAAGTTGTTGTTGAAGAGTTTCTCTCAAAGTTGCAAGGAAGGATCAAAGAATAGCTAGAGGATTCAACTTTGAGCTTCAGTAACCAGGTTCTCTCCTTTTATCATATGAGGAATTTGTATTATCCAAATATATAGTTTTTTTTATTCTTTGGTTGAATATAATATTCTGAAGAAATCATTTCTTAATTTCTAGATAGGAAGAAAAAAAAAATCTATTTTTGTTTCTTTAAGAAATGCAGTGATATAGTTTCTTCTCTTTTTTTTAATACAAATGTAGATTTCTCTTGCATATCTTATTTAATCTATTTTAAAGGCTAGAAAATCAGATTTTTGCTTTTATGTTTTCTCTTAGATGATATTTAATATAAAAATAAATAAATCTCCCTCTCTATGAATGAATAAATAAAAATTCTCTGTGAATATTGGATTGAACCTCTATGAATATTAGCTGAATCTCTGTGAATATTAGTTAAATGAGTTGAATAAAATTTCTCTATGAATATTAGCTGAATCTCTGTGAATATTAGTTAAATGAGTTGAATAAAATTTCTCTATGAATATTAGCTGAATAACTCTGAATATTAGTTAAATGAGTTGAATAAAATTTCTTTGTGAATATTAGCTAAATCTCTATGAATACTAGTTAAATGACTTGAATAACATTCTCTATGAATACTAGCTGAATCTCTATGAATATCAATCGAACAACTATCTCCCTGTGAAATCTGAAAATAAATAATCTTCCTATAAATGACTCTCTATCCCCCTCTCTGGACATTGGTTGAGAAATAGAATATAATCCCTCCATGTTAGCTTGTATTTCTCAGTTTAAACACCTACCTACCTCTAGATAATCTGTGCATCACTGGAGCAAAATACTTCTTTGGTTATTTTTATTTCTCTGTTATATTTCATCCCTGGGAATAATATGATATTCTCTCTTACATTAATATTTGTTTAAGTATACATACTTGTTTATATTTTCTCCTTTTATACAATTTATTATTCTGGAATGAAATATATATATATATATATACATATATATATATATACATATATGTATATACATATATATATATATATACATATATATATACATATATATATATACATATATGTATATATATATATATATGTATATATGTATATACATATATGTATATGTATATATATATATATATATATATGTATATATATATATATACATTACGTATTAATAAAATTTTATGCGAAGTGATTAATGTTTATATTGCACGATATAGTAGTTGTGCGTACCGGCTCGCAGGTAGTGGATGGAGTTAATACTCCACAGGGAGTGGTACCGTAACGGTACCCCCCCCCCACTAGCCTGCGGTCACTGTTGCGGCAATGGTCGCAGGGTAGTGGAGGGGACCCGTGGGGGCCCACTCCCATTAACCCCTTTTTTAATACCAATCAAGCATATTCAAAGGGCAATGTGAATATTTAAAAAAGAAATTCTCTTTTTCATATATGTTTAAAATGTTGGTTTATTTAAATTCCTTTTTTTTATATAAATATAAATTTTAGTTAACAAAATTTTTAAACTTAGGTAAATTTTAGATTTATAACTAGTTTTAACAAATTTATATTAAATGATACTTAGATCCTCTTAAGATCCACTTAACAATTAAATGACTTGAAGCTAAATTCTATGTTGGGATTAATGGTTTTATAAGTGATATTCTTGCATGCATCTTACCCTACCTTCGCTTCATGCAAATGTCTTACATTGATTTCAATTATCGGTGTTCCCTTCTTCATGCAAATTATACGTTTAATTGTTAGTATGCAAGTTACCTAGCTATCATTATTATGCAAGTTATATTAAAGTTTTGAATAATAAATAATTTTAGTTATGGTTTTTATTCCATGTCATTGATCAAGTAGTTATTTCAATTAATTGATCTTTGCAATGTCTAAATATACGCGTTCAATTCATAATTATTTTTTCAAGCTTGATGTTTATTATAAGTTAGAAAATTAAATAAAGGAAGTTGGAAACCAAAACCTAGTAGCATTCAGTATATACAGTGCCTCTGGGTCACACTTATGGGTAATGTCGTTGTGTTGAACTACTGCACTTAACGCCTAATAAAGCTACATCAACGATGTCTGTGGCATCATCCCTATAAATCATTGGGGAGTAATAAGGGACACTTGGAAGTTAAATCCAAGGGGTGGGTAATCCCCCTTGGATCGATAATTTATAAGATAATTCTAAAATGATCTTTCATTCGCTGAGTTAAACTATAGTAAACCCCTATAGGGATGATGAGTGAAATGCTTTTATAAAACTAATTTAATCTTGAAGAATTATTGTCGATTGGCAATTGGTGAAGGGTGACGCTCATGATAAGAATTAGGATCTAGTTGTTTTAGGCCACAAGCAATAGGCCATCTTGAGCCTTTGCTTAAGCACTACCATTGTGGGTAGCAACTGCAGAGAAACTATCTCAGACATTGACCCTAGAAAGGGTTGTGTACCCACTAATCAGTTTACATCAAACCATAGAGTAGAAAATAGAACTACATACTTTACACCTTGATCCCGTGCCGAAGTGGGTCTGTAGGTAGTCTTGGGATGGAGTTGTCCCTCGTACTCAGGCGTTCGTGGGTGGGGTCTAGGCTTGGTAAAAGAAAGATTGAGTAAGAATCCTATTTAGAAAGATAAGATAATTAAAATTGGAAAAAGGTAATTCAATGCATACTCAGAAGGAATCTCGTATGGATTTGCTTGACTTCCCGAGGCTTTAAGCCAAATTTTGAGGTAGAATTCAAGCTTGTATTATGTTATTCAATTACTCCTAAGGATGGCGACCTCAGTGCACTTCTATTAGAAGAGTGTAGTACTTAGCGATTCGCTCAAGACCCAAATGGTCCCGATGACTTTAAGTCTCTGGCAAGGCCAACCCCTTTCCCAATTGGATAGATGCCTACCCCGCATGGGTAGATGCCTATCCCAATTTGGATAGATGCCTACCCCATATGGGTAGATGCCTATCCCGTATTGGATAGATGAAATCTTTTGTCCCATATGGACAAGTGCCTAACCCATATGGTTAGATGCTCATCTCGGATGGATGAATGCCTAATCCAAATGGATGGATGCCCAGAGTATGCGATTGAATCAAACACAAATGATTAAATTTAACAAAAAAAAGAATGGTCAAATTTTGTTGGGTTAAATATGGTGGGTTAGTACAAATAGTATTTAAAATAGAATCAAGGACATTGAATTTTTTTTTTACAATAATACCATTTTTTCTAAAAAGCAATTTCACGTGAATCTTCTAATTGTCTAGAAAAGGTCTCATTTTGTTCTTCTTTAACAATTGATTGACATTGTTTAGTCAATGTTTTAATACTAAAGTGTTCATCAAAAAAATTTGTAGCCCACAATTGAATGGTTCGAGTTCACCTTTTTCCTTCAAGATTTTTAATTATATTCTCATCAATTTCAACTAGCTATTTTGGGGCTCTTGAATGTGTCCAGTTTTCAATTTATCTTTCTTCCACACAAATATATTCTCTTCTCATGTAATTCGGTGATGCATAATGTTCAACATTTTCATTTTTATTATCAATATTTTCCTTAACAATTTCAACATTTTCACTTCCAATATCAACATTTCAAATATCAATCTCAACATTTTCATTTTCAATATCAAAATTTTCATTAACAATTTCAACATTTTCATTTTTAATATGAACATTTTCATTAACAAATTCAACATTTTAATTTTCAATATCAACATGTCCAAAACTAATTTCAGCATTTTCATTTCCAATTTGAATGTCGTGCTCCACATTTTCAAATTCAATTTCCTCTTCACTTGAAATAAATTTAATGAGTAAGGAGGAATATTTAGCACCTTGATGAGTATTTGATATGCCTTGTCTGTTCTTCCTCTATCTTTCACTCTCTTTTTCTCTATAAGCTTTAATTTCTTCTAATATTACAGATTTTATCTTGTATTTTTGTTTCCCATGACTCCTGTCCCATTACACTTCCCAAAAGGAATCAAAAAATGGTTCAAATCTTGATTTTTGTTTAAACAAGTGGTCCAAAAGGTGAACTTTGTCTGATAAAGAAAAATATCATGAGTTTTTATGACAAAAAAGAATGTGGGGACCGTTGGAATGCTCAAAACGATTGATTTGCCTATTTTTGTAGGGAGAACTAAACGGATATCCACTAATGGATATTTATTTCTAATAGATATCGATTGTTGGTTCCTAATAATGCGCTATTAATTAAGACACATTTTCCTAACCAAAAGGTTCAATTCTCTACATCATTTGACTACTAATTCATTAATCAGAAATGCATTCACTTGTCAACCAAAGAACGTACACTTAAAATAGGTTTGCATTATATGTGCACTAAGAAACTCATAGGGAATACTTAACTTAAACTTGAAGAACTAAATAAAAAATTGATCAAAAGCATTGAATTTTAGAGTTGGTTCCACTAATATTAACTTAATCTACTTAATATGAAACTTATAACTTTATGCAGAAAATGAACTAACTAGCTGGCAATCATAAAACTTTGCTTTCCTTTTGCTACATGAATAGTCATAGAGTGGAGTTTTTGTGGCTACAAGACAATCAACTGAAAGATTCTAACCAATGAACATAAGCTTGCTAATGAACTCACACAGAAGAAAATGAAATTAAATTGAATGTGGATGCTCTCCAAGTGGGCCCCCTTGGGTGACCCTCCAGAAATCTTAACCAAATCTAAATATTATAAAAGCATCATAAACACATTGATACTTTTTTGACAGTGAATATGACAGAACTGAAATTTCTTTATTATTTTCAACTATGAAACAAAGTACACTCAATGCTCAAGTAAGATAAAATTGCATTACATTCTCCATCTCTAATCGATGGATTTATAAGAGATTCTACAACTAACTAACTACACAGCCGATCCACTTCCAACAAACTAGGAGGATAGCTTTTATTAGAAATAAAAGCATAGAATAATGAATCATCCTAGGACTCAGTCTCACACACAAGTATAGGCCAAGATTTCCTCTAGATTTCCTCACAAATCGACACATGTTCAGAAGCAACAACTGCATCAATCACAACTAGGATTTTTGTGATAGTTAACAGTTGTTGGTTTGATTAATTTAGTAGTTCTATTTTATTAGGACTGCAATTATTTGAATCAACAAAAAATGTCCTTTGTTGACTTAGTCTTTCTGTAGCGTCGTAAATTGTACGCACTTGCTAGGGTGGTACAATTTCACACCTAGTTTAGCACCCGCTTTGGCGCATTTTGCATTTTGCATTGCATTTCCCCTTTAGCACTTAATTAATCAAATTAATTAGGTCTAGGGTTCTATTTTATCATCTCCCACATCATAAAGTTGGGCCCTTTCATTAAAGTGTGCCCCTTTCATTTTATTCTTCCAATACATCATTTAATCAAAAACCCTAATTAGGTCCTATTTTGAACTTGGGGGCTTGATTTCGGGGGTCAAAACATCTCGAAATCAGCTGTAACTTCAGGATTCTCTCTAAAATCATCATATCCGATGGCCCTGAAAATTTGGTGAAAAGTTGTCGGGAACATGGCGCCCGGAGAGGACCATGGCGCCCGGAGTGCACATGGTCCCGGACATTTTTCCCGAAATTTTAGGAGCGCGATCCAATCATAAAATAAAGCTTAACCCCAAGAAATTGGCGGGATATTCAATCTCTAGGTTGGCCAAAAGTCGAAATTAAGACCTAGGGTTTCATATATAAGAGCTCTCTTTCTTCATTTGAAAGGATTGGAATTTTGGCTTTCGAGGACCTTCTATGCAACGAAAGAGCAGATCTTTGAAGACTTCAATAACATTCAACATCCATCCATCAAGCATTTATCAAATCCATTCATCCATTTAGGGCTTGGAAGACATTGAAGAACAATAGGAGATTACCGACTGAAGATTGGCTTGTACCTCTCCCTTGGGGGTTGGGTATGATTTCATGTTGCTTTCATGTCTTTGCATAAGCTTCATTATATCCTTTATTCATGCTTTAGATCACTTTGCATCTTGATTTAGAGCATTTACATTATCATTTACAAGCAATTAGGGTTTACTTTCTAGGTTGCTCTAGTTTGCTTTCTTGCATTTAAGGACCTTGCACACACACTAGGTCTGCACACACAATACATTTTACAATACAACTTGGCTATTCGTGGAGGTGGAAATCACCGAAGTGGGGGTTTGACTAAGGCAAAACCCTATATAGCCGCCCACCACACCTTTGTAGATATAAGTGCAGGTTTCGAAATTCGGATGATGCCGCAAGTTACAGATCTGGAAGAAGCAGACGGAGACCGAACTTCACACCAAATCTCAGAGCAAAAGACCAGGACAGGGGCGTGGGGCGCCCTGGTCCTGCCAGGACAGGGGCGCTGGGCGCCCTGGTCCTTCTGACAGCAGTTTTCAGCATTTTTGACAGCTTTGCAAAACAGTAGTTTCCGGAGCAGTTTCAGGGGCAGAATCAGGACAGTGGCGCCCGTGCCCCCGTCCTGAACATTTTCAGTCAGATTTTAACTCCGGGTACGCATTTACATTCTTGTCTTGTCCTTGTGTTTACAGCTTTCCATTGTTTAAGTTCAATTCTGCAATCTCGTTATTAGTTCATACTTGCACTTTGGGGTTAGGGATTGAACTTGCATCATTTCATCTTTCAATTGCAACAAAGGAATAGAAATCCTAATAGGTAGCCCGTGGCTCTCTCTTTCACAAGAAGAATTATCCAATTGTGTGATACCTCTAAGCTCTTTCGTATTCCACAAATGTGTGCTTGAAGGTGAGATTAGGGCATGTTTGCTTAGTGTCACTTTTTCCCCCACACATTTTGGTGAACCCGACGTGAATCTATCATTGCTTCCTCTTGCATTGCATTTGTTAGATCTAGATCTAGATTTAGTGTGTTTTCATTTTATTTTCATTAAAAAGAAAAAAAAAAGAAAAAAAAGTGTGTTTCTTTGCATTGTGTGTTTAAATTTTATGCAATTTCAAAATGTCAGATTTTTATTTGCAAGATGTTCATATTTGTGATGATTATGAGTTAGATGAAGCTTTAGATGAATTTTTGAAACCTAAATATACCAAACCTTCATTTTACCAAAAACTCATAAACATTGTTACTATGCCATTTCGTTGTGATGAGAAAGATAAGTCGAATGATTCCTCTCAAGGGTACATTCCTATCAGCTCTTCCACTAAATCTAGTAACATGGTTGTTTTCAATGATCCCCTCTATGAAGAGATATCTCCTTTTGAATCAAAAGATAAACCTTTTAATAGATATGATCATGCTTTGTTGAATGATGCCCTTGATGCCTTTGTGTCTCCTAAAAAACACTCCCTTCATGAGGATCCTTTTGTGCAAGAAGATGACATTATCCCTACATTTCCTAGTGATGGCCTTTCCTTTTCCAACAAAATTCCCACTAGAGATGATGAATTAATGATAAATGCTTACCCTTCTCCTAAAGTTGGTCTTACCCATAAGCATCCCTTAGAGAAAGAAGATGAAATAATAAGCAATTTCCTTAATTCTCTCTCCCCTATTGAACATATTTTGAGGAAAGAGGATGAGTTTAACACATCTATTGATGCTCTCCCTCCTAAGGATGCAGAATTAATAAACAATGTTATCTCCTCTCCCGAAATTGACAATGCTTCAAACATTCCTTTCAACAACTTCACTATTTGGGATGAACCATTAGAAGAAGGTGTAGATTATTCTCTGCCCTGTGAGAGAACCCTAGCCAAAGGGGATGAAATCAAGATTAAAAACTCCCTTGATATTTTCTCACCTTCCTTGAATCTCAATCATTCTTCCTCTAAAAATAAAGCATCTCCCTCTCCTCAACTTGGTTCTACTCATAAGGAAACCCTAGTTCAAAGCAAGATGGTTAACATCTCTTTCAAAGATCTCCCTCTCAAAAGTGAGACTTTAGAGAGTAATGTTGATCCTTCTCCTAGAGAGTTTATTCCCCATGTAGATCATTTGATGATAGAGGATGATATGACCTTTCCTATTCCTACTAGGACATCAATGCCTACCCCTTGTCTCTCCCCTAAAATTGATTTAATCTGTGATAAGATTTTAGTGCAAGAGAAGACTATCAATAATTCTTCTAACACTTTTGTTCATTCCTCTAAACCATCCTCAATCAATTTGATACATGTGAATGAAACACCTAACAAACCTCTCTTCACTATCCAAGGTGCTTGTCCTTCTCAAAATTCTCAACCTTTAAATAATCCTATCTTAGTGGTTCAAGGTGGTTATGCTAATGATTCTTTTTGCACTCCTAAGAAACCGGTTATTACTATGCAAGGAGGTTATTCCTCTAAGAGCCCTTATGAGTATGCTAAGCCATTGACTAGAGAGAGTTATCATGCGGTTGCCCATACTTATAATACTAGAAATAATAGGCAACCTAATCCTCCTCTAGTTATCCCAACTTCGCTTCCTCCTTCCCAACCTATTCTTCCTCAAGCTCCTCGTATTTCACAAGTTCTTGGTAAGGAATATGATCTCATAGAACAACTTAAAACTACCCCTGCTAAGATATCCCTTTGGGATTTGATCCAAACTTCCTCTGCTCATCATGGAATGTTACAAGATGCCTTGAAAGATTTGAATGTCCCTCCACCGAATACATCTAGTAATATAGCATCTTTAGTTAACTCTGTGATGAATCCTAAAGCTCAAATTGTGTTTACCCAAGATGAGTTGCCTACTAGTGAAATTCAACATCAATATGATCCCTTGATGATTGTGGTTATCATAAAAGACACTGCTATAAGATGAACACTGGTAGATAATGGCTCTGGCCTTAATGTGTGTAGCATTAATCTATTGCATAAGATGAATGTGGATACATCCCTTATTGAGCCTAACTCTTGTCCCATTCGAGGCTTTGATAATGTGGCTAAGTCTTCATTAGGTATTATCACCTTACCCATCACAGTGGGACCTGTTACTTTGCTTACTCCTATCCATGTTATGTCAGGAAATCTAACATACAACTTGTTATTAGGGAGACCTTGGATTCATAGTATGCAAGCTGTCCCCTCTACATTGCATAGACAAGTTAAATTCATTTATAATAATAAGACATATACCTTGATAGGTGATACTAATTTTCAAGCTTGTTTGCAAACATCTACTTCCAAAGGGAGTTCTTCTAAGCCTTCCTCTTCTAGTGATGACTTGTTAAACAAGATACCTATGGATGAATCCTTACCTCTGATAATCAAAATTCTTTGGATGAGTCTGAAGCTCCTAAAGAAGATCCTTCTCGACTTGAATATACGCATAAAAAGGCTTTTGATCCGAAGAAGGTTCTCGCAGAAGACGATTGGGGATCCCTTGATTTCAATCCCACCTTTGTAGGTGAGTATAGGGTTCCTCCTAGAGAGTTTAAAGGTAAAGAGAAGGAAGAAACTAAAAATCAATCAATCTTACCTGAACCTATGAGCAATAATTTTGTGGCCGCTTCTCAAACTTCTTCTCCTCACACCTCTAATTATGAAGAGTTTGATTCTTTGTCTTATGAAAAACCACCCTCTCTTCCTGAAATGGCTGATCGTTATGGTCGTGGTTTTCGCATTTTTGCTAAGCATGGGTATCATGGAAATGGTTGTGGCGCTCATGAACAAGGGATAAAAGTTCCTCTAGAGACTAATTTTCACAATTATGCCTTTGGACTCGGCTATAATCCCTGCAAACGTACCAAAGCATCTAAAAGACCATCTCTCAATGTGAATGCTATATTTAGTAGTGATGATGATCTCACTTCAACTAAATCATCTTCTACTTCTATCAACTCTCATTCCCCTCATAAGGAAATCTTGGCAATGAACAAATCTCTTTATGAATCCCCTCAAATTTCTAAATCCACTTATGAATCTTTATCTCCTATTCATCATAAAGTCCTTTCCTCTAGGGATAAGGCTCTAATAAATTACACTCATCCCTCTTCTAAGATTTCATGTGACTTTTCTTCTTCAATCTTTATCATTTTATACATGTTCTTGATCTCACTTATAGTTGAGCATTTAACATGTCATATTCAAATACCTCATTTAGTCTATCATGTCTTTAAATAACATTAATGGCTATTATGTTTCTCATCATTATGTGACATTGGTAGCTCATTTACTGGGGGCTCATTTTCGTTCATGATGGTACAATTTCAAGTGCAATCATATTTTTTGAAGCAACATAATAGCCTAATTTTCTTGTTCCTATGGGGACAAGAGTGATTTCATACATCTCTTCTTTTGCTTATGTCCAAATCTCTCCCTAGAAGATTGTGTAAGTCCTTCTCATTGAGGCAATGATCGTTCCTTATTTTTATCTAAGGATCCACTTTTTCCTATTTTGTGGATGGTGTGGACTTTATTACTTGATGTTATGCCTTGTACGCATTTGTTGTTGTTTGTTCAAGGTGTAAGTCCTTGACTACAACCTCTTTTGCACTTGGTAAAATACATCCATAATGAATTCACTCTCCTAATTGGGTTAAAAAGAGCGTCATCCTTCATTAAGAATCACCTTCACCTTGCAAAAGAAGGAAGTATTGCATTCTTATTCTCTTCTTTGTCTTATTCTAGAAGATGTTATATTTGTCTAAAACAATTCCTCTCGAGGATAGGTGTCTTTTGTACAAAGATCTCTTCTCCTCTAAGGATCTCCTTTACACATACTACAAGATATCCCTTTTCAACTATCTTATCCTTGCTTAAAGAGTGCAAAACTCTCTTGCTTGGATCTATGACATTGTTGCATTTTTGGGGTATCTTCTTTTGTGATGAAGGTAGGTATCCTTGTTCTACTTTGCTTATGACATAAACATTACACTTTTTGAGCAATGGGTCATTCTCGGAACCAGAGCACAGACTCTTAGAGCGAGATGTCTCCATTTTTCTTTTATGCAAGGTGATTATTCTCAGAACCAGAGCACAGACTCTTAGAGCGAGATGTCACGCTTTTGTACTATACATATACAGGTTGTAGCATACTCGGGCATAGACTCCTATGAGGTGCTTCTAACCTCACTTACACACACATGCACGAGGTTGAGTGGAACTAGCGGCATAAGGCTAGACTTTCTCACTCTCCTCCCTTACATGGATCACCTAGACAGACTCTAGGGGCTAGTTTTCCATGTCCTTTTTCACATGGATCACCTAGACAAGATCTAGGGGCGAGAAGTCCGTGTTTTTCTATCTCACTATTCTTCTCATGGATCACCAATGTGTGTATTCATGCTTTTTTCCTTTCTTTTCTTCTCTTTGCATTTTGTTTCCATTTACATCCTTCATCTTGTGTTAGAGAACTCTCAAATCCTCACACTCTTTGTTGTGTTGGAATTGAGATTTAGTCCTCTTTCTTACCAAATGATTCTCCATTAGTTTTTGATCTCATATCAAATCTTCTTGTGAGCATTTGTCATCAATATTCTTTAACAATTCGAAGTGGTAAACATGATACCCTGTTTCAACTCACTAAAATTAGCAAGCCGAAACAGGGGGGGCATATAGCTACCCTCGAATTTTCATCACCTTCCTTAGTAAGCATTAGGTGATTTTGTGATCTAACGTGTGTTTTGTAGGGTGCGGTTCCTAACTGTGTTCTGCAGATACCACTGGGGGCTTCGTTCGACAGACTTATGGATATATCCTTTTTTCAAATAATGTTTACTTTTCTGTACTTTAGCTTGCATATGCACGTAGTGTTCATATGACCGCTAAAGTGGGGGCTAAATGTAGCATCGTAAATTGTACGCACTTGCTAGGGTGGTACAATTTCACACCTAGTTTAGCACCCGCTTTGGCGCATTTTGCATTTTGCATTGCATTTCCCCTTTAGCACTTAATTAATCAAATTAATTAGGTCTAGGGTTCTATTTTATCATCTCCCACATCATAAAGTTGGGCCCTTTCATTAAAGTGTGCCCCTTTCATTTTATTCTTCCAATACATCATTTAATCAAAAACCCTAATTAGGTCCTATTTTGAACTTGGGGGCTTGATTTCGGGGGTCAAAACATCTCGAAATTAGCTGTAACTTCGGGATTCTCTCTAAAATCATCATATCCGACGGCCCTGAAAATTTGGTGAAAAGTTGTCGGGACAATGGCGCCCGGAGAGGACCATGGCACCCGGAGTGCACATGGTCCCGGACATTTTTCCCGAAATTTTAGGAGCGCGATCCAATCATAAAATAAAGCTTAACCCCAATAAATTGGCAGGATATTCAATCTCTAGGTCGGCCAAAAGTTGAAATTAAGACCTAGGGTTTCATATATAAGAGCTCTCTTTCTTCATTTGAAAGGATCGGAATTTTGGCTTTCGAGGACCTTCTATGCAGCGAAAGAGTAGATCTTTGAAGACTTCAATAACATTCAACATCCATCCATCAAGAATTTATCAAATCCATTCATCCATTTAGGGCTTGGAAGACATTGAAGAACAATAGGAGATTACCGACTAAAGATTGGCTTGTACCTCTCCCTTGGGGGTTGGGTATGATTTCATGTTGTTTTCATGTCTTTGCATAAGCTTCAATATATCCTTTATTCATGCTTTAGATCACTTTGCATCTTGATTTAGAGCATTTACATTATCATTTACAAGCAATTAGGGTTTACTTTCTAGGTTGCTCTAGTTTGCTTTCTTGCATTTAAGGACCTTGCACACACACTAGGTCTGCACACACAATACATTTTACAATGCAACTTGGCTATTCGTGGAGGTGGAAATCACCGAAGCGGGGGTTTGACTAAGGCAAAACCCTATATAGCCACCCACCACACCTTTTCAGATATAAGTGCAGGTTTCAGAATTCGGACGACGCCGCAAGTTACAGATCCGGAAGAAGCAGACGGAGACCGAACTTCACACCAAATCTCAGAGCAAAAGACCAGGACAAGGGCGTGGGGCACCCTGGTCCTGCCAGGACAGGGGCGTTGGGTGCCCTGGTCCCTGGGACAGGGGCGCTGGGCACCCTGGTCCTTCTGACAGCAGTTTTCAGTATTTTTGACAGCTTTGCAAAACAATAGTTTCCGGAGCAGTTTCAGGGGCAGAATCAGGACAGTGGCGCCCGTGCCCCCATCTTGAACATTTTCAGTTAGATTTTAATTCCAGGTACGCATTTACATTCTTGTCTTGTCCTTGTGTTTACAGTGTTTATTAGTTCATACTTGCACTTTGGGGTTAGGGATTGAACTTGCATCATTTCATCTTTCAATTGCAACAAAGGAATAGAAATCCTAATAGGTAGCCCATGGCTCTCTCTTTCACAAGAAGAAGTAGCCAATTGTGTGATACCTCTAGGCTCTTTTGTATTCCACAAATGTGTGCTTGAAGGTGAGATTAGGGCATGTTTGCTTAGTGTCACTTTTTCCCCCACACACTTTCCTCCAGCTGTATACACAAAATTTAACATGCACAACATATATTTGAACAATACTACTTTTAATTAATATTTAATCTTCAGAATTTCCTTTCATTAAAATGGATTTAATATATCATTTATAAGGTTGTTTAATAGATAGAAAAGTTCATAGGTTAAACATAAAAAGGCTTATATCTATCTCAACTGTAATGTCTGAGTGACAAAATGATAATTCTAACATAACATAAAGTTCATATAAAATAGCCAAATAATGACTCATCATTTCCCCCCAACCTAACTAATTCTCTTCCTCAAGCATTTGCATGTTCCTCAAATGTTTCATTTCTAAAATTTGTCACCTTTGTCTCCCCTGTAGCTTGAACCTATGGATCCCAATAAAGACCCTAATTTTCTTCTATTTCTTTCCGACAGGTATCCTCAGCTTCTTTGTCATATGTCTAAAGGTTATTCCAATCTGGAACAGGGTATAGTAAAAGTGGAGGGTGAAATGTGAGAGGAATCCACCTTTCCTTCAATGATCTTCCCAATTGGATGTACCCGATTGCCCTTTTCAACATTGCATGGTAGTTGTGAAAAGAGTATGGTTCTCGCTGCTTTAACTCATCTGGTAACCCATTTTATTGCTAAGAAAGGTATCCAAACACCATTTGTACTAAAGTCTTAGCAATTGCTTCATATTATTTGTACACCTATCCCCTTTTTGTCAAAACAAGGTCTATGTTCTTGTTGTTGCTTAAAATTTGATTCCATTGGTACAATACATTGTCTGAGTCAGATGTCTCAATTGTTTATTCCAATGGAAAATTTAATTACAGATCCTTGTATTTCCTAAATTGTTGCCCCGAACTATTCTAATTTTGGATGTAAGACATGAATGCCTTGAGATGAACATCACGAATGTATAACAGAGGTTTCCAACGAGTGTCAACTGGATCTGCATAATTATGCAAATATAACTTATAAAGAATGTTATTGTCAATAGAAATTGAAGTCCCATACGCAAATAGAAACTCTCTTGGGGCTAGCAGAGAAGAACATAAACCAGAAAACTCCCTTGATAACTAATAGGAAAGATATAGTTCTTTTAAGTATAAAGAATATACTCTGGGTGGAGGCTGACATTGCACAATTTGAGGGACTAACTCCGTGGCCTCTCCCAAATTGTCTTTCAATTTTTAAATTTCCTTATCCTTCTTTTTTATTTCATTCTATAATTTTTCCATCTCGTGTTTCCAGGTTTCATGTTCCTCTTGAATGGTTTGGTGCATCTGAAACAACAATTCTGGCAACATGAATGTTGGAGGAATTGGTAAGTGCATCCTTATTTCTACTTGACTTCTAGAAGCCATCTTCTCTGCAATGGTTGGAAGCTTATCCAAACCAACCATCCCTTTAGTTCCTAATTGAGTACCATCTTGCAATGACACATTCAGATTAACATTTAAGTTTATCCCCTCTTTCTTCTCTATGCCTATATTTTCTGGTGGAAAATAATGAGGAGGAGACGGAGGAGTTGGAACTCTGGACGGTGGTTTATTGTACATCATCCTTACCAATTCTCCAACAGAATTGTTATCTGACTCAGTTTAACTTTCTATAACCACTTGTTGGGGAATTATCTTTACTTTTCTTTTAAATTTTCCCAAATTTTTGTTACTACACCTTAAAGGTGAATCAGAGGGTTTGGAATGCATTATTTTTGCTTTGGTTGCAAGAGAAACTACAGATGAGGGTTTTTTTCTCTACACTTTAGGTCTCAGAGGACTATCCTTTTCAACATTAGACATCCTTTCCATAAAAATTTCTTCCTCCTCCGTAGATGTTTCCTTTAATGGTGTTTTAACTTTTACAGACTCCTTCTTCTTTTTAGAAGGGGGTGAGGGTGCTAGGGTTTTTTTTTTCTCTACATATTTTTCAGAAAAAGATTGATCAATATCGTCTTTTGAAGAGGAGGCTTCTAATACTGATTTCCTTGACTTTTTCTTTCTACAAGTCCCAGGTTGAGATATAGATCCTAAATTCTGAATTCGTTCCCCTCTAAGAAAACTATCCCAAGATAACCTAGGGTTTGTTTCTTGTACACTTATCTCTACTAGTAACTTAATCAAACAATGGTGGGACATAGAGTTTTCCTTACCTTTTTGTGTTTTCATACACATCTTCTTCAACATGTGGTACAAAACACTCATGTGTCTTGCATGGTGAAGATGAGAGAGAAGCTTAAAATGTACAGCAAGTAGGAGAGATTGATGACCCTCATAGGTAAGATACTTAATAATGTATACTGATCTAGGAGCCCAATCTTCTAGCACAGATTTCCTAGTTATACCCTTCTTGGTAACCATCAATGGAGGATCTCCCGAAAGTGTGAATTCAGCCCTTTTTGTCTGTACATAAATGGTGTCTAAGAATTTTTCTCTAGCTATACGTAGTCTAGTTATCTCAGCTATGTGTTCTTTTGTCGCTACTACTTTGACCCCTCGTACCATGGCTTCCCCATCTTGAAATATGGATGCAAACTCATAGGCCACAGTGTTGTCAAGATTGTCGAGCTTCAGAAAGTAATCCAACTACCCACTTGCTTGAAATATTGATGCACAGTCTGCATCTGAAAGAATAATTTCATGGTCTACCGGTTCATGCCTGATTGGTGGTCCTCCCATTACTGCAGACTCAATATTCTCTCAACACAAAGAGATTCCCTTCCTTCTGAAACTGAACAAAATTTCGTTAACTAGATACCCCCAATCTTTACATATTACAAAGCTAATTATAGCACTTCATTTATCACATGTACAAAATAAATACAACAGGGTGACAAGAAAGATATTTCAAAGGAAAAGCATGACTCTAAACTTAGGATAGCTTAAGATAAATCTTTTTGCAAGGTGACAAATGTGTGAATTTTCATAATTCTACTTTGCACTTTACAAAAAAAAAACACATCATCAAATAACCCCTCCGCCTAACCAAAATTTCACAGGGGTCCTCACATGGGAAGGGATATTAATACAAGAAGGCTGGAAAATAAATGATATTAAGTAATGATAAGGAAATAACTCAAATTAAACACAATTAAGAGTGATAAGTACAAAAAATATGTGCACACGAATGTATAGTTGGGATGCACAATAAGTAATAATTATCGGTATTGATGTGAGTGTCGATAAGCATGCAATGTAACAACGGAGCCAAAGAATGATAGAAAATGAGGACGGATGAAAAAGTAAAAGATATAGATGAGGCGGAATGACAATGGAAGAGAGAAGAAAGTGTTTCCACATGGACATGAAAAATTCATTAGGAAGTTAGAAAATAGAACTTTATTCAGCACATGGCAAACTAGAAAGCTCGTCAAAGTTTCCTGTAGTAAATTTGAAATTTGGATTATCCGTGAATTTCTACAGGAACTCCTATAATACCCACAAATGAGCAGACTCTTATTCCATTTTGATAGACTCAATTAGACATTCATTTTGTGTGATGGATATGATCGACTTTCTTGGATTCACATGATGCATAGATGTATTTTGTCTTTTATATGTGCTTTATTGATGATCATTGATGGATACTATATGCTTCGTGACTTTGATATTATTGGTTACGCCCATGCCTAGTTGTGATTTTATGTAATTTAGATGTTGAATGATGATTTCTTTGCTATATGTATTTATGTCGTGGGTGATGCATAGATGGATAGATTTCATTTTTTTTGCTTTATTATGTAATGGATATACTAACCCCAATTCTGGTTTACTCATGACGTGATGTTCATTGTATGAATGTTGTTTAATTGTTATGTGGAGGAATTAACATCACATCACTCATTGTGAGTGGGATGTGTTGTTGCGACATTCCTCCACTTGCATGTTTTATATATATATATATATATATATATATATATATATATATATATATATATATATATATATATATATATATATATATATATATATATATATATATATATATATATATATATATATATATATCATTTGTGGTTGCAAGGTTTTAGGTACTTGAGGCATTCATTCCTCCCGGGCAACCAAGTGCGTGCTCCCTTGGATTAATAGGTGCGAGCATGCCTCTTTTGTATGGAAATATGTGGTCGGAGATGTCATTAGCTCCCACTTTCACACTAGGACTAGTTGGTCACTAGTATTATTGTTGGTCTTGGTGAGTTTCACCATTTTGTCATGTCACCTAGGTATGTGAGTATGTGTATGGTGAGTTGTGTGTTTGATTATGTTCCTTTGGATTCCCTTAATAATGGTTATTTTAAATTATTTAATAATGTTTACTTCGATCTATTTAATAACGCTATGTTGATTTACTAAGTTGACATTTGTTATTTTAATAATCCTCGATTACTTTGTTATTTACGCTTTGAGTTTAATTTAGTGTTATTTTAAATTATTATGATTTAGCAATTTTTGAGTTGTGGCAATTAATAATTATTTAAACTATTTTGCCTCAAATATTTATTTGGTTTTGGAAATAATCAACTTAATCTGAATAATAAAATTGATAAGGGTGTATAGTCAAACAATTTTCCTTTCATACTTATTTTGTTTGTATTTGCTTTTTAAACATTTACTCTATGTATTCGCTTTTATATTTGCTTTTACATTATTATTTAATTATTATATTTTTTGTTACAATTCTAAATTGAAATAACCAATGTGTGTTTTATGATTTTATTTTTGAATTTTTATGAAATGAAATTGGGGAAAAACAAATTTAAGTAAAATGAATAATAATATAACATGACTTGAGGAATATTTTATTAATAGAAACTAGGGCATCTTGTTTTGGGGGGCAAATAATAGAGTTTCCAATGAATGCATTTTTTGGCAATTTCTCTTTGGACAGTTTGGGGAAATTTCTACAATTTCTTATTTGTCTTCTTGATTGTCATTGAGGAATTTTGGATTCAATAGTTTGGATTGGCTGGAAATTCTGAATTAGAGCAGATTGGAGCATGTATTTGGAAATTGTTGTTGCTCCAAATTTTCCTCACCATTTACATAGGAAGTGGTAGGGTTGTTCCCCTTCTTTTCCCTTTCTTAAGTTATATTTTTAAGGAAATCTTTGTTCCTTTCTTTATTTTTGTCTTCAAATCTTAATGTAGGTTGTAATTTCATTGTTGTGGGGAAAATATATTGCTTTCAAACTTGCTTGAATCATGGATTCTCTGTTAAGATTAAGAGAAAGAAATTTGGGAATTTGGGGGGGGGGGGGGTTTATTGTTAGTGAATATAAATTGTTGTTGGTTGTGTTTGAATGGTGAAATGCAATTATGTATTGAATGCCCCTTGAATTTGAATTCAACTATTATTATAGTTGAAATTTGTTGCTACCCTTTTTAATTTGATAGGGTAAATAAACTGGAATGCACCTCTGTCAAGATGCTAGATCAGAAACCCCCTTTGTTTTGGTGTGGGGGAATATTTTTAAATTTAATTTTAATGTTTTCTATTTTCAAAATAAATAAATAAAAACTTTTTTTACTATTGCTGTTAATTATTTTGGGCCATGACATGGGGGGTTGGGTATCGCCCCACACCCCCTATCTTGGAGTGGTAGAAGCACCACCCATAATATGGGGGTTGTGCAATAGCCACTCCCAATACAGTGGGTGGTGCAAGAACCACCCACGATATGGGTGTGGTGTGAAAGCACAATACAATTTGAGACGAATCGTTCTGCTATATGCAGATTTATATATTGGCAATTTAACCCAGTTGTAAATGTCAATTACACCCTGTTGTAAATCACAATCTTTATTCTTTTATTTCAACTGATACATATGTAGTAAAGGTTGTTAATGTTTTGATCTTGAGTCTTTCCGAGTTTTGTTTGAAGGAGTTTGTCCGCAATTTGGGAGCCCGTGAGTGTTAGCGCGAACTAAGCATGGAACACTCGCTACCCCAAATCATTCACTTATCTATTTTAGTGTTAGTCACATGTCAAGAGGTGGTTATTTTGATTCCAGAGGCCATTTTAACCACTGTCACAATTTTGATATGGCTGAGATTTCAGTTTGCTCTTTTATTGACACATGGGTTTTATCTTCTTATTGTATGCCCTCATGATGGTTCATGCCATGAGGATGCTTTATTTTGTTCACTACTGATTATTGGACAGTGAGTGTGGAGACATTGCTAAGTTGCTTAGTTTTGTTGCAGCAGTCTTATGCTTTGGTTTGCACTCTTTGGCAAGAGCCTCACTTACTTTTCTGTTACTGTTGAGAATTTCTTGAAGATGTGTTTGTGCATGGTTATGTTATGGCTTTTTATTTATGTCATCTTTCCTTATCTTTTGCGGAGCCTCTTGTATTATTTTTATAGGTCCATGTCAAGGGAGTGGGCTCATTTACGTTACCGGGGATCAAGAGAGATGGGCTATCACAAGGTTCCTCATAAAGATGCATGAAGTCCAGACATCATGAGAGTAATGGAGTTTTTTGTATTATAATTAAGTGATAACTAAATAATGAATGGGCATGGGTAGTTAGTTAATTTAAAAAGATAATAAATTTTCCACTACCTCATGACTCAGTCCTAGGGAGGATGTTTTAGGCTGAGCATGAGAAGGTCATGGAGATGGTAAGTCAATCTCCCTTGGTCTCTCTCCCAAGGTTGAGATGGCTCTGCATGCCCATAGGCTTATGCCCCATTTTGTTTTGGCATGAGATGACACTCCCTTGTACATGTGAGTCCATTGTGTTATTTTCATGATTTTCTTTATGTTTACCGGCCTCTAGGGTTTGATTTTTCTTGTGTTGTATGGTGGTATGTTTGTGTATGTGAAGTATTGAGGTTAGTCATTTGGTCAAGCATCAACCTAGGCTAGTGTATGTGTGGGACCTAGCAACATCTCCTATCGTGGGGGTGGTTCCTAGTAGGTTCCACATTGGTCGGGTGGTTGGAGCTTTTTGCCATTGGGGTTTTTCCCTCTTCTTTGGTGTTTCCTTCGTGCATGGACTTGGAGTTTTCATCATGCTGATTTTGGATCTTTGGAACAGATTTATGTATTGATTACTTTATGACTTGAGATACTTTTATCATGTATTAGATTAAGAATGTTGTATAAGAAATGAGTTAATCTCATGATTGTACTACAATGTAATAGTAACCTTCATTGTATCCATGGTTATGATTTAAATTAAACCTTCAAATGGAAGTGTTATAAGTTACCAATATGTAAATAGAAAGAAAGAAGAAAAGGGTATACCCTTGCTAGTAATGCCTTATTATTTGTTAGCCATGTATTTCTTTAAATTGGATACATAGAATATGAATGGATTTGTCATGCATAATATGTGAAGTAGATTAGTTAATTGTAATGTTAATGTGGTTATACAAAAATATTTAAATCAGAAAATCAATCATTTATGTGTTATTAATATGTTGGATAGTAATTGTGTAGATGTGATTTCAATACAATAGAATATGGATGTTTATTGATTTCTTCTTGTTATATCTTTGACAATGAAATGAACTAATGCTTGATCATTCAATATTTTATGTGAATATAGATGTAATTAAGAAGATGTTAGTATCTTGTTATGTGATTAAATTATTTGAACAATGACATTAAACAAAAATCCCTCTTAGACTATCAATGTTAAATCATGGAAACACAAGGTCAATTGATGACATAGTTGGGATCTTGGAACCTATATCAACACCAAGGCTGAAAATTATATTGAAACTCACTAAATAGATACCATTAAGAACTAAAAGGGGAATACATATGATCTTGTAAAGGCTGCAATAAAATTAATATTGCATAAATAGTATCAATGAGCATATAGTTTCATAAGAAGGTTAATGTGCATGCTTTTGGTCATAGGGTGGGATAAGTTAGTGGATGTGTGATGCATTATGAATTGGACAACATTATATAAATATTCATTTTAGCCATAGTAGCTTATAGTTTTCATGTTAAGGTATAGATAAAAAGAATAAAGTATATGCTTAGAGCTAAGTTCAAGATTGGTCATTATGGTGTCTTGATATTATGTTCAAGTTAGGGATAAGGATATGTATTCATACATACCATGTATTAGCAAGGTTTTGGCACATAGGTTGTGATATGCATATGGTTAAGTAAGTTTTTAGTAATGCTTGTATTGGATTCCCAAGTGGACCTAGTGGCTTAAGGATATATTTTGTACCTAGTTAGTGGTAAACGAGAAATGTTGATGATAGCATGCATTAGGATTATTTGAGAACAACATTAGGAGCATATCATGTGAAGTGTAGGTTATAGGTTAGTATGCATACATGCATTTGTAGTTGTGTACTATGATAAGGTTATATCATTAGGAACATAAAAGTGAATTATCATGATAATGGTGAGTTAAATGTATTGATCATAAATCAAAATGATGTCAAACCAAGGGGTGAATTCACAAAGCTGGTTCCCACTTTTGCCAACGAAGGAATTTTGCGAAAGTGGGAATTTCGGATTTGCCCATGTTCGAGCGAAATAGGAATGTTCGCTCGAACTACCCCTGGCAGTCCGAGCGAACCAACCTTCTGACTTGGGTTCGCTCAAATATTTTAATTGGTTCGCTCGAACCCCCCATTTGCTCGAACCCTTTTCGGTTAGGGTTTTTTTTTTAAATTTATAAATATCAAAAATGACAGTTAAAAGGTCATTATCAAATTTGACTTTTTCTGTCTGGTGGGGGTTGGATCAAACCAGTCGTCAGCATCACGTCACCAAACTTTGTCTGCAGCAGTTAGCATCTTTCCTATTTTAGTTTTCGACCTTTGTTATATTAGGTGCACAAAATAACCATTTGTTTGGTTTAATAATGTTTTTTTTTATTAAATTTGTAAATAATTTGTTTGTTAATTTATTTTTTTAATTAAATAATTATATATAGTTATTGTTTTTCAACATTTTAGAAAAATGTTTGATAATTTATTGTTTTTCATTATTTTAGAAAAATGTTTGATAATTTAATGTTTTGATTGAAATGTGTCAATTTGTTTTTAAAATTACATAATTGTATAGATGTATATTTTTTTCGACATTTTAAAAAATTGTTATGAAAAACATAGAAAACTAACCTGTAGTAAATTAGAACTTACAAAAACATTAGCAAAAAAAGAAAAACGTTAGAAAAATTAATTTAAATAAACATTAGAAAATTTAGATAACAAATTTAAACAAATTAAATTTCCTCTACAATGTGACACATTTTCACATCCTATTACATGCACAACATGACCCCTTAAGACCACATATGACACTATACGTTCCCTTAGGAGGTCATAGAAGATCACATATAACATAGTAGTGTACATGTATGACATTCCCTTTAGGATCACATCTAGTGTCCTAAGGGGTCATACGTGGTTCTAAGGGGTCACACATGTGTTATAACACATGGGTGACCCCTTAGAACAGCATATGACCTCTTATAAAATTGTAGTGTGAATGACATACCCCTTAGTCCATCAAATAGTGTCTTAACACATGTGTGACCCATTACAACCACATATGACCCTTTATAAAATCCTAGTATGAATGACATACCCCTTAGTCCATCACATAGCATCTTAAGGGGTCGTATGTGGTCCTAAGGGGTCACGCATTCATTAACACATGCGTGACCCCTTAGTAGGTCACATAGGACCCCTTATAACATCCTACTATACATATGACATTCCCCTTAGGATCACATAGTGTCATAAGGGGTCATATGTGGTCCTGAGGGGTCATGCATGTGTTATAACACATGAATGAACCCTTAGAACCGCATATGACACCTTATAAAATCCTAGTGTGAACGACATACCCCTTAATTCAGCACATAGTGTCTTAAGGGGTCGTATGTTGTCCTAAGGGGTCACGCATGCATTAACACATGCGTGACCCCTTAGTAGGTCACATATGACCCCTTATAACATCCTATTGTACATATGACATTCCCCTTAGGATCATATAGTGTCCTAAGGGGTCATATGTGGTTAGAACCACATATGACCCCTTATAAAATCCTAGTGTGAATGACATACCCCTTAGCTCATCACATAGTGTCTTAAGGGGTCGTATGTGGTCCTAAGGGGTCACGCATGCATTGACACATGTGTGACCCCTTAGTAGGTCACATATGACCCCTTATAACATCCTACTGTACATATGACATTTCCGTTGTGTCCTAAGGGGTTGAATATGTGGTCCTAAGGGCTCACGCATGCATTAACACATGCATGACCCCTTAGTAGGTCACATATGACCCCTCATAACATCCTACTGTACATATGACATTCCCCTTAGGATCACATAGTGTCATAAGGGGTCATATGTGGTCCTAAGGGGTCATGCATGTGTTATAACATATGCATGACCCCTTAGAACCGCATATGACCCCTTATAGAATCCTACTGTGAACGACATACCCCTTAGTCCATCACATAGTGTCTTAAGGGGTCGTATGTGGTCCTAAGGGCTCATGCATGCATTAACACATGCGTGACCCCTTAGTAGGTCACATATGACCCCTTATAACATCCTGTTGTACATATGACATTCGCCTTAGGATCATATAGTGTCCTAAGGGGTCATATGTGGTTAGAACCACATATGACCCCTTATAAAATCCTAGTGTGAACGACATACCCCTTAGTTCATCACATAGTGTCTTAAGGAGTCGTATGTGGTCCTAAGGGGTCACGCATGCATTGACACATGTGTGACCCCTTAGAAGGTCACATATGACCCCTTATAACATCCTACTGTACATATGACATTTCCTATGTGTCCTAAGGGGTTGAATATGTGGTCCTAAGGGCTCACGCATGCATTAACACATGCATTAACCCTTAGTAGGTCACATATGACCCCTTATAACATCCTACTATACATATGACATTCCCCTTAGGATCACATAGTGTCGTAAGGGGTCATATGTGGTCCTAAGGGGTCATACATGTGTTATAACATATGCATGACCCCTTAGAACCGCATATGACCCCTTATAGAATCCTACTGTGAATGACATACCCCTTAGTCCATCACATAGTGTCTTAAGGGGTCGTATGTGGTCCTAAGGGCTCACGCATGCATTAACACATGCGTGACCCCTTAGTAGGTCACATATGACCCCTTATAACATCCTGTTGTACATATGACATTCCCCTTAGGATCATATAGTGTCCTAAGGGGTCATATGTGGTTAGAACCACATATGACCCCTTATAAAATCCTAGTGTGAATGACATACCCCTTAGTTCATCACATAGTGTCTTAAGGGATCGTATGTGGTCCTAAGGGGTCACGCATGCATTAACACATGCGTGACCCCTTAGTAGGTCACACATGACCCCTTATAACATCATGTTGTACATATGACATTCCCCTTAGGATCATATAATGTCCTAAGGGGTCATATGTGGTTAGAACCACATATGACCCCTTATAAAATCCTAGTGTGAACGACATACCCCTTAGTTCATCACATAGTGTCTTAAGGGGTCGTATGTGGTCCTAAGGGGTCACGCATGCATTGACACATGTGTGACCCCTTAGTATGTCACATATGACCCCTTATAACATCATACTGTACATATGACATTCCCCTTAGGATCATATAGTGTCCTAAGGGGTCACACATGCATTAACACATGTGTGACCCCTTAGTAGGTCACATATGACCCCTTATAACATCCTACTATACATATGACATTCCCCTTAGGATCATATAGTGTCCTAAGGGGTCATATGTGGTTAGAACCACATATGACCCCTTATAAAATCCTAGTGTGAACGACATACCCCTTAGTCCATCACATAGTGTCTTAAGGGGTCGTATGTTGTCCTTAGGATCATATAGTGTCCTAACATATGACGTGTTAGATCTCTCTATTCTTGAATTTTTTATGTATGTCAAAGATTTAAATATATACACATGTTAGATCTCTCTATCTCTCTGAAATATATGTTATCTCTAGATCTGAAATATATGTTCTCTCTCTCTCTCTCACTAAAATATTTGAAATTTTTACATGTATTTTTTGAAAATGAAAATGATCTCTCTCTCTCTCTCTCATGAAAATGATCTCTCTCTCTCTCTCTCTCTGCTTACATATTTATTTTAACTTTATGACATGTACCTAGATAGATGGCATCCCAGGATATACCTTCGCAGGCTCCTGATCAAGATCCACCTGCGCAGGCTCCTAATCAGGATCCACCTGCGCAGGCTCCACATCAGGATCCACCTACGTAGGCTCCACATCAGGAGCCACCATAGCAGGATACCCCCTTGCCCGACATTGCTACTATTTTTCATTACAGTGATCGGGAGTTGCATAGGTTGAGGGCCATACTAGATGACCCTCGTACTGATGGCGTGTACAAGAGTACGTGCACGTCCATTTTTGATAGTTTGTGGACATTGAGGGACCGCTTAGCATCTCATACCTCATTCTCACCTGAGGTTATAGAGGGTATATATAGACAGTTGAGGAGTGAGGTGAGGGGTCCTCATTCTTTTGCTGATGTGGTGGGGGTGGTCTCGAAGGAGACCATCAAGGAGAGATGCTTCCCACAATATCAGGAGAAGAGTAAGGTGAGGGTATATCAGGTTACCAGATGTATCGACCCACAGGTTGCATCATTGATTTACCCACGATTCTTAGCAGCCCATGGTCATTATCCTAATAATGACCAGATTCCATTATACTTTGCACAGCAGGTATTTGTTGAGGTTCATTGTCAGATGAAACCAAACTACCTTGATATTCTGGGATATTCTGGACAGGGGAGGGGCAGGATTGCTGATAGAGATGCATATCGTAGGCGTGATAGAGCTCCACCTAGACATAGGGACCTTGTTGGCCAGAGATTTCCTGCAGTAGTCCCAGCCATGGCACCCATAGCGGATAACGTTGTGATTGCTTCTCAGAGAGAAGCAATTGATAGGATTGGACAGATTGCATTAGCAGCAGCCACCATATCTTCTGACAGGGTGGGCAGATATATGATGAGTCGACCACGTTCACGATCATCCATAGATCATGCATCTTCTAGTCATCGGGGGGCTTCAGATTCAGATGATCGATATATTTCTGCTGGCATCCCCTCCCCAGATGAGGTAGCAGCTATAGTCAGAGGTAGTAGACATGTATAGATGTCACAGTATTTAGCCGAGGACCTACTACATGCTTATAGTTTTATTTCATCTCGACTTGGGATACCATTGGGTGATGTTAGAGAGGAGATTCTCAGAGATGGTCAGGCTACAGTGGCATCGATGCATACTCCAAGGCAATCATAGCATTCTCATCACTCTACGCATGCTCCAGGCACTGACCCACCTACAGATCACTCTGTTGCTACAAAGGAGGAGCTACAAGTTGATCAGCTCCATATCACAGATGAGGGCCGGTTGGATTCATTTGAGGAGGAGATACGAGCTGATCAGGTACATATCACAGATGAGGGTTTGGACTCATTTGAGGATCAGCTGAGAGATTTGAGCCATACTGGATTTATGGACATGCTACTACAGTCAGACACTTCATCCACGATGCCCACTCATCTAGTTAGCCCCTTGCACTCCTCAGTGATACGTACAGCTAGAGAGAGATATGCAGGCACGAGTGATGTTGTCAATATGATCACGGGACAGGATCAAACTATACAGCCTACTCCAGGTGATACACAGGTATGTACATGTACATGTGCATTTAAAAATTTAGAAGATATGTATACATACATTGCAAATTTGTACCTGATAAATCTATATATATAGATCTCATGTTTAATAAATAATCTAGAGTTCTAAGTTTTAATTTGTAGATCATTTAAATTGATTGTGGACTAATCCTTAAATTGATAGTTAGCTCATGTCACTCCTTCCTTGAGCTGTGAACATGTACGTAGGAGAGATTCTTTAGATGCTGTTAGTGTACAGGTTAGTTATGGTTTTTGGTATATATATTTGATGTACATGTGCACGTCTAGAGAGATAGATATATTATATTTAATATTTAAATAAATTCTACTTTTGCAGGACTCCCCCTCAGATGGTCGCTCAGTTTGTAGCCGACATGATCCCTGTTGATTTGCTCTAGACTTTATAGCTCATTTACATTTATCTTTTTATATACTTTCATATTATATATATTCATGCACGTACATGGAGTTTAGACTCTAGATTATACTTTATACCTGGTTTGTGTTTGACTCTAGATTATACTTTATACTTTATACATGGAGTTTAGACTCTGGATTATACTTTATACCTAGTTTGTGTTTGACTCTAGATTATACTTTATACTTTATACATGGATTTTAGACTTTAGATTATACTTTATAAGTTTTATACATGTTTGATTATATTAGATTTATACATGTTTGATTATATTCTAGATTTATGTACATGATGTTTGATTAAATTAGATTTAAATACATGTTTGATTAGATTGTATATTTCATGCATGTACAACGACTTGTTTAGACTCTAGATTATACTTTATACCTGGTTTGTGTTTGATCAGATTATACATGTTTGATTATATTAGATTATATTAGATTATACATGAAATGAACAAACAAAACTTAATAGGTCATGTATTGAATAGTTCACATCCAATACATTGTAGGTATGTGAGCTTCTAGGTATGTATATTGTAGTTAAATAGTTCACAGATCATGTACATGTCCTAATTCCATATTAAATATCAATTTTACAAATGTTCAAGTTACTTGAGATCTAGAATTTATCTTGATTGTATTAATTAGATTTATACATGTTTGATTATCTATTAGATTTAATTTATACATGAAATGATTTTCAAATGTAAAAGAGTATGTATGATTATACATGTTTCAAGATTTTCAAACAAAAGAGTATGTATGAAATGAACAAACTAAACTTAATAGGTCATGTATTGAATAGTTCACATCCAGTACATGTATATTACATCTAGGTATGTATATTGTAGGTATGTGAGCTTCTAGGTATGCATATTGTAGTTAAATAGTTCACAACATGTGCATGTGCTAATTCCATATTAAATATCAATTTTACAAATGTACATATTACATTTTAATTTAAATATGCATTTTTTAATTAAATACAAATACAATTACATACAATTAAACATGTGTACATTTAAATACATCCTAATTTGATATAATGTATAAATAAACTTAAAAAATATTTATCCTTTAGTTTCAAATGTTCAAGTTACTTGAGATCTAGAATTTATCTTGATTTTATTAATTAGATTTATACATGTTTGATTATCTATTAGATTTAATTTATACATGAAATGATTTTCAAATGTAAAAGAGTATGTATGATTATACATGTTTCAAGATTTTCAAACAAAAGAGTATTTATGAAATGAACAAACTAAACTTAATAGGTCATGTATTGAATAGTTCACATCCAGTACATGTATATTACATCTAGGTATGTATATTGTAGGTATGTGAGCTTCTAGGTATGTATATTGTAGTTAAATAGTTCACAACATGTGCATGTCCTAATTCCATATTAAATATCAATTTTACAAATGTACATATTACATTCTAATTTAAATAATATGCGTTTTTAATTAAATACAAATACAATTACATACAATTAAACATGCACATTTAAATACATCCTAATTTGATATAATGTATAAATAAACTTAAAAAATATTTATCCTTTAGTTTCAAAACAAGTTACTTGAGATCTAGAAATTATCTTGAACTTACATTAAAATTCAATTCATGTGGATTACTAAATGTATATATAGTTCATACCACATCAAGTGGTTCACAACGCTCTTCAATAACACTTAATATTTTGTCATGATCTTCACTATCTAGTCTCCACTTTTGAGACCGCCCTCGACATGGAACTGTTTGAAGAATTAGGCCAACAACAATGACCAAGTGACTATACTGATATACCTTGTTGTCAATTTGGTATTCAATGAAATGAATCCCATGTTGAACAATTTTAACTTGTTTGAAATATGTCCCTTGCACTACAACTGATCCTGCATGTACATGTATATAAGAAACATTCAAGAAATTAAAAAATTTCACATAAGCGATTTGTACATGTACATGTACATATTCAAATCAAAACTCAAACCTGTGGGAAATGACATTCCATCACTCATCTCAGATTTTGATAACTTCTTTCTCTCTTCTGTGCAATGCAATAAATAATAACTAACACCTTCTATATTTCCATCTTCTGCTATGACTGCAAAAATATCTCCTGCAATTTGACACAAGTTAAATAAATTCTAAGTTATATGTCATTTTTAAGGAAATGTTTACATGTGTACGTCATGTATGTACCTTTTTTAATCAATCCTGAAATATGATCGTAATCAACAGAAATCAAAGGAATGTCTTCAAAGTTTTCATCCTCATTTGAATCCTCGTATGTGTCAGAAACATCTAGTGGCACCATTTTCCATTCACTAACATATCCAAGCTCTTGGTTCTTGCAATCAACATAGTTTTCGAAAATGCATTCAGAACAAAAACATGAATAATCCCTAATGTATAATGTCCATGGGCGATTATCTGTACTCATGACACAATGCAAAGATCTTGTCCTCTCCACACTCTTGCATCCATGCATTGATTTTCTATCTACATCTGCAAAATGTACATGTGTACAAGAATGTACATGTAGATCAAGTTGTTAAATTAAAAAAAATTAAATAAAATACTAAAAGAGAACACGTACCAGTTATCTCCCAAAACACTCTATATGGAATGGGCTTATATGTTCTCGATGATGATTCCCCAGGATAATTCGGTTGCTCAAAGTGTTTCTTACACCATTCAACAACATCATGTGCATTTTCTATATGTTCTCCTGTGTACTTTATTTGATGCTTTCTTAGAGCACGTTTGATACAAGCTCCTGCACCATCATGTTCACCCTTTCCATGACCACTCTCAAAAAAACTCCAAACATGTGGTATTTTGTCATTTCGATGATATCTACATAGTTCATAAAATGGCCTCGAAGATTTAAATTGTGCCGCACATCCATCAGACCAAACAAAATGTTTAACTATTGTTATGCCTCTATCTTTCAAATATTCAAAAAACTTCTTAAAGCAATGTTGTACAAAAAGTGTGTCATGCTCCTTATCATCACTGATATAGAAGTGGTACTCTTTCTTAATGACACGATTTTCAAATGTACTATCAACACCATCGAAATTCATCTGTGCATGTCGATAACACACATGCAGGAAAATAGTGATTTGCTTTGAAAAGTAATACTTTGATTGAATCTCCTTTTGATGTGCAAAAGAGTAATTCTCTGCGAAGTCAACTACAGATAGAATAGTTCCAAGTGGGAAAGTGTCTCTTAATCTTTTAAATTGTTCTGCTTGCCACTTGGCAAAAAAACCATGGCATATGTATGGTTTTATCAACTTACGAAAATTTTCCATAAATGTTCCAATAGGTATTTCCTCTTCTACATAATCTAGTCTTGTAGATTCCTTTCCAAATTTTGTTTCAAATTTTTGGTGCTTGTAACTCTTGCAATTTACCATCTTCCTCATGTCAGTATCTTCATCTCTCAAAGGCAATTTAGCCAAGTCCCCACATGTTCCACAAATTCCTCTTATGCAATTTATTTGACCGGTTGCATTATCATCTGATTTATCACATAAGATGGATGCTATGAATTGACTTGTTCGTTTAGGAGGAGAATTTTCATAACCATCATTATCTTCTCTAATCTTTCGAAACACCTGATAGTACAAGTCAAATTCGATGTGATAACAACAACAACAAGTTTTGAAAACTTTGTTTAACTTCACATAATATGGCCTTAACCGTTCAAACATGGTTTGTCCAATCTTTATATGAGGGTTTGTTTTAGTAAACAATACATACAATTCATGTTTTGTTGTGTCTATCCAATGTTTTACATGGAGATCATAACGATCAGGACCAATCCTTTGCTTGATAACATCTCTACTATTTGATGAAGGGCGAGTATTATCATTCCAAAAACTTGTCACAAAGTTCCTAACAACATCTTCAATTCTATCAGAACGAGGAGCTCTACACATAATTGCCCAATTCCCTTCTGAGGTAGTATCATCCAAAATCTTTCTCCTTTTAACATATTTAGATATTGTCCTTCTACTAAAACCAAACTCAGATGACAGTGAAGAGATTTGTCTTTTTTGAGGCAATCTTTCATTTACTAAAGATGTCAACATCACTCTTCTTGAAATGGTCTTATCTAGTTTTCGAGATTTTTTACCAATGTTCACCAAACCTTTCTTAACATTATCAACAATAGATTTTTGTAGCTGAGAAGATTTCCTCTTTTGACTTGTTGTATCTATACCCAACAATTTCATTGGATCTATTAAGTCTTTATGAGTAAGTACAATTGATAACAATTGAGCTTTTTCTAGTGTAGTATCAAGATTGTTGAAATGCGACATTATTTCTTTTCCACTTTTATTCATTGACCTCCTTTTAGTATGTCTAGGTTCTTCACAGAGACGTTTCAACTCATCCACATCCATTTCAAGTAAATGATCTAAATTTTTATAAGAAATATTTCTCTTCACCTGTTTAGCTAGATCCACAATATGCTCATCCATATCAGTGGTAGGAGGTAAGGAGCCTGACCCCTCTCCTTCAAAGGTCTCCATTGGTTCAACTTGGACAATCTCCTCCCTATGTTCATCAACTATATTGTGTTCTTCAACAGGTTCATTTGCCCGTTCTGCACATAATTTAATTACTTTCAGGACCTTATTGAACTTATAACTCTAATTAAATTACATGTTTAGGTTTAAAGTTCAATTTGTTCTCAGGTTAGGATTAAAGTTCAATCTCTAATTTTGAGCACTAATTTAACACATAAAATAAAATTTTGATAAATTAGAAATTCCAATTTTGAAAATTAAAAGTACAAATATTTTGATGCATGCATACGATAACTTAGGTGACCTCATATTAATTTGTTATGGACCATAATGTAAGTGCACTATAATTTGTCACATGTGTTTATATTTAAGACCTATTATTGCATAATAGACCTCCTAATCTGAAAGGTTTTTGCATGTACGTGAAGTTGAATATAAATAGTTCACCTAAATTATTCAACATGTTTAATAGGTTATAAAGTTATGTCACATTTAACACCTATAATCAATGTAATAGTCCTAATAGGCCTTATTATTAAAATCAATATGACCACATTTGAAAAAACATTTCACAATTAATATACTTAACTACCCTTAAGACAGATATATATTATGTGATATTAAAGGACCTATCACATGAAATTACTTGTACATGTAGATTAAATATTCAATATACATAATTTAGAACCTAGAAATTATGACATAATACCTGTCTTATGAATTTTATGACTTAATAGGTCTTATCTATTATAAATGAACTTAATTAAATAGGAGAAAAATACAATTACACAACAAGCAAGTTGATGGAATTTGAAATTTGCAAATACACATGTATTATCTCAAATTAATTATGCTTTCCAATTAAAACAAAATTATTTTTAATCCTATTAAAAATATTAGATAAAAAATATTGAATTCTAATTAATTGATACGTAATACATATTAAATTAAAAATACATACTTGCATCATGATATCTTTGTCTTCTTTGTTCTCGATATCTTTCTTCCATTTCGAGAGAATAATTCCTTGAAGTCTTATTTTGCCTTCTCTTCTTGTTTCCCATGCTTTTACAAAAAACCTTCAAATTATTGCCTTCAAAATAATTTTCAAATGTCTTCTTTCGTCCAAAAATGCGAATTATTTTAATCATTTGGGTGATAAAAAATGAAAAAAAATTATGGATATTTATACGATTCCACAAATGAAAAAAACAAAACAAAAAATGCATCAGCCAGAGTTCAAACGAAAGCCGACAGTTAAAAATTGTTGGGTTCGCTCAAACATGGCAGTTACAAAAATGTGCGTGCCAAATTCGAGCTCATTGGTTCGAGCGAATGGGGGTTCGCTCGAACCATTTTGGGTTCGAGCGAACCCAATTCGCTCGAACTTGTGTTCGTTCGAAACCGCAAACTAGGGGTTTCTCCCAAAAAATTTTAGAGTTATGAAGAATTAATGACTTCGGAGCTCTGGATCAATACACAAATGAAATAATCTTGATAACCCAAAAATATTAGATAGTAGTACTCAAAGCAAGCTTTCTAACGAGTATAATTTTGTTATATTTTGAATTTATTATGTTCTTGTTTTTTTAATTTTATGGAAAATTGGTTTTTCATCGAATATGAACTTCTCTGTTCAATGCCTTGGGAAAAATAAGAAACTAATTCAAAAAAATTCTGAAAAATATCTAAGCCCCTGGTATTGATGTCTTCTTTCTAACAAAAAAAACAAATTGAATTTTGATTTATATAGAACAAGTTATGTGTTCAAACGTAAACCTATGTTTGAATTATGACTAGTCGGACTTCAAAACTTTATAAAATGAAAAATATTGAACATATCACTATAAAACCAAATGCAAGCCCTGGATATTGATGTTACAAACCAAAATTCAAAAGAATTGAGTTTTTATCATTTATAGAAAAAAAGTTATGCGTTTCGGGAGGCACTTCACTCTTAAAAAATGTAGTTTGTTGTAAAAAACTACTTTTCGAGGGAGATGGAAATTTTTTTTAAAAATCCTTCAAAAAAATTTGAAAAAAATGTATATAGAATCTACAAACAAAATGCTAGAAATCACTAATTTACATCATCTTCAAATTTTTAATAGTTTAAAAGTTATAGTTCTCGGAAGTTGAAGATTATTTTAAAAATGTACATCTCAGTGTCAAAAGTGGCAAAAAAGTGGGAACCATTATTGTGAGTTCACCCCAAGTAGTGGCATCAATGCCCTAGGGAAACAATTAAACCTTATAAATATGATTACACTTGTGCTAGTAATGTAATGTATGTAATAGCGGTCAAGCACTTAACGTTAAATTAAAACCATTGAGCCAATTCTTAAATATAATGTCTACTCTAGGGGGTTGAGCTTAGTTGGTTAAATCATTGAGTTCTCAATGTGGAGACCCAAGTTCAACTCCCAAGAGGGACATCTTTGTGGAATTCTAAGTTGTGACTCTTGGTCTTCCATTGGTTGTATTTGTCACATTGTTTAAAGTGGATTTCTAAGTTGTGACCCTTGGTCTTCCAATTGTTGTTTCTAGTTTGGTGCTCGAAAGGAGATTGTATTTATGCTTGAAAGGAGCTAGTATTTGTAATAAGCTTTCTCGAAGGGAGCTTGCATTTGCAAAAAGTTTGTAATTGTTCTATGATACTTAATACAAAAAATATATAATGTCTAGTTGAGTTAAATGTAAACCTTATTAGTAAACAAAAGAAAAATCATCCCTCTTTTGTACTATTTGTAGTAAGTTTCACTGCGGTTTTTTGGCGGGTGCTACAACTCATGTTTTGAACTAGGTCCGTGATAAAGGAAAATCCTATGGTCATCTACTAACAACTTGAAACAGACTATATCTATAGTGGTGATCCATACAGCACCATTGTCAAAGACCTCAGCAACTTCATATGGTCCCAACCAACGTGTCTGCAACTTGCCCTGGGTATCTTGATATTTGGAGTCATATAACAATGCCCAATCTCTAGGGGCAAATTTCTTATTTTTGATATGCTTATCATGTCATCGAGCCTACTGCTACTGGATGTGTTTTGTATGATGGAGAGCTTGCCTTCTATATTCATCAAGGGAATTAAGTTGCATAATACGTTCCTTTTGTATTTTAGTAATATCTATATCTAGATCAAGGGTTATCCGCAAAGTCTTATATTCAAATTCTATTGGAAGAACAACTATTTTTTAATAAAGAAGCTCAAATGGTGTGAAGCCAGTAGTTGTCTTCCATGTTATTCTATAAGCTCAAACTACCTCAGGTAACCTAAATACCAAGTCCTTATGGAGACCTATTGTTTTTGTGAGAATGGCCTCAATCTCCCTGTTTGTGACCTCTGCTTTGCCATTGGCTTGGGGATGGTATGGAGTTGACTTTTTATGACAAATTTTATAGTCATTCATTAGGGTTGTTATTAAAGTATAAGTAAATTGTGGCCCTTGATCAGTTACTAGCTCTTTGGGGCCTCCATACCTATTAAAACTTTCTTCATAAAGGAACTCTACAACTTTATTATCCCTAGCATGTTTCATAGCTCTAACTTCCACCCATTTGGTAACATAATCAGTACAAACAAGGATATAATATTTACCATTATATGGAGGATCAATAGGATGAATAAAGTCCATTCCCCACTTATCAAATGGAGTGAAAACTTCTTGTGATTATAGAGGCGTTTACAACAGTCACACTTTCTGGTATATTTGATGGCATCCTTGTGAAGGGTTGGCCAATAATAACCAGTATTGAGGATCTTCATAAGGGTTCGTTTAGTAGCGAAATGTCCTCCATAAGGCTCATCGTGATAGACATGCAGAATGTCATAGGTTTCATCTTCTCTAACACATTTGCGCATCACATGGTCTAGTCTAGTATAGTATAGACATCCTATAATCCAAGAATATGGAAAACTCTTTTCAACTAGCAACCTTTTCTCTTTTGGGGAAAAATAGGGGGAACTTTGCCTGAAACCAGATAGTTTGTTATGTTTGCACACCATGGAGTATAAGTGTTGATAGTAAATAGGTTCTCATTCAAAAATGAATCATCAAAGACAAGTTCAGAGCTAGATGTTGTAAGCCTTGAAAGAAAATTTGCTACCACATTGGCCTTTCTTGGCTTGTCCACTATTGTAATGTCAAAATTTTTGTAGTAATAATAACTTCCTAGCTAACATGCTTGCTACCACAAGTTTGTTCATGAGATATGTGATGGCTACATGATTAGTATGGACAAACACTAGATACCTAATGATATACTGTCTAAATTTGTTTAATGCATAAACTACAGATATCATATTCTTTTGTGTCACTATTTAGTTTAACTCAACTCCCTACAGGTTCTTACTGATAAAATATATGGCATGTTCACTGGCTCCTTTCTTTTGACCCAAGACATATCCAACTGCATAGTTAGAGGCATCTATATGAACATGAAATGGAATTTCCTAGTTGGGTCCTCAGAGAATAGGTGTTTTAGTTAAAGCATTATTGGGTGTGGAGAATGCTTGATCACAAGAATTTGTCCAGTTGAATTTAACATCTTTTGTTAAGAGTCCATACAGTGGTCCAACTATTTTGCTAAATTCTTGGATAAATATTATGTAATAGCCTCCATGACCCTTGAAGTTTCTTACATCTTTTTGCTTTGTAGGTACTTCTAGATTTTTAATAACATCTATTTTAGCAGGGTCCACTTTAATACCTAGTTGAGATATGTAGTGGCCTAGAACTATACCTTCTATCATCATCATGAAAAAATTCTCACTATTGAGGGATAAATGATGATCTTCACATCTTTACAAAACCTTCTTCAAATTGGAAAGGGCTCCATCAAATATTTTTTCATAGGTTGTAAAATCATCCATGTATATTTTCATACTGTTAAGAGAAATATTAGAGAAGATACTGATGACTACCCTTTGAAATGTTGCAAGGGTATTGCATGAGCCAAAAGGAAGAACTAAATAAGAATGCGTACCCCTATGGCATGCGAAGGTAGTTTTCTCCTAATCGTCAGGAGCAATTTTAATTTGGTTATATCCTTTAAACCCATCCATAAAGGAAAAATATAACTACCCTACTAGATTATCCAATACCAAATCAACAAAAGGTAATAAGAAGTGATCCCTTTTAGTGGTTGCATTTAATTATCTATAGTCAACACATACTCTCCACTTGCCACCTTTCTTTGGTACAATGACCAAAGGAAATACCCACTGGCTATCCAAGATAGGATAGATGAAGCTTGCATCTAACAATTTTTGCAATTCTTGTTTAACAATTTCTTTAACTGTAGGGTTCACTCTCCTCTATGGTTGTCGGATTGGTTTACAATCTTTGTTGATATAAATTTTATGCATACAAATAATAGGATCCAATCCCTTAATATCATGATAGTCCCAAGAAAAAGAATGTTGGTGGGATTTTAGAAGGGTTGTCAAAGAGTCATGTTGGGTTCTAGTCAACTTATTGTTGATATTTAGGAATATTCCTATAGAAACCTCTAATTGCTCAACTAGTTCTATCATTGATGCTAGAATAATAGTGGGGGTATTCACTTCATGTGGTAGTAATGTGTGTTGCAAGTGTGACTAGTCTTGGAATTCAGGAGTAGAGGGTGATGGTAACAACATTTGCAAAGGACATGAAAGGCGATTCTTTGTTTCAGCTCCCAATTCATAATTATTCTGAATAATTTGGGATAAAATTTCATCATCATCTTGAAATTGCAAGATATAAATCCTACCAATTATCATCAATGATTATAGATAATTAATCTCCTCAACATCATCACCCAAGTCAGGCTAAACTACAGTATCATTCTCTTCATTGGGCTTGGTTGGAGGAAAAATAACAAGCTTCTTGGTGGTATTGCAATTTGAAATGGTCATATCTCCAAACCTACATCATATATAAGCATCTGTTAAAGCTATCCATGGTCTTCCCAATATAATAGGTGTGTCGACTTGAATTTCATTATCAGAATACTAACTACAACATGTTAGTTTCACAAAATACAAAGGAAATTGGTACAGGAAATCCAAACTCAACCAATGAAACTACATGGAATTGATATAAAATAAAAACACTATTATTGCCTTCATGATTTATGTCTCATTGTGTCCTAACTCCACGGTTCCTAGTTGCAGATGGTGTGCTCTCAGACAAGCACTGATAGGTTCCAAGATGGAATATGAAGAATGGACTGATAACTGATAGTTAATTGATACTATGATATGACTATGCTAAATGACTATGCTAAATGATTATGCTAAATGATTATACTAATTTCTTCAAGATTAAAACTCACAGATGCATAAGTTTTCACAAATGATTAGCTTTTAAAACTCACTTGAAGACTAACTCTCTCTCAAATCAAACTCCTGATTTTATAGACTTTGAGAGGATAAGATGATGTGGCCCAATGATTAGCTTTTAAAACTCACTTGAAGACTAACTCTCTCTCAAATCAAACTCCTGATTTTATAGACTTTGAGAGTATAAGATGATGTGGCTCAAATCAACGGTCATGATCAGATCTACAGATTTGGGTGGCTATGAGCAAAGGTGAAGGTTGAGAGAAAGGGGGAAGGACAAGACAAGTGTCACTCATCTCACCTTGACTGGGTTGCTGACTGAGGGAATCTAGGGATGGTTGGAGAAGATTTAGGCATGAGAGGAAAAGTGGACTCAAGTCCTTCCTAAGATGTAGGGATGTTGGAGGGAATATAGACAGAAATTTAAGAAATATGTGTACATACACAATATTTCATTAAATTTCGAGTTTGGAGATAAATGATGAATTAATATTTAAGAAATATTAATATCTTTAGCCACATGTTGATGAGTTGGCAAAGGGAAGATGAAGTGGAGATGGAAGGTGAGTTGGATAAGGGATTAAATAATTTAGAAATTATTTAACATTCAAGACTATAGGATAGAAGAATAATCATTAGATATTAGATATTCAAATGATTGGAGGAAATAATTAAATATTTATATATTTAATTAATTAGAGGAATAGGATAAATTAATTAATTAATATATTTCAATTAAATTAATTAATAGAAAGACATGAAATTAATTAAATAAATTAATCTTTTCAAATTAACTATTTAATAGAAGAATAAATATTAAATATTTATTTAATTGCTCATAGCCATTTTTATGTGTAAAAATTTTGCCTCTTTGAAATGATATCGAGACAACATTGTTTCAAATATTAAATCAAGTCTCGATAATGTGCATGGTGGAGATAAAAATCTTGATTATGTGTCCCAGATACTGATTTTTGGATATTGATTTGATGATGATGCCCCCTCGAGAGATTGTTTATGCATTAAAGGCATGGATGATCTCTCGATAGAAGAAGAATGTTATATGAAAGATGGATGAGTGAATAGATTGTAGATTGATCAGATGGATTAGATTGATAAGATTGATTGGATGAGTTAGATTGATAAGATTGATAAGATTGAGATCAAGTCTAGTTCCAAGAAGGACACATCCCATATAAGACAAAAGATTATCAAAATGTCTGGTTTGAGGAAAGATACATCCTATATAAGACATGATAGATGATCAAAATGTTTGGTTTCAGGAAAGATACATCCTATATAAGACTTGATAGATGATCAAAATGTTTGGTTTCAAGAAAGATACATCCTGTATAAGACTTGATAGATGATCAAAATGTCTGATTTCAGGAAATATACATATTTTATAAGACATGATAGATGATAATTGAATAAATGATGAAGATATTAAAGTGAAGAATGATTCCATTGGATGATTATGCTGGTGCAAGTGTCGCAAGTGATCTAGGTGTTAGGCCCACAGGCTCGAGATGCAGTCATGATTCTTGACTTGATTTGTATTGATGAGACTTTGTACATTATTGATTATTTTTTATCCAATATCATTGTATACTTGGACTTTTATTTGTTTTATGATGATCTATATGCGGACATGGACTCTATATGATGATGATCTTTTATTATGCATTTCACTCTATTTTATGATGATGATCTATATGCATGGATTATATGGATGATGTGATGATATTTTCTGTTCATTATTATGATGCTTTATATGATGATGCAATGATAAATGCTTTTAATTTTGAAAATTCAAATGAAATGATTATTAACTCAAATGATGCAAATGTAATGATCTATATGGGAATGCAAATGAATGATGATTTTTGTATATGTAATGCTTATGATTATAATGAATCTAAGTGCAAAGATGCAACTAAATGATCTTTAATGAACTTTAATGATAATGCAAATAATAATGATGATACACTACATGATTAATGAAATGCACTTAATTGAATGCAAACAAATGTAATGATTGAATGCAACTAAAAATGGAATGGATAATGACTAAAAATGATTCAAAAAATGAATGCACCTACAATAATCAAATGCAAATTGTTTTTGTTTGTCCAAGTATACTCAATCTTTATTTTTGACCATTGATCTGTGAATGAAAAAGAGATGCTTATAATGCAACTGACAATGAATGCTTATAATGCAGATGAATAATGAGCTAATCTAAAAATGATCTAACTAAAAATGATATTGCCATTCTTCATATGCTTGTCTTCTAACAGTGCTTGATTTCATCATTTAGCTTTAAAATGTTGTAAGAAAATACAAGAAACTTGACATAATGATCCAAGATGACCTAATTATTTCTTACATGGATTTTGATATAGCAAGTTAATACAAGCAACTTAATATAATGAATCAAGTTGACCTGAGTATGTCTTGCAGAATAGACAAGGATTATCTCCTTTCATGCATGACTTGGAATGTCCTCCTTGATCTTTTGTGGATCATATCCTTAGACAAGTACATACTTTAGTTAGAGATAAACCACAAACATCAATCAAAGAAAAATAATCATGCCCTATCATAGCTTCTCTAGTCGTGGACATCCTTGAGTCGCATAGAGTACATGATTAGTAATAAAATCAAGATATAAACACTGAATCTCGCATGTCATTCACATGTTCTAATGGTCATTAACTAATATAATCATCTTGATAAATGATCTTTGATAATCATTTATTACTTGTTGGTTAATTCTTCATTTTCTGAGTGTCACGATTCAGCTGTTATGAAATGCCTTGATCTTCACTACTTTGTTGCTTGTTATCTGTTTCAAAACCATAGGTGTTTTTGGTTTTTCTAAGTTTTCCGAATGTTTTGGATTTTCAAAGATTCAAAAGATCACCTTAGCAAAAGGAATTAGGATTTTGCCCCCAGCGGAAACAAAAAAATTATTATGGATGTATGAATTGATCAAGATCCAAACCATGGCGGGATACAAATGTAGATTGATTGATTCTGATAAAATCTAAGACAGTGACTACAACAAGTATGTCAAAGATTGATAGTTGTTGGTAAGCTGTTTATTTCCTACTAAATGGTTCAAAACAATGGATGCGGAAGATGAAATGGATAAGCTAGGATAGATGGAAATGATAGATGCAATAGGATGGAGTGGATATGTGCACAAAGAGATCTCATAGATGGAGAAAATCACTTTTTAGATAGCACCTATTTACCAGGTTTTCACCATCTAAATTTATTGCATTTTTTTCCTTTTTTCCTTTTTTTTTCTTGATTTTTACTGTTTTATGCCTTTTTAGGGATTTTCTGCTTTTCTAATTTTTACTGGTTTCTTCAGGACTTTATATGTTTTTTATTGATTTTTTTCAAGACTTTATATCTCAAGCATAGAATTTATTGTGATGGATGGAATTGATAAGTTCATCAAACCAATCACCTTCAGGGGTAGATAACTTGTATGCTCCTGAGCCATATGTTGCTACTATGACAAAAGGTCCTAGCCAATTTGGTTCAAATTTACTCTTCCTTTCTCGGTCTTGCTGATTTCTTGGATTCTCTTTCGGAACTATATCTCCAATCTAAAAAATGTGTGGCTTGAATCTATGATTATAACTTCTTGCCATTCTTTGTTGATATATTTTCAAATGATCTATTGCATTTTGGCAACGTTCTTGGATCAGTTCAAGTTCTTGGAGTCTAGAGACTCGTTGTTCTTCCTCTGGTACAAGACCTTTCAAGGAAACCCGTAGAGAAGGTATCTCTACTTCTACGGGTAAGATGGCTTCTGATCCATAGACTAAGCAATATGCAGTTGCCCCCATTGGTGTGTGGATGTTGGTTCATTATGCCCAAAGAGTAGGATTTACCTGAATGTGTCAGTCTTTTCCAGCTTCATTGACTGTTTTATTCAAGATTTTCAAGATAGTCTTGTTTGATGCCTCAGCTTGACCATTTCCTTGTGGATAATATAGAGTAGAAAACCTATGTTGGATATGAAACTGCTCACATAGTTCTGTCACATTTTGATTCTTAAATAGTCATCCATTGTCAGTGATAATGGTCATAGGAACTCCATAGCGATAGATTATATAATTCAAGATGAATGATGATATTTGTTTTCCTGTCACTTTTGTCAGAGGTACTGCTTCAATCCATTTAGTGAAATATTCAGTAACAGTCAGAATGAACATATGTCCATTAGAAGATGAAGGATTTATCTTTCCTACCAAATCAAGGCCCCATTGAGAAAATGGCAATGATTCGGCCATAGCAAACAATTCTTGTGCTAGTGCGTGAATGAGATTCCCATGGATATGACATTGTTTGCATTTTTTGGCATATGTGAATGAATCTCGTTCCATAATAGGCCAATAGTAACCCATACGAAGAAGTTTCTTAGCCAATGTTAATCCACTTGAGTGTGTGCTAAAAATACTTGTGTGAACTTTGTTAAGAACTTTTTCAAATTCTTCTTGTTCAAGATATCTCAATAAAGTACTATCTAGACCTCACCTATATAAGGTATCAGCAATAATAGTACAACGAGATGATTGACTGATAAAATTTCTTCTTGGATTATGGGATAGGTTAGGAGGAAGGATATTCTCTTTTAAGTACTGATAGGTTTGGCCGTATAAGGATTGACTGATCCCTGATATATGACAAATCATGTAAGTATGTTGGAATTCAATGGTAGGAGTTAAGATATCTTCCACGAGGAATTCATAATGCTATTGATTCTCTCAATTCTGCAAGAGAGATGCTATTGTAGCCATTGCATTTGCTGCTTTATTCTCATTTCTTGGGATTTGAGTAAATGATATTTCTGCAAAGTGTTCTTTAAACTCTTCTACCAGCTGTTTGTAGGGCATGAGCTTTTCATCCTTAGTTTCATAATCATCATTTATTTGGTTGATGATTGTTGGTATTTTGGTATGGTTTTGTTATTGATGTCAACACCTACTAAACACCTACCAACTCTGGCACTTTGGAGAATCAGCAACATTCACCGGCAAGCAAGTGACTCATGCACAGTCACCGGTATCTGGTACACCGACAAGATATAATGATCACCGACACTTGGAATGATATGTAAAACACTTGGTAATGTCGAAGATATCATTTGGACATCTTGTCCTAGAGTTTTGTTTATTGGTATATTCATATTTGCATATTTGCTGTTACCAGCAAATAGGTCCAGGGTTACACCGGCAGGTTTATCTTTTCCAAATCAGCATGACACGCTATGGAGATGATTAATTATTGTTATAAATGCATTAAGCCGACATGTTCAATTGGTTATTGTATCAGATATTGTATTGTTTGTAAAAAAAATTTATTGTAATATCTTGTACAACCAACCTACTAAAATTGGTCTTAGGTTATGGTATAAATGTAAGATCTTATTTGTAAGATCAGATGTGGAATGCAAAAAAGGAATGTGTAAAGGTATATGCGAGAATAAGCAGAGCTATACACGAAGATTGAAGGAGGGTTTTTGTGAAGACAATCAAAACTACACTGGTACTGAATTCAGCTTATGAAGATGCTATTTTGTGCAGTACATTCTTATTGGATTTAACCATCCAACTATAGTCAGTGTGACTTCCATTTTGTGTTTGAGCAGTGAGCTCTAGGCGCTTGGCCTTTCTGCATGTGCAGACTCCATTTATGTACACTTACTATCTGCAGTAGTATCATTTGATTGTGGGTAAGGTGTTTCACCGTGGTTTTTCCCCTTACAGGGTTTCCACATACAAATATTGGTGTTATGTGTTGTGGATGACTGATTTATGTGGTCCAGCTAGAACTAAAATCTTTCAAGGTGATAGATATTTTATGCTAATCATTGATGACTATTCTAGAATATGTTGGGTTACTTTTCTCAGAGAAAAATCAGAAGCACCTGGAAAGTTCAAACTGTTCAAAGCAATGGTAGAAAATGAAACCAGTAAGAAAATCAAATGTCTAAGATCAGATCAAGGAGGAGAATTTACATCTAAGGAATTTAATACATTCTGTGAAGTGAATGGAATCAGAAGATAGCTATCAACACCTTGGACACCACAACAGAATGGAGTTGTTGAAACAAAAAAATAGAACTATCTTGGATGCAACAAGAAGTATGTTATCAGAAGAAAACCTACCACATGTATATTGGAGAGAGGCAGTCAGTACAATGGTGTATACATTCAACAAAGTTCACATCAAAGGTGAAACCGGTAAGACCCCTCATGAACTATGGTTTGGTAATACTCCTACTCTTAAGTATTTCAGAATTTTTGGAAGTAAATGTTATATCAAAAGAGATGAGTATATTGGAAAATTTGATCCTAGAAGTGATGAAGGAATATTTCTCAGTTATTCATCTAAGAGCAAGGCATTTAGATGTTTTAACAAAAGATTGCAGAAAATTGTTGAAAGTACAAATGTAAAGATTGATGAACAATTTAGAGGAACTTCAAGGTATATAGACGCTGAACCGGCAACAAAATTTTTGACAAATGAACCTACACTAAATCCACCAGTACAAAATGAAGATCTAGTTACCCCGGTATCATCTGAGGATTCTACAGTAACTGAGGAACAACAACAAACAAAGACACCCCGGTATGTAAGACTGGATCATTCTGAAGATTAGATAATTGGAAACAAGTTTAAAGGAGTTATGACAAGAGGATGATTGGCAAATGAAGAGGCATGTCTTATTTCTCAAATTGAACCATCATCTGTTAATGAGGCATGTGAAGATAAATTTTGGATTAAAGCTATGGAAGAAGAATTAGAACAAATTGAGAAAAACAACACTTGGACATTAGTTCCCCGGCCTAAAGATAAAAATGTAATTGGAACCAAATGGGTATTCAGAAACAAACTTAATGAAGATGGTAAGGTTGTCAGAAATAAAGAAAGACTAGTGTGTAAGGGATATTCTCAAAAGGAAGGAGTTGATTACAATGAAACCTTTGCACCAGTAGCTAGAATTGAGGCAGTCGGATTATTCTTGGCTTTTGCAGCACACAAGAAATACAAAGTTTATCAAATGGATATTAAATGTGCATTTTTAAATGGAGATCTTGAAGAGGAAGTGTACATTGAACAACCCGATGGATTTTCTTTGACAGATGACAATGATATGGTTTGTAGGTTAAGAAAAGCTTTGTATGGATTGAAACAAGCTCCAAGAGCTTGGTATGCAAGATTGGATAAGTATCTTTTAAAGATTGGTTTTACTAAAGGAAATGCAGACATCAATTTATATTACAAAATAAATAATGATGACATCTTGATTATAGAAGTATTTGTTGATGATATAATCTCTGGAGGAGAAGACGGATTCTGTAAAGAATTTTCTATTAAAATGCAACAAGAATTTGAAATGTCTATGATAGGAGAAATAAAATTCTTTTTAGGATTGCAGATTTCAAAGACTGATAAAGGTATATTCTTGAGTCAATCCAAATACTTAAAAGAGTTACTAAAGAAATTTGGGACGGAGAACTCTAAACCGGTAAGCACACCTATGACAACAAATGACAAATTATCACTAAGGGATGAATCCACACCTGTTAATCCAACTAGATACAAATCTATGATAGGAGGTTTACTGTATTTGACACAAACCAGACCTGATATTATGAATGCAGTATGTATTGTTTCAAGATTTCAAAGTAATCCTAGAGAAAATCATGAATCAGCAGTAAAAAGGATTTTCCGATACTTACAAGGCACTATAAATCTTGGATTATGGTATCCTAGAGATGAAAACTTTGAATTATGTGCATACACAGATGCAAATTAGGCAGGAGATGTGGATGATAGAAAAAGCACCACTGGCGGAGAATTCTTTCTTGGAAATAGATTAGTTTCTTGGTTAAATAAGAAACAAAGTTGTACATCTTTATCAACAATAGAATCAGAATATGTTGCAGTAGCAACTAACTGTACACAAGTACTATGGCTTAAGAAAATGTTGAAAGACATAAAGGTAAAATGCAAGGAACCTATTACTATCTATTGTGATAACACTGTAGCAATTGATATATCTAAGAATCCGGTATTACATTCTAAAACGAAACATGTTTCTATCAAACTAAATTTTCTAAAGGAAAATGTTGAAGCAAAGGAGATAAAACTGGTTTATATGAATACTAAAGAGCAGATTGCAGATATTTTCACTAAACCTTTGCCTAAGGAGACTTTTGAATATCTCTGAGATCAGCTTGGAGTCATACCCCCATCGGTAGAGACTTAGGAAGTTGATGATTGACATCAACCGGTAGAATTAATAGAGAAATCTTTTATTCCGGTCCTTGATGGGAAGATACTTCTAAGGGGGAGTAGTAGGTATATTGAATTGATTGGTATTCTGTATATGAACTTGGCTTGGTAAGATGTTTTGTTGTAACTTTGGCATTTGATGTCAAAGGGGGAGAGATTGGTATGGAAAAACACAAGGAAAACACATGTTGCTCCCAGGGGGAGAGATTGTTGTTTGGGAGAGATTATTAGTCTTTGTATTTGTATTTTGATTTCTGGTTATGACCTTTTTGGAGATTGTTGGTTTTTGGTATTTGGCATTTCTATTTTGGCACTTTGATGGTTTTTCCATCTTGTGTTGCCATAAATGCCAAAGGGGGAGATTGTTGGTATTTTGGTATGGTTTTGTCATTTATGTCAACACCTACTAAACACCTACCAACTCTGGCACTTTGGAGAATCAACAACATTCACTGGCAAGCAAGTGACTCATGCACAGTCATTGGTATCTAGTACACTAGCAAGATATAATGATCATTGGCACTTGGAATGATATGGAAAACACTTGGTAATGTCAAAGACATCGTTTGGACATTTTGTCCTAGAGTTTTGTTTATTGGTATATTCATATTTGCATATTTGTTGTTATCGGCAAATAGGTCCAGTGTTATAGCGGTAGGTTTATCTTTTCTAGATCAGCATGGCACTCTATGGAGATGATTAATTATTGTTGTAAATGCATTAAGCCGACATGTTCAATCGGTTATTGCATCGGATATTGTATTGTTTGTAAAATGTTTTTATTGTAATATCTTGTAAAGTCGACCTACTAAAATTGGTCTTAGGTTATGGTATAAATGTAAGATCCTATTTGTAAGATCAGATGTGGAATGCAAAAAAGGATTGTGTAAAGGTATATGCGAGAATAAGCAGAGCTATACACACAGACACCATTTGAAGATTGAAGGAGGGTTTTTGTGAAGACAATTAGAACTACACCGATACTAAATTCAACATATGAAGATGCTATTTTGTGCAGTACATTCTTATTGGATTTAACCATCCAACTATAGTTAGTGTGACTCTCATTTTGTGTTTGAGTAGTGAGCTCTAGGCGCTTGGCCTTTCTGCATGTGCAGACCCCATTTATGTACACTTACTATCTGCAGTAGTATCATCTGATTGTGGGTAAGGTTTCCTACTGTGGTTTTTCCCCTTACAGGGTTTTTGTTAGGATTCCCACAGATACTGAGAGGGGGGGGTGAATCAGTATCTAACCGGTAAATAGATTTTCTTAATTTAAAACATGTAGAGCATATTAATATTGTGTATCGGTAAGCAGCAAGTAATGCAATAATCAGAGATAAAAACAACCACATGAAAAACACACCATAACATAAGGATTTAACGAGGAAACCCGGTGTGGGAAAAACCTCAGTGGGATTTGTGACCCACAATATTCACTTACTGGCCAATAAGAGAATATTACTAGTACAAGAGGGGCCTACACATGTAGGAAGGCCAACTGCCTAGAGCTCACTACTCAAATACAAAATAGGAAGTCTCACTGACTTACAAAATGGATTATATAAATCCAGTGTCTTGTATTGCTTCAAAATAGCATCTATAATGCCAGATCTAGTATCGGTTTCTACTTTGCTTCTTACATAAACCCTTAACCTATAATTCGCATAATAGGTCTGCCTTATTTCACCTAATTACATTCCTTTTTCTTACTTACAAATGTTCTACAATGATCTCTCTTATATAAGAGTTATTTTACAACTTGCCAAGTCAGCTTACAATGACATTACAAATAATAAACAAAATATATTACAACAAAAATCTTGTCAGCCTCTGTGTCGTTATGCTACCTTTCACTGCCAGTGCCGGTGATCTGAGTACTGGTGTAGAGTTTGATATGGCTAGTGCCAGTGAACTACCTTGCTGGTGACATAGGATTGTAAGGTTGCCATCAATGACAAAACCTTCAATCACCTACAATGTCTCATTGGAGTGTGCATATGCTAATAGTTTCCACGTACAAATATTGGTGTTATGTGTTGTGGATGACTTTGTGTTTATGTTTAATGCACTAATCCTTACTAGTATAGCAATTAACTATTAAAACTGTCTACCGACATATTGAACTGGTTTACCGGTATTAAGTATTAAGTTGGTTAAGTTGTTTTTGGTTTGAATTTATTTGACAACTGATTCACCCCCCCCCTCTCAGTTGTCTCCGGAACCTAGCAATGACAAGCTGTGAATCACCATAAATATATAATTCCTTGATATTCCATTCAATAGGCATTTTGAGCCCAATAGTCAATGCTTCATATTCTGCAGTATTGTTTGTGCATGGAAACCGCAGTCTATATGATTTTCGAATTGTGTGTCCCTGAGGTGTGATGAACAAAATTCTTGCACCTGATCCATATTATGTATAGGAACCATCAAAGTACAATTCCCAAAATTTTGCACTTACTATCAGAAAGTCTGCATCAGGAAATTCAATGTACAATGGTATGTCATTTTGTAAAGGTGCTTTGGCTAATTGATCAGCAATGAGCTATCCTTGATAGCTTTTCGATCAACATACTCTATATCAAATTCACTCAGTATCATAACCCATTTGGCTAATCTTCCTGTAAAAGTTGACTTATTCAACAAATACTTTAGTGGATCTATCTTTGTTATTAGCTTCACATAATGGGTCAGCATATAATGTCGCGGCTTCTGAGTTAAGACTGTGAGATAAGACTGTGAGGTACATCGAATTGATGCAACTCAATGCATCTAGTTCCTATCAGGAGGGGTAGATACCCCTAACTTGTCTCTCAAGTAAATAAATGTATCTACAGGAAAAGGCTTAGTAAAAATTTTAGCAAGTTGTTCCTTTATAGACACATTAATAGTACTAGAATTATCACAATATATGATAGTAAGCTCATCATAGATAATTCTGGTATCCTTAAATATTTACTTCATCCAAGCTACCTAAGTGTAGTTACTAGCAACAACGATGTACTCAACTTCAGCAGTAGATAGGGACACTGAAAATTGTTTCTTACTCACCCAAGAAACCAATTTCTTAGCCAAAAAGAAAGCACCACCAAAGGTACTCTTCCGGTCATCAACATCACCAGCCTAATCAACATAAGCGTAAGCACATAACATGAAATCATTATTCCTTGGATACCATAAACCATAATCCATAATTCCTTTCAAGTATCTAAATATCCTTTTTACAATAGTGGCATGGCTCTCTTTTGGATCAACTTGAGCTCTAGAAGCTATGCACATAGCATGCATAATATTTGGTCTAGTCTGAGTAAGATATAGTAGCCCACCACCCATATATCTATATAAAGACTGATTAACTTTCGGAGATTCATCATTTTTAGATAATTTGCAGTCAGTCACCATAGGAGTTCCAACCAGTTTGGATTCATCTAACCCAAACTTCTTCAACAATTCCTTCACATACTTAGTTTGAGATATAAAAATACCTTTTCCAATTTATGAAATTTGCAATCCTAAGAAAAATTTCATCTCTCCTATCATAGACATCTCAAATTCTTTCTGCATATCACCAGAAAAATTCATACTCAAGTTATGATCTCTTCCAAAGATAATATCATCTACAGACTTCAACAATTAGGATGTTATCATTCTCGATATCTTAAAATATCGATTACTATGAACAATACCTTTATTAAATCCCATTTTCAGCAAATACTTATCCAATCTAGCATACAAGACTCTAGGGGCTTGTTTCAATCCATAAAGAGATTTCTTCAATTTGCATACCATGTCTCCATCATCTGATAATGAAAATCCATCAGGTTTCTCAATGTAGACTTCTTCCTCAAGATCACCATTCTGGAAACCTGACTTGACATGCATCTAATATACCTTGAAATCTTTATAACGAACATATGCAAGAAATAGTCTAACATCTTCAAGTCTAGCTACTAGAGTAAAAGTCTCCTCATAATCAATTCCTTCTTTATGTGAATATCCATTGCTTACCAATCTTTCTTTTCTTGGAATCCAAGAACACCGAGAGGGGAGGGGGAGGGGAGGGAGGTGGTGAATCAGTGTTCTCCTGGTATGATTAATTTTAACCTTATTAACACAACAACTTAGTAACCAGTATGCCTAAAAGAAAATAACAAGTAATAATAATGCAACAACAAAGATCAAGACCATAACACAAAGATTTATATGTGGAAAAATTTAAAGAGGAAAAACCACGGTGGGATTTGTGACCCACAATATCTATCCACTGGCCAGTTGAATAAATATTACATAAACAGGGGTTGAACATGCAGGAAGGCACACTTCCTTGAGTGCACTGCTCATCACAACGGAGCCGCACTAACTACAGATAAAATACTGAATTACAATTAAAAAACTAAACTCTGAATGTGCATCTAATATGCTGGATGAGTTCCGGTTTTAAGAACAGACTGTACCTGTTAACACTATCACCTTTCTTTACCGATATCAATTCATTTCTCAATATTCTTGACAAACAACCAAGACCGACTACAGATCATAACATTTGCATACTATTGATCAAGATCTCACTCATAAAATCTTGCATTACCTATATCCCAAAATGACCTAATAGACTGCCTTATATACCCTTACATACATGAATGCCTTATGTCGTCTTACAATAATATTACAAAAGACAAATACATGTCAGCTCAAAACAAAATATAAGCATTAATCTTTATGACCATTTTCACTTTATCCTTTTACCAAATCTTTCTTCTATGTCCGCCTCCATATATCGGTACCTAGTTTGTCGGTTTTCCTTGCTCTTCAATATGTCAATTTCCTTAAATGTCAGATGTCAATCCTTGAATATCGGTGAATACCATATAAGTATCCAACCTAGAATGATGTGTGTTGCCATCAATGACAACACCATGATCCCAAGTGAGAGTCAATTATCAATAGCTTTATTTCTGACAACTTCACCGGCTTCATTCAATTTGTTCCTGAATACCCATTTAGTACCAATCACATTCTTATCTTTAGGTCTAGGCACAAGCTCCCATGTGTCGTTCATTTCAATCTAATCTAATTCTTCTTCCATAGCCTTTATCCAATTGTCATCTTTACAAACTTCAACAACACCTTTAGCTTCAATTTTGGAAATCAAACACACCTCTTCAACAGCTAACCTTCTTCTAGTCATTACACCTTTATTTTTATCACCGATAATCTGATTTTTCAGAATGATTCAATCTTTACATATCTCAGAGTCTTCTAATTATTCTGATTTTTAGGATCCATATAAGGATTAACCGTCTCTACCGGATCATTTTGCTTCAATTATTCAGTCTGAATTTTGTGTTAAAACAATATGTTGACCATCATCATATCCACATGCTCTGATCTCTTTTCCATAGTTGTCATCAACCTTCACATTTGCAATTTCCACTATCTCTCCCAGTCTCTTATTGTAGCACTGGTAGGCTTTTCTCTTTGTTGAATATCCCAAGAAAATTCCTTCATCATTTGTTGCATCAAACTTTCCTATATTCTAATCTCTCTTGATATAACACTTGCTACCAAAAATTCTGAAATATCTCATAGTAGGAACATGACCAAACCATAGCTCATAAGGAGTCTTACCGGTATCTCCTTTTATACGCACTCGGTTAAATTTGTAAAAAAAAGTGCTAACTACTTCTCTCCAATATATCTTTGGAACATTCCCTTCAATCAACATACTCCTTGCAGCATCCAAGACAGTCCTGATCTTCCTTTCAACAACTCCATTATGTTGTGGGGTTCTAGGAGAAGATAATTGTCTTCTAATCCCATGCTTCTCATAGAATGAATCAAACTCACTGGAACAAAATTATCCTCCTCTGTCAGATCTCATACATTTCACCTTCAATCTTATCTTAGTCTCAACCTTTGCTTTGAATATCTTGAATTTGTCTAATGCTTCTGATTTCTCCTTAAAAAATACAACACACATCATTCTAGAATAATCATCAATCGACAACATAAAATATATGTCACCCTACACAATTCTAACATTTATAGGTCCACATAGGTTAGTATGCACAAGGTCTATCAATCCATCAAATGTAAACTACTTACTCTTGAAATAAATTCTTCTTTGCTTACCCATTTGACATTCCTTACATACCGTATTAGCAGGCTTAACAATTTTAGGCAAATCTCTAATAGCTTCTATATAACTAATCCTAATTATTATCAAGCAACCTTTCTCACCAACATTCAAAGAAAAGATATTACCTTCAGTCCTAGTTCCTGATGCAATCTCTATAGCGGAGGCATTTAGGATCTTGCATTTTCCATTCTTGAATTGCAAATTTATACCCTTTGCTTACCATCTATCCAACACTTAAAATATTATGCTTCAAACCTTCAACATATAAGACACCATCAGTGTCATGCTTACCATAAAAGGAAATAGAACCTCTACCACAGATCACATAGGCTTTGTCATCTCCAAATCTTACTATTCTACCATCATAAATTTCCATATTAATAGATTTTCTTTTATCACAGGTCATATGATGTGAACAACCTCTATCAATCACCCATTTATCCTTCTCTTCAACTTTAGCAGCTAAAGCTTTCTCCTCAATAGTGCAGCTTGTGGAAACAATAGGTATCGGTCCATCTTCTTTGATAGTAGTAAAAACAACTTCATCTCCTTCTGATTCTTCATCTATAACACCTTCATCAACAACATAATAACAGTTTTTCTGATGCTTATACTTCCGGTTAGGCTTGTAAGGCTTATCATACTTCTCATGCTTCTCATATCTATCATTCTTATCATGCTTATCAAATTTATCATGCCTATCATATTTAGACATTCTCGCCGAGCATTTAGAAGAAAATGGTCCTATATTATTGCAAGAGAAACATTTCAGAGGCAATTTTCCATCATACTTACGAGCTCCCTTAGGCAATCTCCAAGCTATCAATGCTTCAAGATCCTCCAACTCTCTTTATTGCTCTTCCATCTCTCTTCTCTCTCTTTCATATCTAGAAATTTTGCATTCATTAGGATCATACTTTCTCTTTCTGGATATAGATGCTCTAAATGTTGTCTTAGACTTTCCATGTGATTCACCAAATTTGCTCAGTTCAAATGCAACAATCTTCCCAACCAATCTATCTCTTTTCACAGTAGTCACACTCTAGATCTCATCAATAACAACTACCTTATGTTTGTAAGTAGGATGTGATGATCTCGGCATCTTAGCAACAATTTTATCTTCTTCAAGGGTCCCACCAACATATCTGATATCTAGGACAAGTTCATTCACCTTAGCCATAAAGGAATTTATGTTCTCATCTTCTCTCATCCTCAAGTATCTCATACTTCACTTTCAAACTCTGCAACTTAGCAACTTTGACTTGTTTATCTCCTTCATACAAGGTCTCAAGATTCTCCCAAATCTCATGTGCAGTCTAAAGTCTCATTACATTAGTCATCTCTGAATCAGTTACGGTGCTATACAATGCTTCCTTCGCTCTAATATTATTTTCAGCTTCCTTGATCTCATCAACAGTAACTAGTCCATTCGGAGGAAAAAAAAATAGACATTCTTAGTAATCTTCTACTAATCCTCTCCAAGACATCTCAAGTGCACCTCGATCTAGTTCTTCCATATACTATAGTTACTTCCATCAAATCTTGGACTCTCCTTCTTAAAGATAAGACTTCCACTTCCAGTTACCATCCCGAATCTCCTCAAGTAGTTAAGCTTCTTCTAGAGGATCTAGCTCTAATACCAATTGTTGGAAACAAAAATGAAGTAAAACTAAGAGGGGGAGTGAATCAGTTTTCACTGGATCTACTAACTCGACCACAAATGCAAATATTATAGACTGCAACAACAATATAGATAAGCAAATTGATAGTACAACACACAACACCAATATTTTGACATGGAAAAATCGGTTTAGGGAATAACCATGGTAGGAACCTACCCACAATAAGATGATACTCTATAATAGTATTTGTAAATATTATAATGGGGAATACACTAGCATTTAGGCACACTGCCCAGAGCCTACAACTCAAGATACAATAACTCAGAAGGATACAACCCTCAGGGAAGGTTCACTACCTTATAAGGAAGTCTCACTAGCTTACAAAATGTTTGGAGAACAATTCAAAATCAAATCAACTGTAATAATAATATCAGCTAATGCCTAGTGACAGTTCTGGTTAAGCACATATGTCTACTCTACATCACTTCAATCTCTTCTCAATCTCAATACCAAAGGATGATTTCTCTTTTTCACACATACATCATTCTCTGATAATGCAGACACAACCTCGATACCTAAATTACATGATTTTATCACCTATTTATACAATTCATCAATCTTGACAACAAGGTCAGCTAAACCCTCAACATCAAATTATAAAATTGCATCACACGATACAAAGATCGACCACCTAACCAATATAATGATATAAATGACATAAAATGGACCTAATTCAAATCTACAAATGCTCATCACCACCGGAAATCATGCCAAGATCAACTGCAACACGCCACACCACTACGAATATCGCATAACACGAAGAACATCACTGGTTCAGCAAAATCACCAAGAACTCACACAATGATCAATGTGGATCATCAAAATAAAGAGGGCACAATTAGGAAACACCAACAAGCATATTAGAATCATCAGTAATAGTTGTACCAATACAACTTATTAAATCTTCATCAATCAACATCTGAAACTCAAGAACACTCAAACAACAACAAGTGTCATGAAGAAAGATAACTTGCGAAGCACCAAATCATGAACCATCTGAAATGAAGATACACAAGACCATCCCAAAAAATCTCCCAAAAAATCAGCTCAAGATTTGATCACATCAGAATATACTAGAGGAAATATTGAACTCTGCAAAGCACTGATCAGAAAAACAAACTGCAAATTGGATCATATGATATGATCAATTAAGCTTTCCGGATCACCAAAACCAATACAAGAGGATGTATTGATACTATAAATACTCTATACACCAAACCATGATACCAATAAACCAATCTACAATCACCGGAGTAATAAATCATAGGAATATGTTGACATCAATGACAACAACATATCCTAGTAGCAACAATGTCCACCACAAAACTTGTTTTACTCTAATAAAAAACAAGATTAAAAAGATTAATTTTTCTCTAATAAAAAAAAGTAAAAATTAAAGAGATCACGTTAAACTATAGAATAAAGAAAAGAAAAGAAACAAAACAAAACAATACAAATGGATAGCAATTTAGAAATAAATTTATGTTTTTGATATTTCTTTGCATATAAAAAAATTTCTATTTTCACTAGCTTATTTTTGGTAATGTTTTTATATCTTTCTATTATTTTAACTCTATCAACTTGGATCACATCACATATTACTCAAAACTAGTTTTGATTTTCGACATTATTGCCTCATCACATTATAAACCTAGAGACACTTGACAATTATTTTAGGTAAAGTTTTAGATTTTAGGTAAAGTTTTAGAGATAAAAAAGAATATATTGATTCACATTTCTCATCATTTTATAACCCTAACATGCATACATAGGATAAAATATTATTTAAAAGAAAATTCCCCAAACCAGCTTATCTTAATCTTCTTCAAATTTAATTTTATAATATAAAATTATATTTTTCCAATATCATTTTTACAATTAAAAATAATTAACTCAAGTTGTCTACATTTTATTAGGGACAACAAAAAAAATCTAATTTCTTGATCACAATAGAAAATTCTTTATTTGATAATCATTTACACATCTTATTTAATAATAAATTAACTCATTAAAAAAAGATTAATATTAAATAATTTATTTTTACTTAAAATAATAAATTTTCTAATTTAACATATGATCTAATTTTAATGGATTTGCGACATATGATATCTCCGAGTTTCTTTTACATAAATTTATTTAGAATATATATTAATAGTCTATAGATTTATTAAGTGGCCTTGGGAATCTACAAATGATCTGCAAACCTCTCTCACCAATGAACTTTCACCAATCTAAACATTCCTGCTCTCATGACCTAAAACCTCTCTCACCAGTCAACTTTCAGCAATCTAAACATTCCTGCTCTCATGACCTAAAACAAATGATCAACAAACCTATCTCACACCATCAATTTTCACCGACTTAAACATTCCTCATCTCATGACCTAAAACAAATGATTGGCAAACCTGTAACTTTCACAGACTTAAACATTCTTCATTATATGACCTAAAACAAATGATTGGCAGGCCTATTGCACACCGTCAACTTTTACCTATTTAAACATTCGCACCTCAATGACCTGAAACAAGGTTGAGAGAAGGTCTCGAGCTGAAGAATCTAGAAGCTCTAGAAACACAATTTTTAGTGGATTTGTAACATATCATATCTCCCAATTTCTTTTACATAAATTTATTTAGAATAAATATATTAAGTGAACTTGGGAATCTACAAATGATCTGTAAACCTCTCTCACCGAGTAAACTTTCACCAATCTAAACATTCCTGCTCTCATGACCTAAAACCTCTCTCACCAGTCAACTTTCACCAATCTAAACATTCCTGCTCTCATGACCTAATACAAATGACCAACAAACCTATTTCACACCATCAATTTTCACCGACTTAAACATTCCTCATCTCATGACCTAAAACAAATGATTGGCAAACCTGTAACTTTCACCGACTTAACTTTCGAAGACTTAACTTTCACCGACTTATCTCGCACCGTCAACTTTCACCGACTTAACAAAACATTCTCACCTCAATGACCTTAATGACCTGAAACAAGGTTGCGAGAAGGTCTCGAGCTGAATAATCTAGAAGCTCTAGAAACACAATATTTTTAGATCTCTTTTTCGTTTATTGTAAATACACTGAAGCAGAAGCTGTGGGGAAATTGGTTTTGGCCCGTCTCATCCTTAAAAATTTAGGGTTTCGTAATATTTCTTCTACAACTCTGTCCGTTTTTCCTAGGTAAGTCTGAGGCTTTTTTGAGGACTCTGCACACGGCAGGGTTTTTTTTGGTTTTGTTTTATCTAGAACAGTTCTGTTGTTATCCGTTAAATAAAGGTATTGGTTCTATGTTTTCATCTATCGCTGTTTTCGTATATGATATTAATCTAACACCTAGTATGAGATCTTTTGTTTCATTTTTTCTATGGAGAGGTTGTGCCGTGGTTTGAATTTCAGAGGTGATTTCTGAATGTTTTATATTTGTTTTCGGTTTTGTTCTGTACACATACAAGTTTTAGGGTTTTATACAATCTAAAGGAATTAAAGGTGAAGATGATAATGATCACATGTAGAAAAAAGATGATGGTGGCATTGATTTGGATTCCTTATGGGCATTCTTTACACCTCCTAACCTAGATTAAGCTTAGCCAAGGTTTTATTCCCGTGTTAACCTTCATGGCGCCTAAGGATCTAGAAATATATCAGAAGATAAAAACTAAGGACCAACCTATAATAGATTAACTAGATTTCCCCCATTTATATGTGAATGTCAACAAAGGTAATCTATTCATTATTTCTTGGTTTTTGATTTACTTTCTAGGGTGGTACTTCATCTTTCTTGTGTGAATGCCAACACAGGAAATGGCTCCCAAAGTAGTGCTGAAAAAGTCTCGGGTGGCGCTGAAGACGGCAGCCACAGTAGCAAATAAGGAGATGGAAAAAAAGCTGGCCAAAGCTGTGAAAATGCCAATGGCGGCACAGAAATCTGGAGCCTCAGGAGAGCAGAAGAAGGTGGTCCCAACTGTGGCGGAAGCGAAGGCCAAGAATAGGAAAAGGAAGATTAGTGGAGAGCAAAAGAAGGTGATCCCAACAAGGGTGGAAGTAGAGGTGGAAACGAAGGCCAAGAATAGGAAGAGGAAGAATAGTAGAGAGTCATACAAATGTTATGTCTTCAAGGTGTTGAAGCAAGTCCATGCTGATGTGGGGATTTCCAGCAAGGCCATGGCCATCATGGACAGCTTCATCAATGACTTCTTTGATAACTTGGTGAATGAAGCTTGGAAACTGGCCAAGCATGCCAAAATGAACACGATCACATCCAGAGAGATTCAGGCCGCTGCAAAGCTTCTCATTCCCGGAGAAATGTCTAAGCATACCGCGTGGGAGGGTAACAAAGCCGTCGCCAAATTCCTAGCCTAGTTTTATACTGCCTGTTTACTTTACTGGTTCTCAATAGGTTTTTTTCTATAAGTTATATTGCCTATTTACTTAGTTTTCTGGTACAGACCTTAGACACAGCGTATTGATTTTTCACAGCAATTTCCATATATTTTGGAAAAATATTAATATATCTATAAGTAGATATCTTTGTGATAAGGTGTTCTAATTTATTTTACTATTGTCAATGGATTCTTGATCTATTGGTGAAGTTGAAAGGTTCTTAATGAAGAAAACTTTAAATAAATTGGTTTAGAATGTTAGGTTCTTAATGAAGAAAAAATTGTTAATGTATCTTGAAATTTATCATGTGCAACATTGATCTCCCTTAGATTATGTCACTATATACTATTCCATATACCTTTTTCTAGTCTTTATGATGTGTTGAAAGTAAATGTATTAGACAAGTTTTCTCTATTATGATGAGAAATGAAAGATAAATGTATATGACAATTAGTGTCCTCAAACTGTACCATATCTTTTTTACATTAATCATAATATATTGAACAAATCCTAAACAAAAAGTAACAGTGCAAAATACTTTCCAATTACAATTATTCTTTGGAAAACAACTCATTAACCTAGTTTTTTATTGTCTTAATCCGTCTTCCTTCCTTTCTTTGGGTACATACGATTGTTTTTCTACTTTCCAAGAAAGACTTTGTCCCGAAATTGGCTATGATATTTCCCTATCGTTTCAAATGCATGCATAAATTGGGATTCAACCAAAAACCAACAAGAACTATCAGCAAGAACAAGAAAACAAAAGGAATCGAGTCTCTATTCTTTGTGTAATGAAAAACCTGAATCCATTCGTGCATTACTCAAATAAAAGGGCCCACACGTAAATCTTCAACGTCAAAGGTTATACGATTTATAATCAAACCGCGGAGAGAATAGAAGAAGCCCAAGTACCTTCTAGAACCCTGAACCCATCTTTGATATTGGCACCTGACTCAGCAATCGAGGATAATAAGCAATAACCATAATAGCACCAGATCTCTATGTCGAGGGTTTAATTGAAGATGGAACTTTTTTCTGAATTGCGTGTGGATTTTGACTGTGGAATAGGATAGGGCTTTTGAGATTAAGGTAATAAGATGTTAAATTGTCGCTTGGATAAACAATTAGAGGTAACTGAATTCACAAAGGTGGAGGTTTTGGTGCCTGATCTGTTATTGTGTACTACCATATATGGTTTCTTCCCAATTGCAGATTGTGGACACCTGATTTTGAAAAACATATTGAAGCAATTTCATTCTCAAATAATGTCAACAAAGGGAAGAATCTGGCATAATAAGTGCTCGAGGAATTTTAGATTACCGTAGACTACTAGAGCAGGCTTACAAAGCACAACAAGAGTAGCGGCTTGGCAAAGTATTGTGAAAATGGGTAATGAAAAGATTGGTTTCATCCTATACCATAAAGATACTTGCATGTGGAAGTGTGCATTTATATAACCTCACGATGATGAGGCCTCTTTGATGGACATGATTGGTATGGAGATTCATATCTCTCATTTCTCCTGTCCAAGGAAAACGTATTCCCCATTGGTCGTGTTACATTCCATTGCTTCAACTGGGTTCTGTTTCAAAATGGAGCCAAATGGTCAACGGTCCCAAAATGATCGCTTGAATTTAATTAATCTATTTAATGCATGTCTACAAGAAGCAAAGACAACCATTGTAGTGCTCGGAGAGAAAGAGCTACATTTGGCAGCCATGCCAGCCAGGAATTGAAGAAATGAAGTATCAATTGAAGAAAAATGAAATAAACACAGAAAAAAAAATCTACAAATCTACAGTAGATAAAGCTTTCCAATCATTCGAATGAGATTACAAAACCTTCTTGATAACATGATCAAGGATCAGCTGATCCTAGAGAATAAAGATGAAGAAAACATTACAATTCTACCTTAATAAAAATAGATCTCTTTGACACATTGAATGCCAACTAAAAATAGAATAGATTTCATGCATAGTCATGCACAACTCTAGTTCTCTTTTTTATGCAAATTATATTTTTTTTAAAACATATCTTAAACCGAAGATCTCCTCATGCAAGTGGGAGAAATTACCAAAATTCTATTTTCATCTCATGCAATGAACTATGGGACACTACAGTTGACCTCATGCATGTGGAGAAATTATAATTCTAACATTCTCCCCCTTAATTTCAACCACTAATTGTTTCAACACAAAAGAAACAATTGTTTCTTCTTTCGATTTCAACAAGCTTTTCTTCCACTTCTTCCGATTCCCCCTTACATTGACGTACAAATTATTTCAGCACAAAAAATAATTGTTTCTTTTTTCAATTTCAACAAGCTTTTCTTCCACTTCTTCCGACTTTTGGGGGCTTCTAAATCCTTCAATAACATTGAGACCTTTGCTAAGACTTTCTTTTGACTTCCTCACAAAGTGAGGGCTTCACCTTTTTAGAGGTGCCTTTGAACTTGGCAAATCATGTCAGATCTTTTAAGGGTCGGCTTCAGCTTTGAATGAAGACTTCTATATTGACAATATGTTTAAATTTCAATGACTTTGATAACACTTTGCCCATTCAACTTGGGCAGCTTCCCTTATTGAAAAGAAATATTATAAAATAAACGTGATGTTCACCAATATTCTCTGATGGCTTCTAGAAACAAACATCTCACCTCTTTAATTTCCTTAGGTGTCTTTAAAACTGCATTCTCTTGTTGATCAGGTTGAAAGCACCAAAATATTGAGAAGGGGGGGGGAAACAGTATTCCCACTTATTTAAAACAATAAAACTTTTTACCAATTGTAACTATCCACAAAAATTTTAAACAAACTTGATTGATATAAAGCAACTAATCATGAAGAACACAACCACAAGATAAACACCGGATTTTATACATGGAAAACCCAAATGGGAACAACTACAAATAGTATTAACTCTCAGGAGAATATAACTAGTTATAGTTGTGTTTACAAACAGGTGGATCACTACCAGATTACAAAAATGACTCACTGCCGAATTGCTCACTGCAGATATACAAAAAGGGATGACTAGCTGCCGGAATGCTCACTGCAACTAAATATGTTGAACTGAGAAGGTTTGCATCTCCAAATGCATGAGATCAGTTCCAACTTTAAGTTCAAGTTACAATATATCAGACTTTACAGTAGATCCAATTAGAGATCTCTACACAACTCTTTTGTAGTAGGTCCAATAAAGGACTACTACACTATTGTGACACTAATTACCTTCGGTATCTACAACTCTCACATACACTACTTCCTTCACTACCAACTATCTTCTGCATGTCACACACACTCTCTTGATCGATATCCTGATTCACCATTCATGTACATGTATATATACTAGAGGGTACAATTATAGAATAGTGTGTTGACCAAGCCCAACACGTTATCAATAAGATCATGTTGGCCTCCGCAATACTTATACACATTTCCTTTAGATACTTCTGATTACCAATTCATATGTCGAGATTACCGGAAAAAGGGTAGGGTCATCCAGACCCAAGAGAATGAACCTATTGTCTCAAGATCAAGTCCAATATCTCCAAAATGTAGATTACACATGTACCAAGGAAACCACAATCACAAAACTCAAAGAGATACTTCGGATAGTCATAAAAAACTCAAACTTTGGGATGCATAAATGATACAAGGATCAACAAGAATTCCTAACACCGAGATACCAGGGTCAATTAGAACTCAATGGGACCTCAAGAAGTCATCATTCAGAGCTATCTATGTTGCACAATAACTTTTAACCAAAAAATGCAACATCTAAACTCCACATACATACTAACCACATACAATCCTTGCATAACTATATCATCCATAACTTCCATGACATCCATGAAGTTTGGACTGATATCCGGATCTACATACACTATCTGGTATAGAACCAGATGACTGGTTTGACATCAATGAATCATTCACACAAGTCTAGCATCTCTCCCTTCACGGAGGTGGCTTCAAAACTTGTGCGATTTTCCTTTAGAAGGGGTGCAACTCTTTTGAACTACTACAAACACAATCCTCTTGGCAACAAATTCTTCTAGAAATCCATTTGCTTAATAAAAATATGGAAACTACAACTAAGTCTAAGGCTATAAATTCCCCTTTGAAAATCCTTTACCCTTACAACTTGGGTGGTTTCTTGTGTGCAAATGGGGGATTTTATTTTATAATAGCGAAAACTACAACACTTCACATAATCCTTTTAACTTCAATTTTTTCTTGTGCTCGTGATCTTCTCCAACTCATGATTTGAGAATTTTTTCGACTCAAATTTTCTTTACAAAATTTTGAAACTAAAACCATTTTTGAATATGCTTTAATATCAATTGAAGAAATGAAAAATAAAATAGCTCTGATAACAATTAGAGAAAAATAAAAGAAACACATTGAAAATTGTTTAACTAAAAATAAAATGTTTCATTCATTCAATGAGATTACAAAATCTTCTTGATCACATGATGAGGGATCAATTGATGAGAGAGCTCAAGAATGAAGAAAACATTACAGTCCTACCTAACTAAATAGAGTTCTTTGACACATTGAATACCAACTAAAAATAGAATAGATTTTATGCATATTTATGCATATTCCTAGTTCTCCTTTTTATGCAAATTATATTTTTAGAAAAACATATCTTTAACTATAATTATTCTCATAGTAGTGAGAGAAGTTACTAAGTTTCTATTTTTATCTCATGCAATGAATAAAGATTTAGACTATAGCTGATCTCATGCATGTGGAGAAATTATAATTTCAACTAGAATAGCTAGGAACTAGTGCCATGATTTTGGGGATTTAATGTAGTAGAAGGATGCTATGTTGTTTGACTTGGAATGTTGAATCTTAGTTTCTTAGTAGTTGTTTTTTATTTAGATGAAACACTCAGGGTTGCCAATACAATGTGTTCTTTTCAAAATCACATTGAGGCTCTTCTGAGGGGGATTTCAAAAGATCTTGATCCCAATCTTGTGGATTTCATGTTAACAGAAATAAAAAGATATCAAGATGACCAGAAATTTTTGAAGCAGTTTATTGAGAATGATCATATTTATTATCATGGGAAGTTGATCAAAGCTCAGTCTAAATTGTGCCAGTTATATATGAATATCATCCTCCTCTTATATAGAAAATTATAATATTGTGTGAACAGAGAATTCTATTAACACACATTGCTCCCACTAATTGAGATACTTTTACCCTCGCTAGAAAGTGACCATCTTGGAAGATTAAGAAGTTATCTAACTACTGATGGGCATAAGTGGTTTGAGGTTTTTGTTTGTACAATGTAAAAAAATAAAAAAATGCTTGGAGATGTGGAGACTTCTTGATCTTGAGGCAAGTTTAAGTAGTCCTAATGATCTCCACAATCATGTTATTTCTGTCGAGATAGGTTTTAGAAAGTTTTTATTGAAAATATTTCATCATGGAATTTGTTATCCCAATTTGGCGATGGTAATAGATGATCAATTGAATGTTTGGGAGGATACAAATCAATCTTGAGCACATGAAATTTCATATTTCACACCATACAGTGTTTCTGATAAAATATCATAATAAATAGGTGAATAGAAGGAGTTACTAATATACTATATGGGATGGCACTTTGATGAGGAGGTGGAGCAACCACTAAGGACGTGTTGATGCAGAGGGATATGGGATGTTCAATCACATTCTTTGGTTTTTGCTGAATAAGGGTCTGCCCTATATCCTTCCCAAGGACCTCTCCACTCAGGACAAGTCACAATTGACAAGGAGTCTCCTACCCCTTAGGTTCCAACCCTTCAACCAAAGTCACCTAACAACCCCACACCCCTAGCAACATGATGTTTACTCACAAGGTGGAATTTGTCCTATGTGAATATTCACACATGTGTTATATGGAATTTTCATATATTATGACCCCTCAGATGGGTATTTATTATCCTCTTGTGTCGTTTCCCTTATTAGACCTAGGAAATAGGGCTACAAGCAATTAGCCCTCCAATCGGACTTTTCCTGATTTGTCTCACAATCTACCAAAATAACCCCCTGAATAAATTATATATTTGGATACCCTTTTGGGCCTTCTACAAGATTCCAACCTTTTGCATCTAGTTTTTTAGTATGGATGGTCAAACCCTACTGACCCTATTTTGCCTCTTTTGGCTAGTATTGGGGTTTAAGCCCTCAAAAGCTTCACCAGTCAATAAGGAATGCAATAATGACACTTTCCAGGGGTCTGACCCTACCCATGGGTTCTTGAAATTCCTATTTTGGCCATCCACCAATCTGTTGTTCAGGTTTTCTATCTCCTTTTCTACTGCTCAAGCTTGCCACATGACCGATGTCAAGCCTAGCTCATCTTAGGATGGTCAAATGATACTTCATGTCTTCACAACCACCAGGAATAGATAATATACATACCAAATCAACATACTCCCAGGTTTCAGATCTATCCCATGGAGAGATGTTGATTTGTGCCCCTATTAGCATTCAAACCCTTCGTTTAAGGGTTTTACCAGACCAGTGGGATTGAAAATTATCTTTCTTTCAAGCCTAAATGTTTCAAGGCCTCAAATCAACTCCAAATGATTGGTAAACCTCTTCTACAACTTTTTAAATTCTCAATTCATGCCCACCAATGGTTATGAATCACGCAAGAACTGGAATTCAAGGAAAATACAGAAAAAAAAACTCAATAACTGTTTTGTTTGAAGACAAAGATTTCATTCAAAATTTACTTCTCCAACTTCTCATACTAGAAGGAATCGTTCCTCCAGGCTTATATCATGCCAAGGAAATCCTCCAACTACCTCAATGCATACAATCAACCAACGAATTTTTGGAGTAACCACATTTGAAAATGTTGCAAAAATATTGCTTAACAACAATTGCAACTTTTGACAACTTTTTACAAATTGATCTTTCCTTCACACCAAAGGTCAATAATTAACATACTACACATTGTAGATCCCTAAATAACAAAAATACCTATAGAATTCCCATACAATTCCTTTGACCAAGTTGACACACTTTGGAGCCTTAGGGCTTATTACATTGCCTAGGCCTAATCAATAGGCCTTCAAACACACACACACTCCCCTAGATAAGAAAACTCAAGTCCCTTGAGTTGCCAACTGGTTGATTGTAGTTGCATGCTTGAGAACATCACTTTCACTCATCCAAGTAGCTTCATATTCAAGAAGCCCCTTCCATTTGACCAGGTAGTCTTTGTAAACACCTTTCCTTGTTTGTTTGATCACCTTGGAGTCAAAAATGCACTCCAATTCCAATGTCTTGCTAGGTGGTAGATCCTTCATCCACTCTACATCCTCTTCCTCAAGAGATGCATCAGGTATTGCATCCTACAAAGATCCTTTGAAGGTTGTCAAATCACATACATTTAAGATGGGAGATTATACCAAATATGCTGGAAGTTCAACTTCATATGCATTGTTGCAAAACTTATGAACCACCTGGAGGGGACCTATATTTTTCATGAGTAGTTTAGAAGGTTGGCCTTTAGGTAAACTTTCTTTCCTTACATAATCCATCACTAAATCCTCTACTTTGAACTGAACATCTCTCCTCTTAACATCTGCTCTGAGCTTATATTTATCAGCACTTTGTTGAAGTGAAGCTTTAACTTGTTCATGAACCTCCTTCATGGTGACAGCAAAATCTTCTCCTTGGGCACTTCTCTTGTCCATGCCTCCATGATCTCTAAGTTCAAGTATTCCCCTAGGGTGTAGGCCATACACAACCTCAAATGGACTTCTCCCTATGCTCCTATTGACTGAATTATTGTATGCATATTCAACTTGTCCAATCACTAAATCCCAACTTTGTCCATGCTTCTTGGTAAGGCATCTAAGAAGATTGCCAAGGGACCTATTAACCACTTCAATTTGTCCATCAGTTTGAGGATGGTATGCTAATGAAAATGACACATTGGTACCTAATTTCTTCCAGAGAGTTCTCCAAAAATTACGAACAAACTTGGAGTTTCTATCAGTGATAATATTGAGAGGCAATCCATGGATCCTTACAACTTCTTTGAAAAATAGACTTGCTATATGAGATGCATCATTTGTGCATTTACATGGCACAAAATGAGCCATCTTGTTGAACCTATCAACAATTACAAAAACACTATCAAACCCCCTAGGATTTTTGCACAATCCAAGTACAAAATCCATACTACGGCTTTCCAAGGCCTAGTAGGAATCAGTAAAGGTCGATACAAACTAGCATCGGTTGAAACACCTTTAGCCCTCTGACAAATAGGACAATGCTCCACAAATATTCTTACCTCTGCCTGCATCTTAGGCCAAAAATAAAATTGGGATACCTGCTCTAAGGTTTCGTCCAAACCAAAATGACCGCCAAGACTACCATTGTGTTTCTATCTAATAATATTGTCCCTCATAGAACATTCATGAATGCATAATTGATGCCCCTTGAAGAGAAACCCACCCTGCAACATAAAATCAAAAAACTCAACATGAAAAGTGTCAGCAAACATAGTATATACATCATATGCATCTTTGAAATCATGATCCTCCTTATACATGGCCTTGAGAGAATCAACACCAACACTTTGCAACTGAATTTATTGAACAATAAGGGTTCCCCTACTCAAAGCATCTGCAACCTTATTAGTCACACCCTTCTTGTGCTTGATAGTGAAGGTGTAAGGTTGGATTTGTTCAACCCACTTGATGTACCTTTGGTTAAACTTCTCTTGCCCATTTAGAAAACTCAATGCATGGTTATCAGTATAAAAAATAAACTCTTTTGCAAGAAGGTAATGGCACAACTTCTTGAGTGCTTGCACCATGGCATAAAGCTCCAAATCAATGGTTGAATACCTTTGCTTAGCCTCATTCAACTTCTCTAAAAATAATGCCACTGGATGTCCTTCTTGACTAAGGACTGCACCTATTGCCTGCTTGCTTGCATCACATTCAACTATAAAAAGTTGATTAAAACTAGGGAGCCTCAACGGGGAAGTTCTTCAACCTTCCTCTTCAAAATCTCAAAGCTTTGGGCTACTTTCTCTATCCATTCAAACTTGCATTTAATTCCTCCTTTTATAGTGTTAAGGATGGGAGCACAAATATGACTAAAACCCTGGATGAACTTCCTATAAAAAGTAGCCAATCCATGAAAAATCCTAACATCACCTACCATCCTAGGTGTAGACCAATTTACAATAGCATCAACCTTAGAAAGATCTATTTTCAAACATCCATTTGAAACTACAAAGCCAAGATACACCAACTCAACTTTCATTAATTCACACTTATCTAGATTTATTACCAATTTCTCCTCATGAAGCTTCCTCAAAACCTGATCCAAATGCTTCAAATGCTCCTCCTTGGACCTTCTAAACACCAATATATCATCAAGATAAATAATAACAAAATTTCTAATAAATTCTTCCAATAAATCATTCATGAGGCGCATAAAAGTACTAGGTTCATTTGTGAGGCCGAATGGCATCACCATCCACTCATATAAACCCTCATTGGTTTTAAAGGTTGTCTTCCACTCATCACCAGGTTTGATTCTGATCTGATGGTAACCTGACTTCAAATCAATCTTTTAAAATTAGCATGACCCTCCAAGATAGTCCATGAGGTCTTCAATCCTAGGCACAGGAAATTGGTACCTAATTGTGATCTTGTTGATGGCTCTAGAATCAGTACACATCCTCCATGTTCCATCTTTCTTTGTTTCCAAGACAGTAGGTACAACACATGGGCTCAAGCTCATTCTAATCAACCCCTTATCCAAAAGATCTTGCACTTGTCTTGCTATCTCCTCATTCTAACTAGGAGTAATCTTGTAGGCAGCTTTATTAGGCAAGGTCACACTGGGTATCAAATCAATTTGATGACTGATTTCTCTAATGGGAGGTAGGTTATCAGGCATGTCTTTGGCCACAACTCCCTTGTATCTATCCAACATGGTTTGTACTTCCCTAGGAACCTCTCCTTTCTCTCTATTCCCTTGCTTGGACTCATCTTTTGGGTGTAAGACTAAAGCATATCCTTGGTTCTCTTCTTGTTTGAGGACTTCCAAAAACTCTTGTCCACTAAGCAACATGGCATGTGGAGTAACAATCTTCTCTTCCCCTTGATCAGGTAAAGGGTCCATCCTAAACTACCTACCATTCTTGGTAATGACATACACATTTTTCTAACCATCATGTTGTGCTTTGACATTATACTACCAAGGACAACCTCACAATAGGTGACAAGCATCCATAGGAAGGATATCACACAAGATCCTATCCTTATAGTCCCCCATTTCAAACTCTACCCAAGTTTGTTCATCTACCACTACATGTTATCCCTTATTAAGCCAGGATACCTTATAAGGACTCACATGAGGCAACCTCTTCAGTTTTAGCTTTTCTACCATTTCTAAAGCAACAATATTCACTAATACATTTGGGGTCAAATTCCGACAGAGTTTTCCAACGGACAAGGAGCATTGTGTGAAAATTTGATTTTTTTTTTTTTAAATTCCCGCGTTCATCATAATTCTGACGACATCGGGCATTTTATTAAAAAAAAAAAAAGACAACTCATTTTCATTTTGAAAGAAAGCCGCGCCTGCCCCCCCTGCCAGAGTGATCTCTGCACTGCAAGCAGGGGTTTTTGGCTGAAGTTTCCACCTCTGGCTCGCTTCTGTCCACCTCTGGCCTCATCTTTGTTTCTTGGTATGTATGTATGGTGGATTCATTGTTATTCTCGTGCCAATAAAATCTATTAGCTAATCTAAAACAACGACAATTACCTTCTTAACTGACTCTAGAAATGTTTGATGCCTCCCTCAAACCACTCAAGAATGCACCATGCATTGTTGTAGGGTAATGCCTATTGGTGACCTCTCCTGCAAAAAAATCCCTACCATCTCCCACGCTCTCTGCTAATATATCATTTCTGATTAATTAAATCAAATGATGCGAATAGAAATAACGAGTACTTAAAATTAATTTGTAACAAACAGTTTCAAATTTCATCATTGTTTATTTTTACAGAAATGCTTTTATGTCTTTATATTGGTAGCCTCTAAATCTTCTTTTAGAGGATTCTTCGCTACGTCATCATAGCCAGATGCCCCAACTGCAACATGTGAATAGGAACCAAGACTGAAGGGATCACTACCCCATCTCGTGAACACTGTTTGGAGAGGATCAAGGACTTGCACACCTCTTGGCCCATAAATACCTGCATATGCCAGCTAATTGGTCAATTCGATAGAACATACATACACAAACATTTAATTTCCAACTTGCTCAATTCAAAACAACACATACCTAATCATTAGTTTACCAAATTCAAAAAATAACAAATACCATAATTTGTTTGACCTAATCGCTCATTTCAAACACCTCAGAAAATTGGGAAGTCTCATAAATTGTGAAGGTAAAAATCAAGAATGGGTATCCCCTATGAAGGATTAATGATCTCTTTGATCATATGATATGATCTATAATATTATCTAAGATAGGTCCCTTGTATATGGCTGCCACAAATTGAGGATTAAGGAAGAGGATATTTAAAAGATAGATTTTAGGACTTATTATGGCTACCACGATTTCACATTAGTGTCATTTGAGTCAAATAATGCTACAACTTTCATGAATTTATTGAACATTGCACCAAGAGATTGAGGATAGTTTTATAATTCTTAAGGGAGAATAAGATCTTTGGTAAGCTATTCAAGTGTACTTTCTACAAGGACAAGGTGAATTATCTACACCTTATGATTTTAGTGGGAGGGATTGTAGTTGATCTAGAGAAAATAAAAACAATTGTGGGGTTGCCTACACCACATAATGTAACTAAAATCTAGAGCTTCATGGGACTTGCAAGATACTACAATAAGTTTGTATAAGGATTTTCTAAAATTGTAGCACCAATCACTTCACTCCACAGAAAGGGAAAATATTTGAGTGGAATGAGAAGTGTGACCAAGCTTTCCAATTTTTGAAGAAGCTCATTTCAGATCCTATATTAATTGTAGCCAATCCAAATGGGTAATTCATGGTGATAACAAAATGAATTAAGATAAGGAGTAGGAGGAGTGATAATGCAAAATGGGCAAGTGGTTGCTTATTAGTCTAGTCCAAGTTGAAATATTATAAGTTAAACTTTGCATCCCATGACCTAGAGTTATTAGCCATAGTTCACGTGCTTTAGATGTGGAGGCACTGTCTTTTGGGTAAGCCTTTTGAATTGAAGATGGATGACCTAGGCCTTAAATATATATTTACTCAACCCAATCTCAATGCTCACAAAAATAGATGGATATAGTTTCTTATTGAATATAAATTTGGGATTGAATACATTAAGGAGATGAAACATAGATAAATAGATGCTCTTAGTAGAAGAAGGCATCTAGCAGCCATGATTACTACAAGGTCTAATTTGAAAAAGTGGCTCATAATCTTCAAAGAGATTATTCCATGATGGATAAATATGTAGAGAAAAACCCCTTGGACCATTGATTTAATAGATATTTATTTAAGTTGGATGGATTATTAAGATACCAAGGGAGAATGTACATTCTAAACTTAGGGATTCGAGGAAGTTGATCTTAGAGGAGATCCACAACACACCATGGTAGAAAAATTGAGATCTTTATATTTTTAGCCAAGACTCGAGAAGGATGAGATTGAATTTGTAGCTTGATGATTGGAGTGAAAACATGATTACTACAAGGAGATGAAACATAGAAAAATAGATGCCCTTAGTAGAAGAAGGCATCTAGCAGCCATTATTATTAAAAGGTCTAATTTGAGAAATTGGTTCATAATCTTCAAAGATATTATTCCATAACGGAGAAAGATGTAGAGAAAAACCCCTTGCACCATCGATTCAATAGATATTTGTTTTAGTTAGATGGATTATTAAGATACCAAGGGAGAATGTACATTCTAAACTTAGGGATTTGAGGAGGTTGATGTTAGAGGAGATCCACAACACACCTTATTCAAGGTGCCTAGGACTAGCCAAGATGGTAGGAAAATTGAGATCTTTATATTTTTAGCCAAGAATCGAGAAGGATGAGATTGAATTTGTAGCTTGATGATTGGAGTGCAAACAAGCCAAGACTAAGCATATACACCTAGTAGGGTTTGTATACTCACATGACATACTTAAATATAAATGACAAGTTATTAACATGGATTTTATTTAAGGGTTGCCAATATAAAAGAATAAACATGATGTCATTTTGGTAGTTGTGGATAAGTTGACCAAGGTAGCATACTTCACCCAAAGGATTTTTCAGGATGGATTGTTTATGCTAGCTAAGAAGTTTATCTGAGAGATATTTCATTTTGAATTGAGTACTTGAGATGATCATATCAAAATGAGATAATCATATAATTTCTAAATTTTAGAAAATATTGAATGAAATATTTGGGATAATATTGAATTTTAGTTTGACATACTACCCACAGACAAATTGACAAACAAAGATAGTGAAGCAAGTAGTCAAAGACCTCCTTAGGATGTATTCCATGGATTAATAGTCTACGTTGGAGGAGTATCTTCCATTGGAAGAGTTTGCATATAATAACTCCTATCATGCATCTTTGTGTATGACACCATTAAAATATCTTTATGGATGAAAGTATTGTACACATATCATTTGGGATATCTAGTTGAAAACAAGATTGGAATTGGTTCAAATATTCTTAGGAGATACATGATGAAATGAGATTAACCAAGGGGTGGTTAAAGGAGGTAGAAAACATATAGAAGAGCTATGCACGTAAGAATGGGACTTTCAAAACAAAGTCTTTTTGAGGGTTAAACCTCATAAGAGTTCTATATCATTGGGAAAATTAGCCAAACTAGTAGCTAGAATTGTAGGTCTATTTGATGTGTCAAAAGTAATAACTGTGGTTACATATATACTTTATCTACTGTGGTCTATTTGATGTGTCAGAAGTAATAACTGTGGTTACATATATACATCTACACACATCCTATTCTAAACTGACCAAAAAAGTAGAAATCTCATGATGATAGAAATACATTATAGTAACCATAGATATTCATGTAGACATGCTAGAAATGCATCATGTTAATGTTTGTAGCTTTAGTCGAATGATCATTTAGAATACTAGTGAGTCACTGTTTTGGAGTTGATTTCCATTCACTTGCTTACTCTCCACCATACATTGGAGTTTGTAAAGCTTTAAACCTCCTTCTATTTGTTTGCAAACAAGATCAAGGAGTGGTTTTTGACCCTGCCCATGGGTTTTGAGGTTGCCAAGATCAATTAATGATCTTTTAGGCAAAGTAGTAACGCCCAACTGGCTGTCACAGTCAATTATGACTGATTTTTACACTTTTGTTGAAGTTGTTTATGCTATCTTCCTCTTCCAAATAGCAGGTATGAAGGACAACAAGCATCCAAAGATAGGGCAATAATAAAGAGCACAAATCAGACCTTTGGGAAAGAGTTTAGATAGTGTAAAGTGCAGGTCCAAAGTGAAAAACCAATGAAAGGGCAAAAATGCAGTCATAATTAACTTGACAGTGAACAACTTATTGTTTTGTAATTGCCAATGCCTTTTTGTGTAGGGCTAATGTGATTCTCTTGTGTCTCTAATGATAGACATGTTCTCATGTTCTAGAATGTAATTGGTTTTCATACTAAAGATGTGTTTGTAGAAAGCAAGAAAGGAAAAGTTGTCAATGTTGCATACTCCTTATGAGCAACTTTTGTAAACTTGTTCTCTAACCCTTGGAAGGTGTAAAACCATCTTTTCATGGCCTAATTAGCTTAGAATACTCAAAAATGTCTCTCAGAAAGTCTACAATAGGCAAACTTTTAGTAAGAATTTGCAGACACAATGCTCAGAAATTCACACAATCAGCTACATCAAATACGTTCTCTATTAAGTTCAATGTTTTAAAATGAAAAAGAAGAGTTAAATGGTTTTGGTTCGATTTGCAATTTTTGTGAAGCTTTTGCACTGAAGTTTCCATAGCCTGATTTTTTTGCCTGTGAAGAAAGCCCATATCAGATAATATCAACGAAGAACAAAATAAGGAGACAATTGCTAGATTATGGTCTAACTTGAAAAGAAAAGGTGATGGGAAATGTTATTGTCCCTGCAAAATTTGTAAGGGCTTAAAGACTAGAAGACTTCTAATCAAAATAGCTAAGAAACATTGTAGGCAACATGGTCACATTGAAGGGGGACATGATTATCATCCACTGGTAAGTTGTTCATTATGTCGTTTTAACAATTTATATACATAAGAAATCACTTGATAATGAGATCATGATCACGGTTTATTTATGTATATCAATTTTATATAGGTGGAGCACCCTAGAGCACATGGTATGGATCAACAAAACCCTGAGAATATGGTTTTGGAAGTGGAGGAACATGGAGGTGTGAATATCGAAGCTAAAGATAATGATCCCATGGAAGATGATGATCATGCACCAGAAAACACAATTGAAGATGATGGTACAAATACATTGATCCATGACACATTTAGTACTAGTACAGCTGATCATGATGATCAGGATGACCTTGATGTTCATGATTTACCTCTTCTTGAGAAGGCATATGAGCCCCTTTACAAAGGCACCCAAACAACTCTTCTCTCTACTATATTGTTGTTGGTGAACTTAAAGGTTATGAATGGTTTATCCAGCATAACAATCTCTCATATGTTAAGGTGTGTCATACATGTCATTACAGTTAATAAATGGTGAATCATGTACCATTAATATCCTTTATATTAACACCTCAAACTTTTTTTTTTGCTGTAGATTGATAGGTGAGTTTTTCTTACCACCATCAAATATTCTACCTCGCTCATACCGAGAATTATCTGCCATTATGAAAGATATTGGAATGGAGTATCAAACAATAGATGCTTGTCCCAATGATCATATTATATATCATAAACAACATGAATTTGGAACAGAATGCCCTGGATGTCATATCAGTAGATATTGAACAGATCAAATAACAAAAAAGGTGCCTCGCAAGGTTCTTCGTTATATTCCCATTATTCCACGTATGCAACGATTATTCAGGTGCACTAGCTTGGCACAATTTATGGATTACCATGCATGCAATAGAAGTTGAGATGACATTATTCAAATGCCTGTGGATGGTTCAGCATTTATGGACATAGAGAAAAAGTGGCCACACTTTAAAGAAGAACCTCATAATCTCAAGCTTTCATTGGCAGTGGACGGTAACAATCCATTTGGAGAGTTGATATCTGTTTACTCAGTGTGGCCTATTTTTGTTATCAACAATAATATTCCTCCATGGATGTCAATAAAGAGGGAGCACATAATGTTGGAAATGATTGTTCTAGGTATTTTATCATTTAATAGTCATCTACATTGAATTATAAATATTGCAGTAAAATGGTCATAATAATTATGTAATGTTTTTGTTCATTCCACTAGGCAAGTACCAAGTTAAAGATATGAATGTATATATTGAGCCTCTTATTGACGAGTTGCTAGAGTTATGGAATGGTATGACCATGTATGACATCTCTAGACCAATAGGACAAAGACAATTTCAATTCCATGCAATGCTTGTATGGACAATACATGATGCCCCAGGGCTAACACATTTTTGTGGTATGTTATAGTGTTCAAGTTGCGCATGATAATTATAATTATAAAAATTAACAGATTTAATAGAATTATACATTATCTTGTAGGTCTTCAAACAAAGGGAAAATTTGCATGTCCAGTTTGTGGTCCAAAGATGAAATCCCATCATTCAAAAAGTTTAGGAAAGCAGGTGTTTGATGAGTATAGGCACTTCCTTCACAAAAATCATAAGTACCGGAATACTGAAAAACATCTTTTCAATGGGAAAGAAGAGACTACATCAAAGCCACAAAGAATGACTCCTCATTTATGGAAGTTGGAATATAATAGAATTAATCGTCAAGGTAATGTCATTCCATCTAATGGTTTATGTTTGGAATTTGAATTTTTCTATCGTGTTTTGTTTACTGATGATGTAATTGATGATATTGAAGGTCGTCAAGGCATGGATGGCCACCTTCCAAAGGGACTAAAAAGTTATCCTAGACAATTCAATAGGTTGCCTTACTACGAGCAGCTACAAATTGTGCATTTGTTTGATACAATGTATATTGAAAAGAATATAACAGAGACATTATGGAAAATATTGGATGGAAGGTGTGACAAAGAAAAAATTGTCAAAATTTGTAGTGAAATTGTGGAATCCAATCATGCAATGAAAAATGTCATTCAATCAAATAGCAATGGAGATCAGATTAATATAAGTGCCCTTCCTTGGTTATTAACAGAGCAGCAAAGCAATTCTATAAAAGAAGTCATACGAAAAATTTGATTTCCCACAGGATTTGCTGCGAACATAAATAATCTCATATCAAAGAAGAGTGAATTTGGGCTAGGGATGAAAACACATGATTGGCATACCTTCATTAAGGTAATTCATGTTCTTGTGTATTTACTATATATTTGTATATTGCACATGTACTTTTCATTGTATTATGTTAGAAAACAATGAAAAGATCATTTTATAATTGTTGCAGTACGTTCTACCTCTATCTTTCCCAGACCACTTCGACAATAATATCAAGCAAGTCATATATGATCTTGGAAAATACATGAGGTAAGTAGTGATGTTTGTTCAATTTGTTGTATAGATATTATATTTGCCATTTGTTTTACTTGTTATGCAATATATTTGTATATTATTTTGTAAAGTCTCGTTTATATATTTTTACGTCTTCAATCTCTTTAATTAGGTGGTTGTCATCTGAACAAATCCACAAGGAAGATATAAAATATTGGAAGAGAAAAATCCCTCATCTAATGTGTGAAATGCAAAAGTGTCTACCTTCAACTTTTTTCAATGCACAAGAACACTACCTCATACACCAAGTTGAGGAGATCGAATTGTGTGGACCTATACACACTAGGTCAATGTGGATGGTTGAGAGGCACTTGAAATTTTTGAAGGCTTTGGTTCGACAAAGAGCACATCCTGAGGGTTCTATGGTGGAGGGATATATGGTATACCAAACTATGGTGTACATTACTGAATATCTTCCTAAGTTTGCAACAAAAATCCACGTGGATCGCATTTGGGATTCCAACCCCATTAATAAATTCAAAGGGGAGCACTTGATGGGGAAAGGTAGATTGAAGAAAGTGAGAGGTAATCATAAGATGTTATTGTAGTAAATTAATTCTTCGTCTTCTAAATAAATCAATTGTAAGTGGTCTATTAATTATTTGTACAGTTGGTCGGGAGTGGGATGCGCTACATTTGTATATTGCAAACAATCTTGATTGGATGAGTGTGGATTGAACGATGTCAAAATTCTGGTCGCACATTAACATGGGATGGTGTCGCTTCATTGGTTAAAGAAGCTCATCATAATAGAGATTCCAATGTTACACAAAGGGAAATTGATTTAGCATATGGTTTAAGAGATCAACAGGTACGTATAATTTTATTAATCACCTGTATGTTTATCAACTCATGATGCAATAATTTTAATATGTTAGACATATTGCAGGTCAAACACCACAAGGCTATGTGCTGCAATGGTCATAAATTTTGCATCAAACAGTTGGATGACACAAAGAAAACTTGTGATTCTGGGATAACTGCAGTCTTTGAGGTGACCAATATTTCATCTAGAAATGACATACATCCTCAAGTGTCTCAAAATCGATACTATGGCATTTTGGATGATATACTTGAGTGTGAACTGGTATAGGCTATGACTAAATATAAATGATCCTGATAGAACTGTTATCGAACATGATAATGGATTTACAATGGTTAATACAAGGTCATTTGAATGAGTTGGGGATGAGCCCTATGTTCTTCCAAGTCAATGTGAGTAGGTATTTTACTCAGAGGTTCCACTTAAACCAGGTTGGTCATTTGTTGTTAGACATGATCCAAGAGGAAGGCCAATAATGTATAATGTGATGGAAGAAGAAGATACCAAAGAAGTAGAAGATGACATAGATGATCACGATTGACAGTTACTCGATGATGTTCCTGACGGAAATGTACACGATGACAATGATGACGACGATGAAGAGGATGATGATGGTGATGGTGTCAGTGATGGTGATGACAATGATGATGATGACAACGATGATGACGACGACGACAAGGATGATGATGATGATGATGATGATGATGATGATGATGATGATGATGATGATGATGATGATGATGATGATGATGATGATGATGAGATGATGGTCATGATGATGATGATGATGATGATGATGATGATGATGAGATGATGGTCATGATGATGAGTTGGATGAAGAAGAATATCAATGACATGAATGAAATGTATGAGATGCGATTATTATATTATCTATTTAATATTGATATCTTGATAGAAATTGATTTGACTTATATGGTTACATAAATAATTCATATGTTTTGAATTCTAATGCCATTACTTAATTAATTCATGATGCACCTCTAGCTATGTGATAGATGGTGATTTAAAATACATATGTGATGGATTACATGCTTATGATGATACATGTGACATTTTTTGAACTTTGTGTTTATTTATGGAATGTGGACTACTTATTAGCTATGTGATGGATGGTGATTCATGATACGTATGTGATGGATTACATGTTTATGATGATACATATGTGATTCTTATGATGCTCAATTACATATATGATGATACATATGTGATGCTTATGATGCTTATGATACTGCAGTATTTATTGTTTATCAAATTACAAATGTAATGCTTATGATGCTCAATTGTTGGTGCAGGAACCTGAAACCCTTTGACGAGGATCCTGCACAGTCTCATGGATCGACAGGTATAAGTCAATACACCTTATAGAAATAATATATTTTTAAAAAATTACAAGAAAAACAAACTTCCTTAGTTTTTCAAACATCAACATTAGCAGCAAATCTAATACAGTTATCAACACTTGAGGCCCCAGTTGGACTTAATCAAATTTTAATCTCAACATCAACTTTATGGCTGACTTCTTCATCAATATTACCCTCATTTGCAAAATATCTCTCTCATTACCAACTAACTCTCTCATTTGATGGTGCACAGGTATCACCAAATAGGTATTTGTCAGATGTGTCTTCCTCGAGTGAGGGAAATGCAGGAATAGAAGAGGAAAGTGAGACATGTAGTAGATCTCAAATAGGGAGATCAACTAGAGGTCAAAAGATTAGAAGAAAATTCAATAAATGCATGGAATTTTTTCTTGCTCAAGGGGGTTCATGTTCTTATGATGATGAGACCAAAGGCGACATTGAGGTGCCCTTGAGGTACAAACATCTACTGAAACAATGTGTACCCAAGGAACTTCCTCCAATAAACACTGATTTTTGTGTTAATCAGATGTTAATGAGAGGATATATCACATAGCACCTTCGTCGTTACATGGTTTGGGCCTATTTTCCATGGATAGCATAAAGGTTTGTTACAACAAAGTTGCTGAATTGATGGAGTTTGTTGGACCTTGTTACAATTATAATGATTGGATGCAGATTGTTCGATATAAAAAAAGTATGCATAGGTATGCACTGTCAGCCAATTATATACAACAAAAAGATAATGATCAAAGTAAACGAGTGGTTGTATACATTGATGGAAGGCCAAAAACAACAGGGAATATTGTAGGTTTTATAAATAGTACACGACCTGGGTCAACTAATAAGCAACCCAATTGCATATTTGAGGCACGTGAGGGAAATTGTGTGTTTGTATGTGCGATAAAATCAATAAGTGTAGGGGAAGAGCTGCTAATTGATTACAATTTAAATCATATAGATACAAACAAAGTTACTATCATGGGGGTGGTACATACTATATATATACCATTTAAGCCAACTTCCAATTAATGAATCCAATAAACCATTGTATTATTTTATTTTTTTGCTAAGTCTATTGGTTTCATTTCGCTAACGTTTTTATATTTTTTCTTTGTCACAGGGCCACATGGATCCACCACATAGCATAGATACAGGTGTAGGTCCCGACACTTCTACGGAGCAGGTAAACCTCATTGTAATTGTAAAAATTAGATAGAATCAAACTGTTACATTATGATCTTTTCTTGAGTGTTTTAAAGTAATTTTGATAGTGTTAATTATATTCTTTTCACAGATGAATGTTCGGGATAAGGGAAAGGAACCTGCAGTACCTCAGCACCTCCATAGGGATGTGGGGCACTCGATAGTGTTATGCGTTGATGACATCGCACTTACCACAAACCCTATGCAATTTGTACATAAGAATATTAGAAAAATTAGGCAAGAGATTCTTGATTTGGCAACCATAAGTCCTCAGACTGATGAGATAACAAAGAGGGTGCAACTATTGTTGACGACAATGGAAAACTTGCAAGTAAGCAGCAATGAAAGCTTTAATCATAACAAAACTTCAATAATGCTTTATATTTTTATCTCATTTATGTCATTAACTAAAATATGTATGTGTTGTTTTTACAGAAATTTATAGGGTCTCATCATCCTGGTGGCGATGATCAGGGTATTGCGAGTAGTTCAGGTGATGACCATGTTCTATATATTAAAATCACTCCTTTGGACTTTTGAACTTGCTTTTTTAATGTTTTACATATTTAATGTATTACTCTTCAGGTGCTGACATGGGTCCGAGGTCGAGCCCAACTATATTGCAGATTGCAATGTCGGCAACACGTAGTATGCAGACATCATCTGTTGCACCAGCTTGTGTTGACCCGCCCACTAGTGGTAGATCCCTCTTTTTCTCTCTCTTTCGTTATGTGTTTATTACCCTTGAAGTGTTCTTTCTTGGAGGCATTTCATAGTGGATTCATTTACTGTGGCAGGAGATGCACATGAGGATGCACCAGAGGCAAGTACTACTGATAACATACCATCATTTCCTGGATCTTCCTGTATTGCTAGTATGGGAACATTGCAGGCCACATTGGTGGTGAGCAATGAAGAATTGATTCCCTTGAAGATACAGAAGGTTCTAGGTACTTTAAAAATATTATTATATATAGTCTAATTGTAATTTACTTACTGATCACTCATTTTGGACTAATGATCCCATGTTTTTTTTGCAGGAAATGATATTTTTTATAAAAATCTTAATGACATTTCATTGCAGATATTTGGGCCCACCATACATAAAAGGTGGAACATCATACATGAACTAACCCTTATCCACTATTTTGATTTCATATCATTGCTAGAATAGTTTTCCTTTTATCCATTTCTTGAACTATATCAAAGGTAGCTTCAGTTTCTTTCTAAATCTAACAGGTTTGTTTTTGCTTTAAAGGTGGAATGACCAAGAAAAAAAGTTAAAAGATGAACTCACAAACCATATGGCAGGGTTGTTTGGAAATGACACATTCGACAAGACTAAGCTCCTGGAAAAAGCTGGCACATATCTGAAGTATGTGAGGGACCAATACAGGACACATTTAGAGAAGAACGTAAAGTATGAGCATCCCCCCATGATTCTAGAGAGGGAGTGGAAGGACCTAATTTTGGATGCAAAGGAGAGAATTGAAAGGAAAAAAGGAAATACACCACCAGATGCCAGAAGAAGGTATGTGATACTATTAAGAATGTGAATATGTACTAATTATTCATTATATTTATATAATCTAACATATTTCAAACTTTTCATAGATTGAGTGACACGTCAAAGGCAACCAAGGCAAGACAAGAAAAGCATGGGCAACACAAACGCGGCTCTGGTGGTTATATGAAACTTGCCGTACGAATTGTAAGAATCAGTAAATTAAGTATCACATCAAAATATTTATAAATTGTAAACAATTTTTTTTTATCAAACAATACAAGCAAAATTGCACGGCTCTGAATTCAATAGAGCGCCCATGGAAGATGACAAGAGAATTGGCTACCAAAAAGGCTATATAGCCATGGCTGAATGGCTATGAGAATTGAGTGGGAAAACACGAGATTCTGATGCATCTGTCACAACGGTAATTAAGCTAAATGAAAATTATTTCAAATTGAATACTTAACCAATAATCTATTTGATGTTAAGTTTCAACATAAAGTGACTATATTTTTTTTAAATAAGCAAGCAATGATAACACTGTGCGTGACATTGCAATGCAGCATGATAATCATGGAACAGAACCTGTACATGAAGGTCCAGATGTGCATCCTAGTAGTGGAGGTATTCATTTGCTATTCAAATTTTTTTATGTAATTATTAATACAATTAAACATCTTAAATTGAAAATTAGTGTAGTAATTAATGTAACCTTTATTGTTAATATTTTAGAGCATGTAGTCGGTGGTGACCAAGTGGAGCATGATCCAGGTAGACAACATTAGGAACGTGATGTTCCCCAATCAGGTAAAGAGGACCACTATTATTCCTTTAAACAAATTTAATTGCAATTGCTGTATTGATTAATGTAACATTTCGTATTTCAACTCCAGAGGATCTAGAGGGTGCTCAGCATGTCGAGGTTGAGGCTAGACAAAATGATGTGGAAGATGATGTGGCCCCATCAAGTAAAGAGTGTAACGGTTGTCTTCTTTAAATTAATGAAATACTTGTAACAATAATAAAAAAATGTTTTGAATTTAACCCAATTCTTTGTTATTGCAGAGGACCCCCCTTTGGTTCAGCATCCTCATCCTTTGTATAGGACTAGGCATACATCAAGAGCATGAGAAGAGGGCATAACATCTGCAGATGGGGGAAATGATGAAGAAACTGATGTTCCACCTAGTCTTTTCATAGCTTCAAAAAAAAAAAAAAGAAAGAAATGATTGTAATCTACCTTATTTGATAATGACTAATTTTTATGTGTAATGAATGTAATTATGTGCTAATGAATGTTCATGAATGATATGTGTTGATGATTATTGATGAATGTTGCATTTTAATGAAAGTTAATGAATTTTATGTGTTAATGAACGTTATGTGATAATGAATGAATGTTATATTTTAATAATGGATGAAAGAATGAATGAATGTTAGATGTTAACGGGGAATTTAGAGTGATGTTGGGGGGGGGGGAGGGGCCAAATGAGCTTCCACCTTCACGTGGTTGGCCCTATTAAGTAGAGAATATTAAACTATTCTCAAAACAAAGTGAAGCTCAATAATAAGATGTGAAATGTTTGAAAGGTGAGAGTCCACAAACAGAGTGAAATGTTTAAGTAGGCCTCCCAATGAAGTGGATCTCATAAACACGAAGAATCCTATATAGAGAATCATCGAGAGCCCTTGAAGAAGAAAATTTGAACTTCGATGAAGCAATACATGATGGAGGAATATCTTGCAAGAGGAAATCAAAGTCATTATGGTGTCATCTAGATCTAAAATGTGGTCTACTTTTCAAAAAAGTAAAGATGCTTGATATGAATGTGTCATTGATTTGACAATTTCTAATGTCTGGTAGATGACTTTGATGCTCTCAAATTGTTGTTGAAGCTTATATGGCTTGGTTCTGATCCTTATAAGCTTTTAGACTGATTTAGGCACTATGGTCTCACTGCAAATTTATCATTTATTGGTTGTTCTTTTGTTGATAGTGACATTTATCACTACTTTCATTTGAGGCAATCACTTCTTGATAGTCAAAAGGTTACCCGAGGTCAAGTTATATCATGGAAAAATGAACACGGAGAAGAACTTCTATTTTTAAGTAACAAGGTATAGATCTACATTCTGCATGACACTTTTGTAAATCCCTGCATATACTGCTCTTATATATAATTTACTTTTTTAAAGAAATGCTTGTTATTATTATTCCAAAGAGGTTTACCTTGGCTGGGCATGATTTGAAGGAAAATCTCTCCCCGCAAAGGTAAGGAAAGAAAGCATCTAGATCCTACATGTAAAACTTATATCCTTTCATAATCATGCAAGCATAACTTTCACAATCAAAGCCAATTCTTGTCCAAAAAGATACAACTTCCCCATCAAATGGGGAGGTAACTCCCCAAAAAAAAGATTGGCATCATGCCCTTTGAGGGAACTTCATTGCTGCAAACTAAATTGTATGCATTCCATGACCATTCAAGAATCCCTTAATAGTGGCCCACACTAAGAGTGGCAATATATAACTATCTAGGTACTCTAATATTCCTTCCTCCCATCCTAGTGCAACATACCAATGCACAAATGACCATAGATTTGTGGATATAAACAGTCCACATTCAAGTCATCTCACTATGGCCAATTGATGCAGGGGCATCTTCAAATTCAAATCATGGGATTATTGAAGAATCAAACTCCTCTTGATTGGTTTTCAGGTTTTGAAACACTTAAGGATAGTTTTGGTTTATTTTCATGTTGATGTAATAAGTCACCCCACCTTGTAAGCCTATGCCCCAGGTAGGTGTGTTATAAACCACCTTGGGTATATGGAAATTGGGGTTATTCATGCCTTGAAGGAATTTTTAGTGCATTTGAAGAGTTTTAAGTGTCTTAGGGGTCAATTAGTGTCTAGGTGTGTTTAGGAGGACAAAATGTCAAAAGTTGTCAAAAGTTGTCAAGCAACTATGACAACTTTTAACCCAAAATTGCAACTTCCTCCAAACCGCCATGTTGGTTTCCAAAATCAGTTGATAACTATTGGAAGGGTCATTAAAGGTTGAATTCAAACCTTTGGCAAGGTTGTTGAAGGAAAATGAAAGTTTTGTGAACAAAGAAACCAATAAAAATCTGTCTTTTTCCTGCATTTTGCTGCTATTTCCCATATTTCGTACAATACGGCTTTCTCCAGGGCATAAAACCTCTTGAAGATGAAATTCACATGTCTTACCTTTCCAATGAAACAATTCTAAGCCTCTAACTCTTCTAGAGCTATGCGAAAAGTGGTTTTTTGTGAAGGTACCCTGGATTTGACAGTCTACCTAGGGTTTGACAGCAAATATGAGTTTTTCTTGCTGATACCTCATGGGATTTGTATGGCCTTTGGGGTGAAGCAAGTGGCAACAATTTAATTTAATATTTCCAAGACCTGTTGCAAGGAAGTGATAGGTAAAGGCGAGGGTTTGAAGTTTTAGAGGTGGGCATCTCTATGTGACCACCTTGGCTGGGTATGCATCCGACCCCACAAATGATGATAGCGGTGGAACCAAGGGCTATAACTTGGTAATTTATGTTGTATCGATGTCCCCCACATGTCTCAGGGCTTACTTTGTCTAGGCAGCAGGTTTTGAGTATACTTCCTTTGTTAAGGTGGCCTAATTAGGGCTATTAGGCCTAGGAGTGAAGTTGGGTTTATAACCCTTAGACATTAGATCTGCCCAAACCATTTTGGAATCCTTTGGAAATAACTTTAATGAAACAAAATCCACTCTTAATTGTAGAGGTCTTTTGAGAAATTAATAAGAAACCTTAAGTTTTTCACACTGGCAGGGCTACTAGGCATGACAGGCCTAATTGTAGGAGCAGTACTAATATTTCTCAATACATCATGTTTGATGATTGGAACAGGTATATTAACCCTATATGATAGTAAATAAAGGTATTGGAGGTCCCCATTACCTTAGGAAGTGTGTGTCCACCTTTGGTTGGGTGTAGTGGCCTTTGAGTCCTGAGAGACTTTTGTGAGACACTGTGGGATTGGCATTGTCCAGATGGCTTAGTATGGGGAGAGGTATGAAAAAAATCAAATTGAAACCAATCCAACCCTTTATGTCTTTGTAGAATTTGTAGGGTCCTTGTTTGGGGTTCTTGAGTGAAGGATCCTATCTCAGCAACAAGGGCTCTGCATCACCAATGGGTGGATTAAATCCATACAACTGCGTAACTTGTAGATCTAAAACAATGACGCATGTAAAACTCATCATCACATCAATAACTTGCAAACTAAGATACAAAGAAATACCATATGGATCTCAAGACAAAGACACCAAATAAACTCCAAATCTGATTTGCCAAACAATTCCACTAGTCAAAGAATCCATCAAGAAAATATTGTAGAGATGATGAGGGACTAATGATTGCATACCAACATATCCTCAATGAGAAAGTTGCAAACAAACTCCTTGAATCATGCACTAAACATGCATGCAAACCCACAACTATCTTTCATCTAGAACCACCTATTGATGTTTTTTTATGCACCGCGAACATAATAAAATACCAAGGTATTCTATCATCTCCTGAACAAAGAAATTTTGAATGCTAAACAAAGTGATCAATCAAAGCAACTCCAAGGTTTACAATACGAACTATGCAACTTAATTGCATGGGATAGACTTAGTGAATATGGTGTGATTTTGCTGGAATCGCAAGGGGGCTTACATTTTTCTTGAACTCTTCCGAAACTTGGACTCTACACTAACTTGCTTGGAAAATAAAAGACAAAAGAGATAAAGGGTTTAGAGATCTAATTTAATCCTAAGAACAGTGACAATAAAGGATGATGATTTTATAGACGAATTCCATAATCAAGCTTTGCTTTGCCATGCAGAAACAAGTACACAAAACTAATGCAATCTTCTAAGGAATAACGAAGGGTTTTCATATCATGAACATTCATTCGAATACCCAAATCTAGTGCAATTTAAGTGAACATTCACAATTGAACTTATGCTTAATGAAGTTCAGACTAACCGTACATTGCAACTTACAACCAGCAAATTACAAATAGTATGAATAGGAATTCCATCAAGAAATCATCACATTTCTCCATTGCAATATATGAAATTTATCTAAACTTGAGAAGTAACAAGAAGCCATGCAACATGTAGAAATTACATGTAGAAATCCACCATGCTTCAATGAAGATCATGTATTAAAATCAACAAGTCTTGGCAACAATTCCTTCTTTCCTCCTACTCTACTATACTTGCTATCTAATTGCTATCTATGAACTATTAATTGTTGACTAGCAACTATTAACCTTTACAAATGAAAAGGCTAGGCCTTTTATAGACCCCCATTATAATGAATGACCTAGATTGACTATCAAATCAACAGTCAAGATAATATAGTGAAACCCTAATTAGGGCTTGTTATAACAAACTCCATTCTAGCCAATTAAATAATTACATTGAATAGGACACATGTCCACCTTGAATTCTAACCAATGAGGAAATAGGTTAGGTATGCTTGAACAAACTTTGATGCATTGCAATGTGTCACTAGCTCATTCATTAGATGAATCAAGTACGATGAACTTGGACATGTCAATGTGGCTTCACTTGATTAGGTTGACGATGATTGGATGCCAACTCAACTTGCCAAGTCGATCATCACAAAGCTTATGTGATTGAGCAATATCTCTTGATACTCAATGTTATCTAGTTTTCTCAACATGATGAAAGTGGTGGGACATATTCCCAAATTGTATCATCTAGATGATCAAGTCCTTAGCTTTTGATTAATTCTTCTGAAACTATCTACTTGATCATGTTTGTGTCCTTCCATCTTCCTGATAGTTCTTGATCCTTTTATGTGACCATGTGCTTAATCAAGTATATGTTTGATGATGCTTGGTCCTCCTTTTGTTGCATCTCCATACCGATGATGCTTGCTTCAACTTCATGGTGCATATACTTGACTTGAATGGCTTGCTTTGATGAAATCCTCTTTGAGATTCAAAAATCTACCTCTTTGTGGGGTAATTCACCTTGGTGAATATGTTTGATATAGACTTTGTAATTCCTAGGCTTGATGTAGAACCCACTTATGCTTGATCTATCCAACCTTGATCACCTTTGTAACTCTGACTTGAATACCTTGATCATTGGTGATTGATGTCTTACATATGGCCTATCGTGTTGTAGATCCCTTCATTTTAAAGCAATCCTTATTGATTTCTCCTTATTCTACTGATTGCTATTCTTGGATTTTTGAAGGGAATGCAAGATAGTCTTCTGTTTCTTCCTTGTTGAATCATCATAATATCTTGATCATCATTTGACATTGTCCTTGTGCCTTGAGATGCTCCTTCCTTTGTATTGCATTGTTGAAAGCTTTGAATAGGTTTAGCTCCTCATGTTGCCATCCTAAACTCGTGAATCTTGGTGTTGATATTGATGTGAAAACCCTCCATGATGCGAATGTCCTCTTTCATGCCTTGAAGCCTCCTTTCATCAAGTGTCTTCATCCTTGCATTGAAGCATGATGTTGGCATGCTCTACGTGTTGGGTAAGGTGTTCTTTTCCTTGTAATGAAGTCCTCACATCCTGAAAGCAAGAAAGAACATATCATGAATGAAATGAAAAACAAATAATGCATCACAAATAAATTTAATCTGATTTTATACCCTAATTCACATACTTGCTCCCTAATTCTTCTCCTCTTAATTGGTTGCAAATTGAATTTTATGAGCATTTGATCTTTGTTTTATATGCTTCCTTTTTACCTTTGCCTTCATTTCACCTCCATAGGTTGGCCAGCCCAATAATTGTTTATCAAATTCATGAATTTACCTTCCTTCTAGCTGACTTAAGGTGCTCTTCTCTTGCTGAGTGGGTTTGGACGCCTCTCATGCACAGATTTAGGCACAAATAACAAGAAGGTTTGCATAGATTGGGGTCGGCAATGTAGAAAATTACTGATTTTATCCTTTAAACGTTTGCATTTTTCCTCAAAATAAGGCCAACTTAGGGCTATTTTACCCCCAAGTGCGTTTGAAAGGCTCATATACACAGACTAGAGGTGAGAGAGAGAGAGAGAGGGTGAGAGGAAGAGATAATGACCTGGAGAGGTTAGAGAAAGAGAAGTAGAGAGGGAGAGAAGAAGAGAGGGATGGAGAAAGAGACCTAGAGAGGGGAGAGAGAAGAGAGATAGTACAGAGGGATTGAGAAGAGAGATAGAATAGAGATACCAATGCCAATCTTTTTCTATAATTTTTTTTTTCTGAAAAATCGGCCTACTGTCGGAATTTTGACATCAAAGAGTAAAAATCCCGATAGAGGAGTGTCGTCGGATGCATAACATCCTCGTCGGAGCTCTCCTAGAGGCCGTCATAATTCTGACACCAAAGGGTTAAAATTACGATGGCCTCCATGAGAGTTCTGACGAGGATGTTGTGCATCCGACGACACTCCTCTGTCGGAATGTTTACGCTTTGATGTCGGAATTCCGACGGTAGCCCCAGATCGAGACGATATTCTTTCTGGGTATGAGTATCAATGGCAGCCATCGGAAAGGATGGGGTTGATGTCGGAATTGCGATGACCACAAGGATAGTCGGAACTTTTGACAAAAAGTTTTTGATGGCTTTTTTTGTCGGTAGTGCGACAAAAATCCGTCGAAATTCTGACTATTTGCCATCAAAATTTTGACCTGAATGTACTAGTGATTCTATGTGGAACCAGAATCAACAATCACTTTGTAAACCTTACCATGAGACTTACAAGTAGTTTTGAAGAGTGACTTCCTTTGTGGGGGCTCTTCGCATTACAATACCTTCAACAATGTTCTCCTTAGCATAAGGATTTCTCCATCCAAGGTAGGACCTGCATTTCCCAAGGGTGAATTGATACTTTTTAAATCATCTTCTTGCACAAGTTGATTGCTTTTGTTTAGTCCATGTGAGCTAGAAGCTTTCTTCGGGCATTTGCTCATAGTGTGACCCACTTGGTTACAATTGTAACATTTACCAATGAAACACCAGGTCCTCTACCTTGGTTACCTTGCCTACCTCTATCAAAAGGTCTTCTTCCTCCTCTGAAGCCTCCATTCTTATTATTGAACTCTCCATTGGACTCTTGTTGATTAGAGTCACCATCTTTAAAAGGAGTATTCCTTCCTCCAAAGCCACCTCTACCTCTGAAATTTTTGCCACCTCTTCCTCTATTATTTTGTTCTCTTCTCCTTCTGATCTTATATTCCACTCTCAATGCCAATTGAAATAATTTGTGCATAGTGTCCAGAGCCATGATGTTGATCTCATCTTGGATGTTTTGTCTTAACCCATTTGGGTATCTAGCCACCTTCTCTGCCTCTTCTTCATGCTTCTTGGACCTAAGGCTTAACTTGTGAAATTCTTCAGTATATCACATCCAACTCCCTCTATCTAAGGTTTTAGAACTTCTTATACATCTGAACCTCATATTCTATTGGTAAGAATTGCTCTTTGATTTTGTTCTTCATCCTCTCCCAAGAGTATATCTTCTTCTTCCATATATTCACCCTTTCTTCCTGCAGCACTGTCCACCACAACAAGGCAGGCCCTTTGAGTCTAGACTTTTCCAAACTCACTCTTTTCTCCTCTAGTACCTCTTTGTACTCAAAATGATTACTAAGTGCTTCTATCCATTCAAGCACCTATTCTCCATTCAGGCTACTATTGTAGATAGGTAGACTTTCCACATTATCCATGTTGACTAATTTCAGGGCATCTAAAAACATCTTTTGATCATGTGCCATATTCTCAGGGCTGGTCTCTTTCTCTTCATTCTCCTCCTCTAATTCATCATCACCAATTATTTCCTTTCCCTTGGACTATCCGGTCTCTTTGAGTTTCTCTTCAAGCAACTCCTCTACCATCTTCTTGATGACCTCTGGGTTCATTTTCTTAGGAGGCATTGTAGCAGCCTCTTGTCCAAATTCTGAGTCTAACATATACTATTCCACCCTTGGTATAGATCTGATACCAATATGATGTAGAGGGATATGGGATGTTCAGTCACTTTCTTTGGTTTTTGCTCAATAAGGGTATCCATTAGGTGTCACCCAATGGACCAATGTCCTTAACCTTCCCAAGGTTATTAGAGTCTTCCCTAGATCCTTCCCAAGTATCTCTCCATTTAGGACAATTCATAATTGACAAGGAGTCTCCTACCACTTAGGTTCCAACCCTTCAACCAAAGTCACCTAACAAGCCCACACCCCTAGCAACACGATCTTTACTCACAAGGTGGAATTTTTCCTGTGTGAAAGTTCACACATGTGTTATATGAAATTTGCATATATTTTGACCCCTCAGATGGGTGTTTATTATCCTCTTGTGTCATTTCCCCTATTAGACCTAGGAAATAGGGCTACAAGCAATTGGCCCTCTAATCAGAATTTTCCTGATTTGTCTCACAATCTACTTGAACAAACCCCTAAATAAATTAGATATTTGGATACCCTTTTGGGCCTTCTACAAGATTCCAAACTTTTTCATCTCGGTTTTGAGTACAGATGGTCAAACCCTACTAACCCTTTTTTGCCTCTTCTAGTCAGTATTGGGGTTTAAGCCATAAAAAGATTCACCTACCCAAGGGTCCTTCACATGCCTAGTTTGGCCAGCCACCAATCTGTTGTCCAGGTTTTCTATCTCCTTTTTCTACTACTCAGGCTTGCCACATGACCAATGTCAAGCCTAGGGCCTCATCTTAGGATGGTCAAATGATACCTCATGTCTTCACAACCACTAGGAACAATTAATATACATTCCAAATCATCATACTCTCAGGTTTCAGATCGATCCCATGGAGAGATATTGATTTGTGCCCCTATTAGCATTCAAACCTTTGGTTTAAGGGTTTTACCAGACCAATGGGATTAAAAATTCTCTTTCTTTCAAGCCCGAATGTTTCAAGGCCTCAAATCAACTCCAAATGATTGGTAAACCTCTGCTTGTACAAATTTTTAAATTCTCAATTCATGCCCACCAATCATTAGGAATCATGCAAGAACTAGAATTCAAGGAAAATGCAAAAAAACTCAATAACTGTTTTGTTTGAAGACAAAGATTTCATTCAAATTTTACTTCTCTAACTTCTCTAACTAGAAGAAATCCTTCCTCTAGGATTATATCACTCCAAGTAACTCCTCCAATGGCCTCAACACATACAATCAACTAACCAACCATTGGAGTAACCACATTTGAAAATGTTGCAAAAAAGTTGCTTGACAATAATTGCAACTTTTGACAACTTTTTAGAAATTGATCTTGCCTTCACACCAAAGGTCAAGAATGAACATACTACATATTATAGACCCTTAAACAACAAAAATACCTATATAATGAACATACAAGGCCTTTGACCAAGTTGACACACTTTGGACCCTTAGGGCTTATTACATTGCCTAGGCCTAATCAATAGGCCTTCAAACACACACACACATGAACATTATATTCCCAATACAACCATGAATCAAAATGATGTGGACACATGTCCTGGTGCTCCTACACCACTTGTCCCTCTAGATGTAGCCATTTCCCATGACCAAGAACAAATAAGCCACAATTGTTAATTGGTCTAGAAGAGACCACTGCATATGGTGGAATTATGAGGACATTGAATGATACCACTACCTTGGAAGCCACTACAGTCATACTGCACTCTACCATGTTTGTAAGGGATGCAATTTAAAAATAACCAAAAATATTACAAAGAACAATTGCAGAAAAAATAGAAATAAATGGGGCATACAATAGAATGTTTTAGGCCAATGTCAATTTGAGACGTGCCCTTGGAAAGAAATCACTTTCTCCTATGCTTCATGATGCAAGTGAACCTTTATCTACAAAAGAGATTACTTCTCCTAAGGAAGTTAATGAATCAAAAACACAAATTGATAGATTTATAGGAGAGATTAAGAGGAAAATAAAGTCAGTTACAAGAGGCTAAGCTTACAACCAAAGACAAGGCCCTTGATGTTATCAAGGGCACAATGTTGCATTTGCTAATTTAAAGGATTTTTAATAAGGTGGAAGAAGTGCATGGCTCATATTGTACCCTTTTAAGAGGTTTAAATTAGTGTAGGACTCTTTTGTCATTTATGAAGCTACTATTTGATGCATGAAAATCACAATTTACAACTCTCAAGGGTTTAGCACTGGTAGCATAGAATTCTCCAAAGCTCCTTCCATTATGGTGACAACACATAAAATGTTTGCTATGCTAACTAACAGATTCAAGTATGTAAAGGGAAATAAGAAACCAATTAAAGATAAGATTGACACATCTCAATTATCCCAGCATTAGACTATCCTAGATCTACTCAAGAGAAATAGTGAGATTAAAACTATTGATGAATGGAGAAAGGAAGTTGATGAATTGATGCCAATAGTATGTCAAAAGATTGATAGTGGTAACCAATTGTAAATGTCCACTTTTTATACTATAATTGATAATATCATGATAACTGACAGCATGTATGGAAAGTTCATTTCCGACACTAAAAATATGATAGGTGGAAAGTATAGGGAAACTCCTTCTAGAGTTCAACCACTAGAAGATTTAAAATGGCCTACTCACTTCCAAGTTGCATAGTGGAATGAAAATTCATCCATTAGTGGGACAAATTATGTTTCTTGGTGCATTTCAGCTATGTATATGAGGACCTTACCAAATTCGAACAATGATCCAAGGTGCATTAAATTGATGCAATAAGGTTGAATGTAGTTTGGAATGAAAATTCATCCATCAGTAACATTTAGTGTCTCATATGACACATTGTTTCTTTTAAATATATTTATTATATTTCCAATCACCCTATCCAGTCAGCGATATTGAATTCATCAACTATGTGTCAAAAATTTTGTGAGAATGAGGTGCCACATGAATAGAGGCAATTCATATAAGAACCTTTCAATAGAAAGTGGTTATATTTAATTTTTCCCTTCTATTTGTGAATATATTCTTGTATCTTTGCAATATAAAGATGCTTCGATATATTGAGTTGTAATCAAAATAGAATTTTGTCAAATGTACTATAATTTGAAGCTTGTTCTTCTCTTTTACATCATATAAAAGAGAAATCAAGACTATGGATACAAATTTTGAAATTTTCAATTGGGTGGGTAGAATGTAATAGGTTTATCTTTCTAAAAGTAATAGAAGATAGTTGCAGAGTTTTATTATCTATGGTATTGCATACACAATTCAATGAAATTAATACAAATACAAGTATAGATTGTCTCCTATTTTCTATGTTTATCTTATATGAATTTAAATGTTCAGGATGTATCAATTTGTCTTTGTTGTTAATTGTGAATGTGTGATCTGATTTATAGGTTTCTTACAAGGGAAGAATTAAACTTTGTGGTTATATTTCAATAAGATAGATAGATTAAATGGTGATCATTAAGTAGAGTTTGGAATTGTTGGAGGGACATTTGTGTAAGGCATAAGTGTTAGATAGTTGAATTGTGGGAGATCTATACAATTTCGAGGCACTAAATTCTTTGTAGTTTGCCTCCATTACCCTAAGGAATTGATACCAGTCTTTCAATTTTCCTAAATTAGTTTCAAGATCAAAATACTTGCACAATCCTTTAAATTTAATATTGTAGGAGTAGGATTAGCTTAGATCTTAGTCCCAAATGTTGAATAAATAATATTAAACCAAGAGATGCAGCCACATTTTAAGATAATTAATCTTTCCTTGGTATTTTTTCATTGAGATTCATTTGTTTAGTTTACAATATTGAGAATAAATATCTTAGAGACCAATAATATTCTAGGTATAACCACCTAGGTGTAGCAGAGCCTAAAAGGTAGGAAATCCTTCAATCCTTTGATAGAGACTTTGTTCATTGGCCACTGATCCGAGGATTTGAAAATTGAAATTGGATATTTCATAGGAAATCCTTTGAGAATCAGTTGGAAACACCAATAGAATGGTGACTCTGCTGGTGATGCATGCAAATATTTGTTATATTTGGTATCCAGTAGTTTGTCAAGGCATATAGAGTCAACATTTTGAATTCCTTTTGTAGTATTTTAGTGAGAATTTATGAGTGGTAAAATTATGTGTGTTGTATTTTGATTCCCTTGTGGAAGGGTTGTGACTCTAGTATTAAATTTGTGATCCAATGAATTTCAAGACTGAATGTTCTTATATGCATAATGATGAGGTGATTTTCTGCACAAGTGAGTTTCTGACAAGTGAAATCTTAGACTTACTACAAATTTTCACATGCACAGGAGGAGGTCTTGCAAGGACATACACCCAGTCAATCCTTTAAACCAAGAAGGCATGCGTAAGAGATGGGGTGGCTAAAGAAAAAGGTACACCTGCTATGACTTCTTCTATTGTTGAAAATTCTTCAAAGGCTTATTCAAAAGTTTTCTTATGTACTCTTATTGTAGAAGATTTTAAATGTTCTCTTATATGTGATAAAGGAACAGAGAAAGTAGACTCAAGTTATACTGAATCGCGTCATAATCCTCTATTTCATGTTGAGTCTAATACTAGTGAGGAGTCTTCCCCTTTTAATCATTATTCTAGATCCTTTACTTTTCCTTTGGCTTATACTAGTGAGTTAGTAGGAACCATGTTTCCTTCTAGAGTAGATCTTGAAAAAGCTAAGAGATTTCTAAAGAGTCAAAAGGAGGATGAGAGGAAGCATAGAGATCAATAAGATTATAAGGATAGAATGTTGCAACATGGAGAATATGCTCTTAGGAAATAATTGGTAGCTTCTACAAGTGTTGGCCTATCAAATCTTTCACATTCTATTTCACCAAATATATGCCCTCCAATATTTGCCCATTTTACTAATGCCAATATGTGCACCATGTCTAGGAATGTTCCCAAAGATCCTAGATAGATCAATAATTATAGGTGGAGATTGAGAAAATGAGAGCTCAAATTGATAGTTGTTTGTGATTTGGAATAATTGATTATGTGTTGCATTGATGTTTGTCGTTGATTTCAACACTAGCTTCTTTAGTTATCTACCGAGTTCCAGTAGAGTGGTTTGTCTTTGATGATGATTAGGAGAATTGTCTTCGGTATATTCCAATTGGTGGAATTGGTTTGGTTCGTTCATTCATGTTATTAAGATGTGTGTCACATTTAGTTGGTTCGGGATTTGGTGATCCAAAAGTTATCATATGTTCTAGTAAGGCTTTTGGTTACTGGTAAGGGTTCTACTGGTAGAGCTTCCTTGAAGATCTTTTGATGGATTAGATAAGTGGTGTTGGTGTGGCTTCTAGAAGGTTTTCAGGATGCTGATGGTTATCATGTTCGTGTTTCAATTAATTGGTTGTATCTCATTTGGCATATCGCGACCTATTTTAGGTCTAGTCTTATTCTACTAGGTTATGGACCGGTTTATGTAATGTGTTGGTGGATGCTCCCATTGCGTTACTGGTTGGATTTATTATTTGGTTAATATTGTTTCAGTCTTAGGCCGACTTGTATTATCATTCATTTGCAATTTTATGTAATGGATTTATTGTATTATCTTTTAGGTGGCTGACCTAATTGTTTAGGTCTCGGGTTGGTATAAATATGATGTAAGATCTCTTTGTATATTATGATATCGGTCGGGGTTATGGGATTATCTCTATGCGAATAAAGATGTAATCATATGTAGAGGATTTGGTCTATCATAGGTGATCAAGTTGGGCTTGTGAAAGAGGTTTAAGACCTCTGGCATTGAGCTTAATGGGAACTGTACTTAGGCATGGGAGATGTTATTCTAGTAGTTCAATCTTCATTCTAGATTGTAGTCCATTGTTTTATGTAGTCAATGAGACTCCTGTTGTCATGAGCACTGTGCTCTAGGCTATTAGCCTTCCTGCATGTGCAACCCCTATTTGTAATATTTATTCATCTGATCATTGGATAGATATTATGGGTCTCCAATCTGACTGTGGTTTTTCCTTATTGAGGTTTTCCATGTATAAATATGTGGTTTTATGGTGTTCATCTTTGTGGCTGCATTGTTAGTTATTGTTATCTGCTTTTATGTTTAATGGTTGTTGAGTTGTTGTGTTTATAAGGTTAAATTTAATCATTCTAGCAGAACATTGATTCACTCCCCCCTCCCTCTTAGTTTTATTTGATCCCAACAATTGGTATTAGATCCTGGTGCCTCGGAGTAAGTCTAATAGCTTGAGGAAGATCATGTCTCCGGAATCTATCGAGATAAGTTTGAGGAAAGAGATTCAAGTAGCACTTGACTACCATGATGCTGAAAGGTTGAGCAACATGAAGTTGCAAGATGAGCATAGATCTACGAACGAATTCATTTTTACTCTGTAGGAGAGGTTGTCATCCACAGAAGCTAAAAGGAAGGAACTTTGTGATCAATTAAAAAATCAAGATGATGAAGAGAAGAATGCTTTAAAGGATCTATGTCAAAAGCTAAGTCAAGAAAATGGTGTCATGAAGAATGAAATGCAAGCCCTAACTATGAGGATGTCTAAGGAGATAGAAGACCGAAAGAAGAATGAAGAAAATCTTTCTAAATCTCTGAAAGATAGATCTGAAGAATGCATTAGGTTGGTGCATGAGAATGATATATTGAGAACTAAATTGGTGCAATCACAGAATAATGAGCAAGAGTTGGAGAGAAAGGTGACAATCCTAAGAAGTGATCTAGATGTTGCAAATGAATACAAAGATAAGTTCAAGGTTAGTTTTTCTAAGCTTGATGAATTATTGAAGAATTAAAGGGACAGTGGAGACACTAGAGGTCTTGGATTTGAGCATGAATAATTCTTGGGTACTATAAATCAGGATGATACATCTAATCAGAAGAACAATTAGGAGAATTCACCAAACAACCGGAATCAGAGGTCATCGGTAAGGCAACCCAATGCACATAAATGTAATAGTAGATGATTTGTTTGCAATAAGTTTGGTCATATGGCAAGTCAATGTAGAAGTAGAGTCAATCTGAATAATAATTTAGATATCAGTCAGTGTTTCAATTGCAAGAAGTATGGTCATAGGACAACAGATTGTAGAATGAATGTGAAATGTCATGCATGTGGAAAGTTTGGGCATATGGCTAATCAATATAGGTCAAGGAATGGACAAGGTTACAAAAAGGTAATTCAAAAGAACAAAATCATTTGTTATGGATGCAATAAAGTAGGACATATTGCTAAATTTTGTAGAGGCAAGAACCTACCGATACGAAATGATGAGAAGGGAAACTAGAAGCTTGATGATATTTGGAAGGAGCATGAGAAGAAGTGGGTTGTGAAATCTAAGGGTCAACCGATAGAATAAAATTCTCCAGATGTTCATTTGGCTGAAGCATATACCCTGGTTACTCAACCGACAGAGCAGAATGTTCCTACACCTGCAAGAAACTCATCTGGTATCTAATGCATTCGCCTTAGGGGGAGGCAAATTGATGACAGATCTTGCATTGCCCCTGGTAGTGGTCTAAAAGCCTATTTCAGATTTTGGAGTAGTCAATTTGAAGGTTAACCGGCAAAGATTTATTGGCTCTTAGATCTGGTTTGGTTTACCAGTAAGTCACTTTATCAGTTATGGTTTGGTCATACACCTACCGTTAAGTATTTCAGAATCTTTGGTAGTGAATTGGAAGTTTGATCTTAGATGTTTTGAAGGAATATTTCTTGGTTATTGAAATGAAAGCAATGCATATAGATGTTATAACAAAAGATTGCATAGAATTATGGAGAGGGTTAATGTCAAGGTGGTTGAGCAGTACAGAGGTCAAATCAGAACTTATTGGAGAGAACCGGAAGTGGAAATGGTCATAGCTGAACCGGTAATACCTGTACCAGAACAAAATGTTAAACCAGTTACTCTGGTAGTATCAAAAAATTCAATAGTAACTAAAGATCAAAGTAGACAAATGGAAAGTCAGAAGAATCCTAGGTATGTAAGTTTGAATCATTCTGAAGATCAGATAATTGGACAAGGAGAAGGTTGGCAAGTGATGAGATATTCTTAATTTCTTTAATTGTACCAGCATCAGTAGATGAAGCATGTAAGCATGAATGTTGGATGAAAGATATGTACGAGGTATTGGATCAGATAGAAAAGTACACCACATGGACTTGGATGTTATTGGAACTAGGCTTGATTGGTTTGTAAAGGATATTTTCCACATGGACTTGGATGTTATTGGAACTAGGCTTGATTGGTTTGCAAAGGATATTTTCAGAAGGAAGGAATTGATTATGTTGAATCCTTGCTCCGATAGCTAGGATTTTCAAATTATTTCAAGTATTTTCAGGTATGGTTTGTGGTATCCTGAAGATGATGACTTTACACAATGTGCATATAAAGAGATGCAAATTGGGCTAAAGATATAGATGACCAGAAAAACACATTTGGTGGAGCTTTCTTTCTTGGAAAGAAACTTGTTTCATCGATCAACAAGAAATAGTCATGTACTTATTTATCTACTACTGAAGCTGAGTATGTTGTTGTTGCTACTAGTTGTACACAAGTTCTATGGATGAAGAAAATGTTGAAGGATATAAGGGTAGATTGTAATGGACCGGTAGTTATTTACTATGATAACTATGTTGCTATTGACATATAAAAGAAACCAGTATTTCATTCTAAGACAAAGCATATATCAATCAAGTATAACTTTTTGAAGGAAAAGGTGGAAGCAAATGAAGTCAGATTGGTTTATGTGAACACTAAAGAGCGGATTGCAGATATCTTCACTAAACCTTTGCCCAAGGAATCATTTGAGTGCTTTAGAGACAAATTGGGGGTCTCTACCCCTCCAGTTGAGACTTGAGTCATGTTGATTAGCATCAGTCTAGTATGCATTATCAAAACTATTATTCATTCTGGATTGATGAGTTGGTGCTACTACTCAGGGAGAGTTGTCAGCTATGTGTTTCAGAGGTTTTATGATTATTCTTTTAAATTTATGTCATATTTTTGGCATTGTTGTCAAAAGGGGAAAGGTATACATGTGAAAAATAAATCTTAACAGAGATATCAGTCAAAGGGGGAGATTGTTGGCATAAGGAGCAGGAACAAAATTTCAAATTGGTTGTATTGGGGGAGTTTGGTTTAGGTCTATGGATGATTAATTCGTATAGAGATAATCAATTTAGAGATTCATTGATATATCATTTGTGGGAGATTGTTGGATGTCTTCCATTGGGGGAGACTTGTTTGGCACTTCTTTGCACTTGGATATTTTTCACATCTAGTGTTGCCATCAATACCAAAGGGGGAGACTGTTGGAAATTTGGAAGAATTGATTATGTGTTGCATTGATTTTTGTCATTGATGTCAACACTACCTTCTTTGGTCATCTATCAGGTTCTGGTAGAGTGGTTGGTCTTTGATGATAATCAGGAGATTCGTCTCCAGTATATTTTGATTGGTGGAATTGGTTTAGTTCAGTCATTCATGTTATTCAGATGCATGTCACATTCAGTTGGTTCGGGATTTGGTGATCTGGAATCTATCATATGTTCTAGTAAGCCTTTTAGTTACCGGTAAGGGTTCTACCGGCAGAGCTTCATTGAAGATATTTTGATGGATTCGATAAGTGGTGTTGGTGTGGCTTCTAGAAGGTTTTTAGGATGCTGATGGTTATCATGTTCATGTTCCAATTGATTGGTGGTATCTCATTTGACTTATGGTGACCTATTTTAGGTTTGGTCGTATTCTGCTAGGTTATGGATTAGTTTATGTAATGTGTTGGTAGATTCTCCCGATGCATTACCGATTGGATTTATTGTTTGGTTAATGTTATTTCGGTCGTAGGCCGACTTGGATTATCATTGGTTTGTGGGTTTATGTAATGGATTTATTGTATTATCTTATAGGTGGCCAACCTAATTGTTTAGGTCTCGGGTTGGTATAAATATGATGAAAGATCTCTTTGTAGATCATGGTATCAGTCGGGTTAAGGGATTATAATTGTGTGAATAAAGTTGTAATCATATGCAGAGGATTTGGTCGATCATAAGTGATCGAGTTGGGTTTGTGAAAAAGGTTTAAGACCTTTGGCATTGAGCTTAACTAGAACTATACTCATGCATACGAGATGTTATTATAGCAGTTCAATCTTCATTTTGGATTGTAGTCCAATGTTTTCTGTAGTCAGTGAGACTCCTTTTGTGAAGAGCAGTGCACTCTAGATTGTTTGCCTTCTTGCATGTGTAGTCCCCTTTCTGTAATATTTATTCATTTGATTAATGGATAGATATTGTGGATCTCCAATTCCACTGTGTTTTTTCCTCATTGAGGTTTTCCATATATAAATCCATGGTGTTATGGTGTTCATCTTTGTGGCTACATCATGTTGGTATTATGTTGTCATTGATGTCAATCGGTATGGAGTGGTCACATTGAGTAAGTAGTGGTGACCGGTATGGGTGAAGTAAATAGTGATGTCAACTGGTATGAAGGATGTAGTGTGTAACTGGATGGAAAAGGTATGTTACCGGTACACATGAAGTGCATCATCTACCGGTAAAGAAAGATCATTGGCAAGCATGCAAAGAAGCAAAGAAGAATAGAAGGATGTGATCATCGATAGAAAAGGAGAAGTATAATACAATCGATAAATGGATTCAGTGGATGGAACAGCATGTTTGATGGAAGGCCAAGTTGATCCACCGATAGAGAAGAGGTCAACAGGTATAAAGGTCCACCGATGAAGTTAGGTTATACCGATAAGGTGAATTAAACCGATACTATGTCTTGGTTGGTGAAGGATGTGAAACCAACTTTGCAATCTGAGAATAGGTGAATGGTGATAAGGATGACAGGTGAACACCAGGTGGCGAGCAGGTAGAGGTTGGTGAAGTATTCATCAATGTGGTAGTTTGACGAACAGGTTGGCATTAATGAAGAACCCATGAATCATGGAATGAGGGCAGGATGTTGTGGCTCAAGGAAGATAGAGAGGCAAGATGATTGATCTGATTCTATGGGACAATCTGATCTATGTGTTCATTGGTCAGAGAAAACAACTGAAGCATTAATCGTGATGTACAGAGAAAGGCCGAAAAGCATGTTGCAGACGTCTAAAAATAGAAAACGTGCATAAGAAGGAAAGGATATGGCAGTGTTGATTGAAATGATACAGATCGTCATTTTATAAAAGCAGATCCAATCTGATTTGATACGGATCAAGTTGGTAGAGGAAAATCCTAGCACACCACTGTTTGAATGTTGCTTTTGGTAGGAACCTTCACATATAAATATGTGAACTTGAGACTGAAGATGTTGATGTTGGATGTGAGTTGAGAGTAAGAAGAGAGCTTGAGAAAGAAGGGAGACTATCTGCCTGAGAGTTCTTTCACAAAAAGTTAGTGTGGAGTTAGCAGGTTGAACCCGGTGAGAGGTTCTAACCGGTAGAGACAGAATAACTGGTAAACTATTATAGTCTTAACAGTCAAGCATACCGACAGAGATTGAATGGTTAAGAAGACATCCAAGTGTGATACTGTGTAGGGAGAGGTTCTGAGAAAGAGAAGAGAGGCAAAGAGTAACCAATAATAGATCAGAGAGAGAAATATGATAATCAGTAGAAGAAAAACTGGTGAAATAGAGGAAGGTGATAATCAACAGACATCAGTTGATCAGGTGTTGCAGAACTCATTCGCAAGTAAGTGCTATTGTTGTATTAAAATTGTATTTCATTGTATTACACCAAGTTGGTGCTTGGTGTAGGGATTGGTGCTCCTTGGGTTGGTGCCCTAAATCATTTGTAACATGTTGTTTCATTGTGAGGCTGGATTGGAGCAATAAACTCCAACAGCATTTCTCATCGAGGTTTTTCCCATATAGGGTTTTCCTCGCACATCTGGTGTTGTGGGTTGTGCATTTGTTTGTTTGCCTCTTTTGATATCCTCTCATATCTTACCAGTTTGATTTCTTAGTGTTTAGGTTGTTGACCAATACTCAAAGCTTGGTATAAAGAGAAAAAAAAATTCGGAACCACTGATTCACCCCCCTCTTAGTGGTACATTGTGTTCAACACATTGTTACTTATTGTTATCTGCTTTTATGTTTACCGGTTGCTGAGTTGTTGTGTTTATAAGGTTAAATTTTAACATTTTGGTAGAACACTGATTCACCCCCCCCTCCCTCTCAGTATTCTTTGATCCCAACAATAGGTTGCAACTAATTAGACAAAGAGAATCCATGTCTCAAGAATTGAAAAGGTTAAACTCATAATATATGCCACCTCATGTCTCTTATTATAATGTTTCTAATCTAAGCATCTTGGGGTATCATATTACAATAGTGAACCCTTTTCTTCCCATGCATTTATATATAAGTGTATCTAATGTCTATGGTTTTGTTCCAATCACAAGCCAAATATCACCAATTCTAATTTTAACCCCTATACAACAAGTAACAACTTCTGCTCAACTAGCTCAATTTACCACACCTAATGTTGGGTGTACCAACATTTAGTGAGCTCAGCACCACAAGTAACTATGTCCTTAGGGATACCTAATACTTCTGCAAATATTCTAATAGTTCCTACAAGTATTTCATATGTTTCTCTTAGCCAGGGAGGGATAGAATATCAATGATTCAATTTATAACCTGTTTGTGGGACAATCTTAGCCTTAATACCATAATCTTCCACAATAGCATTATGCCAATGTTAACCCACCTATTGGCATTAATGTTCAACTACCTCCTTTGCAAATCTATCAGCATGTCCAATCTAACATGCGTCATAATGTTCTTGCACATCAAAATGTGCCTCCACCAAATGTCACAAGGGCTTCACTAACTAGGCAATATCATATCACGTGTGTTAATATTGGGGGGTTTAATATCCCAAAAATGAGGGTACAATATATAGCCTATTGGTGAAAATAGGGGGATTTTTAATTTGAGCTAAGAAAAAATGCAATATTTGGTGAAAATAGGCGGATTCTTTAGTATGCCATGAATGCATGTGATATAACCTAGGTTCACTACGTGAATCCCCCATGCCAAATATGAACCAACAATACCAACAACATAATCAAATTTACAATATCCTTGTTAGAGGACCCATGCAAGTTGACGGATATAGGCAAATTAATTTCAATGGCATACAAGGTCATTCAAAACCCATTGATAATAAAATCAAAAAAAAATTGCCTAAGTTTTCTAGAAATAATGCATTATCTAGTGAAGATCATATCAGGGCTTTTCAAAATATCATGGAAAAATTTTAGGTTGAGCACAAAGAGGTGTTCATGAAAATGTTTATGCAATATTTGGAAGAAGATGTCAAGGATTGGTATAAGAGCCTCCCTGATATTTCTATTAGTTCTTGGATTGAGTTTAAAAGGTTGTTTAAAGCATAGTACGGTGACCAACCTAACCCACAATTCACCCTCCATAAGTTGACCAACATCCTATAGGGACTAACCGAATCTGTGGAAGAGATGAATTCAAAACTCATTAATCTTTACAATAAAAATCCTCTGCATCTTAGACCCACTAACCCACTATATTTGGCATTTTATAAAAAAACATTTGATCCAAAAAAAAGATATGAGCTAAGGGATACAAACCCTCAAACACTAGCTGATGTTTTTAGAAATGCCTTGGATATTGAGAACAATAGAAAGGTATCAAGGAAGATGGGAAAGAGAGATGAGATTAGAATTATTCAAAACCCTAAAGGGCATCAGGGTAAGCAACAAAAGTAGGAAGATAAGATGGACAAAGTATTGAGTGTTATTAAGGACCTGAACTATAAAGTGGCTAAGAATGAAAAGGAGTTATCGCATGACAAACCAAACTTTCAAAAAAATGATAGACTAAGATTGCATGATATGCCATATCATACTAATTGACGTGATAGAAAATCTATTAGTAACAACAATTAGAAAGGATCATCTAGTAAAGAGACACATGATCCGTTGAAGAGGCCTAGTAATAACATGCTAGATGATAATCCTTGGTTTGTGGTTTGTGAATTGGCCCATTATCAATCAGGATGCAAAGTAGCTCAAGTTTTTCAAGAAGATGATTATTCTTATCAAGGTCATGATTACACAGTATGAAGATGAACATACCATCAACATGCTCTTTGTGAAGTCTTATATGGTAAATAAAGAATATGTGTCCTCTGAGGTTGATACTATGTGTCATGATATAAATGATAGAAGGCATTGGAGGAGTGTGCATCAACAAAAAATATTCTCTGATGGTGAGGATTATCGTGGGATGAGTTCTATTATGCATGTGATCAATAATGAAGAAGGTGACTTTAGCTTGAGAAGGTCATCTCTAGAGGAAATTAAGGTTTTTATGACTGCTATTGTTTCTCAAGGAAGAAGAAATTACCACTTGAGTAATATAGCTATAAATGTTGAGCAAGGTCATCTAGATAGTTTATTTGTAAAAGAAAATTAGACTGCAAAAAAGACCGTAGTAGGAACTCACTAAAATTGATGATAAGGGAAAAGGTTTCGAATACTATAAAGGATCACAATATGTTTCTAAGGACTCTCAGAGGAGTGACCAAGTGGATGACAAATCTTTTTCCCTCAAGATTCTAGCTCCTCAACCAAATGTTGACAAAGAAAGAATCTCCAAAGAAGAGGTGAGAAAAACATACTTTCAGCTTATCCCTAGGATACCATCTTTTGATATGGTTCATACTCTATCTAATATTAAGGTGTTTGTTCACTTGCTTGAAATGATTAAGATAGATGAATATAGGAATCATGTTGTCTCATTGATTTCTAGTGTGTCAAACAAATCCTCAATTGGTCATAAGGTAATAGCCTCTCATGAGGGACTTGACAAACAAGTCATTGATGTTAATTTAGAGGTTATATAAACCCCAGAGGTTTATTTAGGGACTATTGTGAATAATTATTTCCCCCAGGTAGAACCTTTTTATGTCACTTTGCTGATCAATAATAGATTGGTGTTAAATTGTATGATTTCTTCTAGGGAAGAAATTAATATCATGCCAGTAGGTGTAATGAGATAATTTGGCCAATGGGTTGATACCCATTATGGGAAATGTTATGCCATGGACAACAGGTCTATCCCAGTTGTAGGCATTATGAAAAACCTTGAGTTGAAATTTGCCTCTCATCCTAAGGCTACTAGCATAATTGATGTAACAATGGCAGATATTGCACCTCGGTATGGGATGTTACTCTCCAGGTAGTGGGTTGTAGCTATGAGTGGCAATATATAATTAGATTTAACATATAATTATCCCAATGAATGGAAAAAATATCATGATATATGGGGAACCAAAGTTTGAAGGAATAGTTGAATTTGTGGATCCTAATCAAGTGGTTAAAATCTATAATATTGATATCAGAAACTTTAGAGTTGAACCATCATAGCCAAGATTACTGAATACTTATACAATTGTTGATGAAGTTTAGAAGGAACAACAAGGCTTCTGGAAAATGTATTTTGATGGTGTTTGTAGTAGAGAAGGATATGGAGTGGGTGTGATTTTTATTACACCTAGTGGTAAAAATTTCAAGTACTAGTACCTCTTACTATCATTTGAATGTACCAAATGTTTCCATTACATCTTAACTTGGCTATGAAACATGATATAAAGATGCTAACTATGCTTGGTTATTATGAATTGGTTGTGTCACAAGTCAAAACTAAGTATTCTTCTAAGAATATAAGACTAAAACAATATAAGTGTAATATGTGGGACATTTTAGAATTTTTTGAGGCATTTTCAATTGATTAGGTGGACTGATCAAAGAATATCACGGTAGACATTTTGACTATCACTACTTTGAAAAGCAATGATGTTACTCTAATAGGGATTTTAAGAGTTGAGGTGAATATAAGGCCTACAGTTCCTAATAATATTTGTAATTAGCAAGTCTTCAATGACGATGATGATTTATTGAAAATTCTCAAATGTATAGATCAACATGAAGCTCAAGAGATAGACTTCAATGCATTTGTAGAGTTCATTGATGGAAAAGACACAATTTTTGGGAAGGAAGTTGTTCAATTGAAAACAAATAAGATCCCAAAAGGGCTTGTTTCTCTAGAAAGATTTTTTGATGGAGATAATAATCATGCCATGAAATTGGCCCCTGTTAACAAAGAGGATCTTGAAGAGGTGAATGTCGGGACTAAATCAGCTCCAAAGAAGGTGTATATTAGTAAAAGGATTTGTCTTAAAATTGGATATAGACTTTATTGGAGAAATAATAGATAAATCAAGTGGTGGTCACAGATGGATTCTAGTTGCCACTAATTATTTTATAAAATGAATAGAAGTTATCCCAACCAAGTATGCTACTAGCAAGGTGGCAATAGATCTCCTAATGAATAATATCATTACCAAGTTTGGAGTTTCATTCTGGTTGATTATGGATAATGAAATGTGATTCAGATCAGAAGAATTTACTGATTTTTGTAGCTCATATGGCATCACCATTTATTATTCATAAACTTATCATCCATAGGTTAATGGCCATGCAAAGTCAACTAATAAAAGCATCTTTAAGATTATCACGAGCATGCTTGACATGAATAAGAGGGCCTAGGATTCAAAACTAACATTGGCCTTGTGGGCTGATAGGATTACTATTAAGAAGAGGACAAGAAAATATTATTTTGAAATCTTGTATGGGTCATATGCAAGACTACCAGTCAGCAAACTGCTACCTATATATAAATTTATGAAAGAAGAAGATTGGGATATACCATAACCAAGTATTCTGAATTCTTGCCTTGATCCGAGTGATCAAGCATCCCCAACTAGAACCATTGTTAGGACTATCAAATTTTTCTTTGTCTCTATCATAAATTTTTACCCTAAGTGTTCTTTCAATATGTTACAATTATTCTAGGTCCTAATGATAAGAGGTTTTCCTTTTTCTTGCAAGTGTTCTATTTGGTCATTGACCGATCAATCGGATTGCTAATATTTTAAGTTAATTTTATGACCCTTGTGTATTGTTGTGTTACCGACCCTTTCTGTAATATATAAAGATCTCAACTACCCCATGTCCTCATGTGGATGGAAATTAAAGAGAACATTTCTCGTAGGTGGCTGGGGTGATAAAAGGTAGCTTAAGTGATTAGAATCTTTTCCCTGTGGCCCCGCGGATAGGTTTGTTTAACATAGCTTGAAGCTACGGGCGTATTGGGTACCTCAAAATGTTTAATGGGGTTCGATCAAAAGATTGCATGGCAATGACATCTACGAAAATGAGAGCCACGCGTGTGAAGTCAAACATGAAATGAGTCGTCTACTATGCCAGGTTGCTATCAAGCAAGGTTTGAGATTCAAATAAGTTTACAACTACCTAATTCAAAGTTCTCATACAAATTCCATTAATGTAGACAAGACATGAGCCCACCTACAATGCTTGAGAAATAAACTTACAAAGTCGATCTTTCTGCAATCACTTTGCATTTGAATATTTCAATAAGATAGAGTTTTGTAGTGACAAGGAAAATTTTATGCAAAATGCCAAAAAAAAAATAGAATCATTCAAAGGGAAAGTGGAGTTGAGGCTTGAGGAGCCTGCACTTAGTATGGCTATGGCCACCCAAGCACCCACTGCTAGCCAACATGAAAGTAGTTCAAAGAAATCTAGGGCTCTTAGGGAAAAGAAAAACCCTTTCCTTGAAACAATTAATCTCATAGTAGAATCAATTGGTAGCCATGCTCAAGATGCTCCTACCAAATTGAAGTTTGTGCAAAAGAGAAAGGAGTTGGCTACCTCTATCTCTGCAAAAGCTACGCCGTCAAAACCTAAGACTCCATAGAAGAAAAAGGAGTTGATTCCTAAGGAGGATACAACTACACCTAATGCCGAGGTTGATATTGGTAAGAAGGAAGATAAAAGGACTCTCAACCAAAATATATTAGATTTTATTCTCCAATCAAATTCAGACTCGAGGGAAAGTGAGACTTTTAGAGATGACTGTGAGCATTGTGGGGATGCCAACATCCCTATTTCAAGGTGGAAGTTTTTTTCTCATTCCTATCATAAAAAGGATGACCCAATTCCTATCTCCAACCCATGGAGCTTTGATTTCACCAAGTTGACTTTGAGATGTGTTGATGGTACAATTTTGGTCAACATAGGAAAAATGTCAATCATAGAGTGTTTTGGGTTAAGCTGGCCTGCTTTGATAGAGATTAATCTTGACAAGTTCAAAGTTGATCATGATAGGTGAAGGAAAATTCTGAGAAAAGATGAAGTCCCTCTATTCAGGAAAAAGTTTTAGAACAACAAGAAGGTAGATATTCTTATTTAGAGATGGAGCCCTTCATTCTAGGAAAATTTAAAAAATACTTTTTCCACATATTATACCCTATGTCAGGTATTAGGGAAGTATGGAGAAAGTTAAATGCCCACCAATATGATGCTAATGGACATGTGGATTCCACACAAATATGTTAATTTAGAATATGATTTTGCTTGGTATATGCATCAAATGATTTACGAAGGGTTATAGAGTGTATTGTATTAAAATGAAATCAAGTATTATTAGGACCTAAAACCGCTTTCATATTAACATTGGAATACAAAATAACCTAAAGGACTAATCCTATTTGACTTACACTTGTAAAATAGAGTCAAGGGACACTTTTAGGGTTTCTATTCCTTCACTGCTATAAATGAAAATATGCAAAATATGAGAGAATGTGAAACTATGTAGAGAAGATGAATACAAATGACTAAAACAAAAAAACAACAAACTAATTAACAACATAACTAAGACAACCAATATATATCTGAGAATAGAATTGTGATGTGCACTTATAATTAAAAACTCAGCTTGAACTGATAGAACTAGGGCACTGTATAACCTAGTTTGAGAATTTGTGAAAAGCCACAAACTAGAAACCTAAATTCTCAGACTGCCTAGGCACCATTCTTAAAATTTGGAGCAAAATGAGGAGGACCAAGGTGTGGGGTACCCTGGTCCCTAAAAACCAGGTCCATTTCTTTATGATGGGTTTGCACCTATTTACTGATCTCTTTTAGAAATTGTTTGCTTTGACGAAAACCTATAACTCTACCTGAAATCAAAAAAATGGTGGTGTTGTGGATATATAGTGTTTTTCCTTAGTAAAACCCCTTGTTTTGGTGATTTCCACCTCCACAAATATCCAATATTGAAATTGAAAATGTGTGTGTGCTCTTGAATCTTTTTTGTTTGTAAAATTTCTATGAGTTAGATGCAAACTAGAGTTCTATGCTATGTTTGTAAGAAAACCCTAAATGCTTTTGATGAGAATACTTTAAATCACAATTGCAATACAAATCTAAAGAAATATTGTAAATATGAAAACTAATGTGATACAAATCTGATGCTCACTAAAGAGACATGAAATCATACCAAATCTTAAGGAAGAGGTACAAGCCAATCAATAGTCGGTGATTCCCTTATTACTCTTCAATATTTGCTAAAGATTTCTAAATTGATGAAAATGTTCATGAAGACGTAATTGATGGATGAATTTTCTTGTCTGAGACTTCATACAAAGATGCACTTTCAGTTCACAAGGATCTCCTTTCAAATTGCTAGATTAGGATCCTCAAATGAGAGAAGGAAATACCATATATTTGAAACCTTAAATTTAAATTTGATAAAAGGACAACTTAGAATTGATGAATTTTGACACTAAGTGAGATTTGAATAGGGCAAGATAGCCAAATTAAGCTCCCAAAATTTGGGGAAAGAAATTTGGGACCAAGTAGTATACTACTTGGTCTGACCAACTTTTATTTTATTTTTTGGGGATGCAAGTTAGCATGATTTTGATAATAAATCTAGCTTGGTGGGTCAAACCAAGATATGTAGATGTGTGAAATATATGTTGAAGATTGAAATTAGCATAAGATTAGGATTAAATAAAAAGGGGCACGCCTAAGATCAAGGGCCCAATGTTAAGACATGTAAATTGATGGGAGATGACTCAGCTTTCATTAAATTAATAATTAAATACCTAAAGAAGTCCTATAATGCTAAATTCAATAGGACACACTATGGTGGGTGCTAACCTAAGGGTGGAATTGGAAAGCCTAATTAAGGGTGTACAATTTTTGACACTACATAGACAATAAGATAACATAACCAATCAATCAATTTTAAATATTACTCTCTATTGTGTCATTTAATATAGTACCAACACAAATATGAATGGATTGAGTTGCTAAAATTGAGATTATTTGATGATCAAGGGAGGGCATGGCCAATACAAAGCTAGTGTTACATTTAGGACAAACGGTGTAACACATCTGATTTGTAACATTTCACAATTGTTTTGTTAAGATGGTAGTTGTCTAGTGTCGAACTCTGCTACCAAGATTGTCAATATTAGTTATGTCATTATTTAGGCCCAAAGCAAAGAGGATTAGTGAAGGATAACACAACTTTGCAGATTAGTTTTTCTTCTTTGATTATACACTCACCAAAGTATACGGTTATCCTCAACCACCACATTTATTTCCAATTAGTGTATCTCCTAGATTAGAATGAATTCATGTCGTGATTCATTTGGATGGAGAAGACATATATGTGGGGTCAGTGAAAAGGAACATATTTACCCTGTTGTGCAAGATATTGTGTTTTTTTTAATTGGTGCTAAGGCTCTTGAGCTTGTTCAAAATCATTTAATTAATAACTACTACTTACAATCTACAAGGAGAATAAACTATAATCTAGAGGGTTTAATGCATTAGTTGAAGAAGGATCATGTGTATAGAGGTTATTAATTTCATGAGCTATAGAGTATTCAGGATGTAATAAGAAATTTCTCTAGTATAGAGGAAGCAATATAATGAAGAAAGAAGTGGGCAATTCTTCTAAAATTTCAAGTAGAAAAGAGAAAATTGGACACAACTTTCTTGTGATTTTATTCAAAAAAGAAGAATGAGTTAAAAAGAATTGAGCTCATCATATTAAATTTTGAACAGATATATACTAGCAAGGTTTCCATTGAGAAGGAAAAACCCATTATGTGCCTCCGAGTTTAGAAGACTTAATGGTTGCACATCCAAAGGTCATGTTCAGATAACAACCATTGATAAACCAACCTCCAAAAGAAAAAGAAAAAGTTACTCCTATTGTTTCTCATAAAATATTAGAGAAAACAGGTGAAACAAAAGGAGTTGCTAATATGTGTATGGGATGGTTGTTGATCAAGAGGTGGAATAGCCACTAAGGAGTCCTCCTAGGGAAGTGCTAACAAATGAGACAAATGATACCTAGTTATCTTTGGATGTAGTCATTCCTCATCACCAAGTTGATGATGAAAGGGTTATTCCTGCCTCACAATTTTTGTCTGGTAATGAGTTCATCAAAACTCTAGAATTTAAAGGTCTATAGTTGAAAATGAAAGGGTTGCCTAAAGGACTAGAGAAAAACTAGTGAATGGCCCTTGATGAATTAAACTTAGATCATGTTACACTAGAAGAAGAAAGCTTATCAAAGAAAGTGGTATGCTATTAATTCCATCATGGAATATAGAGGATGTATTTTTGCTTGATCAAATTAGACAACATCAAGACCCACTCTTTGTGGAAAAAGTCAATAGTGAAAGGGGTATAAGTGGTACTGGTTACCACCCCACTCTCAAATAATTATCACATTGGGACACATTTGCGTGTACAAATAAGCCACAATTGTTAATTGGTGCAGAAGAGACCACTAGAGATGGTGGAATTATGAGAGCATTGAAGGATACCATTGTCTTGGAAGATGCTAGAGTCAAAATACACTCTATCATGTTTGCAAGGGATGCAATTGAACAATAGAAAAAACATTGAAGAGAATGATTACAAAAATTAAAAAATAAATGGGGCATACAATAGAATGTTTTAGGATAATGTCAAGTTGATGCATGCCCTTGGAGAGCAAAAAATTTCTCCTCTTCTTCATGATGTGAGTCAACCTTCATGTTCAAAAGGGATTGTTTCTCCTGAGAAAGCTAAAGAAATGAAAAAACAAATCGAATATTTACAAGAGAGATTAAGAGGGAAAGAAAGCTAGTTACAAGAGGCTAAACTGATGGCCAAAGTCAGGGCCCTTGATGTTATGAAGGGTACAAAATTGCATTCTCTAAAATAGGTTTTGAATAAGTTGGAAAAAAGTTACATCAATATTTATGTAAGCATGTGTGTGTGATTTGGGTTTTTCATGTCCATGTGTTTGTCATTCCATTACATTCAAAATTTGTGATTACAGGCAAAGAGAATTATTTCATTCATGGTTAGTTCCAAAACTAGGACTTGACCTAAGGAAAACTCCTATTCCCCAACATCTTTCCCTTTCTTTCTTTGTGTAGGAAACAAGTGTAGAGTTGTAGTCAACAAATCTGAAAAAGTCAATAGTGACAAACAAGTTAGCTTTTGACAAAGAAAAATTCAGAGGACCTGGGTGGATTTGTGCTACCTGGTCCTAAAAAATCAAGCCAAACTTCTAGGAATAGGTTCTAAACATCTTATTTTACCCAAATCTCTATTGGTGGTTCCATGCAACGTCTGTAGCTTACTGTTTTTTCTATTTTACTTCAAATATCCATGGTTTTTCTCTAATTTCATAATTTATAATCTATTTTAATCTAAAAAGAGGGAATTGAACTATTTAACTAGTGAATCTAACCAAAATTTCAGCCCTTTCCTTATTCGGATTGAGTCTAGATCTATTAGGTTTACCCCTCTTTCAATGTATTCGCTAATTTGGTTAATTAGTGGTCTTCTCCTTCTTGGTTAAACCCTATTTCCAAATTACACCATTACATTGCCCCAGTTTCCTCTTTCTACCTTGGTCCCCATTTCACACCACTCTTATCATTAGCCCTATTACCTACCCTAGGCTCATTAAAACCAATCATGAAATCAAATATTAGATATCACTTACAAAGTCAAGTTTTATCACCATTCTAAGCCTAACATCATCAAACATACTCAATTTCCCACAAGGCCTCATTAGCATATAAATAGGTTTGAATCAATCAAAATTTAAATAATACATTTACAAACCAACCAACCAACCAGCCAAAAACCAACCAAGTAGGTCAAATGGCCCAAATGAGAAAACTAGAAGAAGCAAGACAAAATCGTAATAATTGCATGCAAAATCATAGTTCTAAGCATTAGATGCACATGTTTGGTCTGTAAATGTGCATCTCTAAGCTACCAAAGTGTAGATTTATTCTACATATGTGCAACAACCCATCAAAAGTGAAGGATTACTCAAAAGCGTAGTTCTACACTATCTGGGTCAAAGGAAAAATACGAAGGGTTTAACTCAAAAACAACAAATACCTATTTGATTTCTATGATAATCCAACATAAAAACATAATAAAGATACCATTTTACCCATCCCACAAAAACTTTGACAGCATTTCCTTTTGTAGAACCCTAGTTTTCAAAAATTAAATTGAATCATTCACAAACACATCCAATTGATAAAATTCAAAAGGAGGGCTACCTCAAATCATCCAACATACTATTTAAACAAAAATGAAACCATTTAAATTGAGAAATAATAGAGGGAGATAAGGGTTCCTACCTTAAGTTCAGTGAAAACATTAGTCTAAAAGAACACACAACACACACCACATTCAGAAGAGATCTCTAAACAACCTGTAGTGATTCCCATGATTATTTTTTTAAGCTGTCACCCACCAAATTTCCCTAATCCATTCCACCATAATCAATCATCCAAGTTCACCAAAGGATTAGGGTTTGATAGAAAAAAACATAAAAGATAAAACTATGTGTTCAACAATGAATTCAAACTACCCACATAACTCAATTTTTTAGTGAACAACATAATAACAATAAAACACAATTAAAAATCACCTCCCAAATGACTCCCTAGACAATATCATATAAATATCATCAAAACAAATGCATATGAGCCATATTTCAGAATTAAATGTCATATCATCATAATAATAGTAAAATATCATTAATATAAGCTCATTCAATGATGACAATTAACATATAACTGACTATGCACATATAGTCTTCAAAGGACTTACGTAAATATGCATTGGGGTAACTAGACATTACCTAAGTGGAAACTGGAGGTATAAATATTTCAAATTAGGGATATCATTCAAATTAGGGATAATGGCTAGGGCTAGGTCATATGAATGGCCAATGTGCTATATCCTATAGCTAGTCTTGGAGATATGGGCACACTCGGACTTGTGGAGCTAGGTGGAGTCAATGCCCTATACCTACATCAATCAAAACATACAAAACATATGAACACCTATGAATACATATATAATATAATATAACTAATACATAAGTAATCATTCCCCAATTGGGATCACACAACAATATCGTAAGTAACAAGCTATCTCATTAAATCAATGTAATATTATCAAATGGAACATACCTAAATACTGCATCTAACATCATTATCATCACCAATTGTCTCTTTGATCCTCTTAATATCTTTGAGGAAACAAAATAGTAGAAACATAAATTACTTTATTGTCAACTAATTAGGCTAACATCACTTGTTTCATTCCAATCATTAGTCAGATCAGCATCTCATGCATGGAAGTATTGAATTCCTACATGAGTCCATCAAAATCATAAAAGAAACAAAATAGGTCATCACACATCATAAGACAACTACACTATCATAAATCACCATAATGGAATCCAACATATCATAGGTCCATAATAGTCACAAAGCACATATATCCAACAAGGCATAAGATAGGCACTCAAGGTCATACACTACAACAAAGTGATATCTAATCAAGATAAAAGCATCGAAAAGATGATTCTCATACAAACTACACAAGGCACAACCACCAACCCACATAAAGAAACATGAATGCAGAAGAGAAAAATGAATGGGCATTACAATCCTAGACTAATCTTTTATTTTTATGTAGTTTTATGTAGATATATTTAAGATATATATAATCTAAATACATGTGAACTCATAAGATAACAAGATTAAATAGATTAAAAAACATAACAATCCTAGACTAATCTCTCATTTTTCAAGTAGATATATTTAAGATATATATAATCTAAATACATGTGAACTCATAAGATAATAAGATTAAAAATAGATTAAATAAGCTTACAATCCTACAACAATCTCTCAATTTTCAAGTAGATATATATATATACTTGTGAGCTCATAATATAATAATATTTAATAATTCTAACGGTTTCAAAAAACTATTCATGAAAAGGCACGGACCCCTAAAGGCTTGAAAAAGGGTAACTCTAGCTCTTCTTCTGCTTATGTGGAAGACAAAGAGAAGAATGTTGTTGTAGATCAACATGGCACAAGTATAGGACCCATTCTTGGCCCATCAAAATGAACGTGTAACCATGATAAAGGTAAGATGGATCATGCTCATATTGTCCATGATGTTTTGAACATCAATGAAGGTGTGATTCACAAGAATGTAGAATCTTTAGAAATCTTAAAGAAACTTCAGTAGGCTTTTGGACCTATGTTGACCCTTTGGTTTCCTTTTGATTTTTTGTTGGCCAGTTGTTGGTTTGAGTTTTCTTTCTCATGGTGTTCATAGTCCTTTTTTGTAAAGTGTTTCAGGGTCCCTTCAAACACCATTTTACTCTAATAAATCACAAGATTAAATAGACTAATGTTTTCTCTAATAAAGACAACTAAAATTAAAGAGATCACTTTAAACTATAGAATTAAGAAAACAAAAGAAAAAAACAAAACAATACAAATGGATAGCAATTTAAAATAAATTTATATTTTTTTATTTTTCTTTGCATATAAAAAAATCGATTTCCACTAGATATCCTTTGTACTTATTTTTTGTAACATTTGTATATCATTTTATTATTTGTACTCTATAAACTTGGACCACATCACATATTACTCAAAACTAGTTTTGATTTCCGTCCTCTACATTATTGCCTCATCACATTATAAACCTAGATGAGCTATGACAAATGTGTCATGATACACAACGATTTTTAGCTAAAATAACTTATTCAATATTCAAACTCTTTTCCCACCAACTCTTACAACAAATACCCTCATAACAAATAACGTAAATACATATTAATCTAACTAAAATCAAAAGGGTTTAGAGACACTTGATGATTATTTTATGTAAAGTTTAAGAGATAAAAAAGAATATATTGATTCATATTTTTCATCATTTTAAAACCCTAACATTCATATATATGTTTAAATATTGATTGAAATAAAACTTTCAAAACTATCTTATCTTAATCTTCTTCAATTTTAATTTCCTAATATAAAATTATTTTTTTTAAATATCATTTTCACAATTAAAAATGATTAACTCAACTTGTCTACATTTTATTAGTGGCAATAGCAAAAAAAACTAATTTCATGATCACAATAGAAAAATCTTTATTTGATAATCATTTACACATCAAATTATTATTTTTGATAAATAAGATTGTAATACACATCAAAATATTAATATTTAATAATAAACATAAAATTATTGATCTTAATAATAAATCAACTCTTTATAAAAATATTTAAATATTAAATAATTTATTTTATTTAAAATAATAAAATTTCTACTGAAATATATGATCTAATTTTAATGGATTTGGAACATATGATATGTCCTAATTTCTTTTATATAAATTTATTTTGAATAAATATATTAATTAGTCCATATATTTCTTAAGTGAACTTGGGAATCTACAAATGATTGGCATACCTCTCTCACGGACTCAACTTTCACCAATCTAAACCTCTCATGACCTAAAACAAATGATTAGCAAACCTATCTCACACCGTCAATTTTCACCAACTTAAACATTCCTCATCTCATGACCTAAAACAAATGATTGAGAAAACTATTTCACACCATCAATTTTCACCGACTTAAATATTCCTCATCTCATGACCTAAAACAAATGATTAACAAACCTATAAGTTTCATAGACTTTTCCTCTCATGACCTAAAAACTTTCACCGACTTAAACATTCTCCACTACATGACCTAAAACAAATAATTGACAAACCTATCTCACACCCTCAACTTACACGACTTAACATTCCTTGTTATATGACCTAAAACAAATGATCCACAAACCTATCTCACACCATCAACATTCACTGATTTAAACATTCCTCAAAAGAGCAGAAGAAGGTGGCCCCAACTAGTGTGGAAACGAAGGCCAAGAATAGGAAGAGGAAGATTAGTAGCGAGTCATACAATTGTTACTGGTTATCAATTTTATAAGTCAGTTTGACTTTAATTGGTTTTCTTTCTAAAAGTTATATTGCATGTTTACTTCCTGGCACAAGCTTTAGACACTGTGTGTCGATTTTTTACGACAATTTTCATCCATTTTGGAATACAAGTACATATCCTTCCTTCTAATAAGTGTGTTCTTATTTCTTTTACTTCTTATGTGATTTTTTTAAATAATTAATATTTATAAATAACAATAGTTTATCATAAATACAGAATTTTCAATAAATGTATTATGTTTAAGAAAATATTGAAGAATTGATTATGTTTTTAGAAAAGAATAAAAACTTGATATATTGTACTTAAAGCGTATTTCTTAGTAATATATTTTTTATTAATCAGTTCTCTATATGAAATAATAACATTTAATTAATTATGTTTAGTCTTATGATTACCTTTTTTATTTTGCATGTCATTTCATTCTTACGCAATTAATGTTTATAAAGTGCTTTTTTCTAGAATTGCTCACTTAACTTATTTAGATCTTTAGAATAGTAATAAATTTTAAGATTGAGATTATTTCTTTTTAATATTTTTTACAAATATCATTTGCTTTTGATAAGGATAAACGGGTTTTACAAGGATCCAAAACCTAAAGTTTTACAACAGTCGGCCAATAGCCAAACCGGCAAGAACCAGCAGCAAAATAGGGGAGCAACCCCAAACAGAAACAAAAACAAAAGAAACATAGATAAAAAAGCCGAAGCAAAAAATCCCTCAGTTAAGCAAGATCACTAGGTCCTTGTTCTTTTGGATGGAAATCCTGTTGATTTCCTCAAGCTCCTCCATGATGAATCTGGAGGTACCCTTGTTGTTGCTTCTGCTCCTTGTTCTGGAATTGGGTCCCATGGTTTTGGAGGCTACAACAGCCACATCATCACCACCAAGATCTTTCACTAGGTCACTATGGAAGGATATGCAGTTAGCAACCATCTCCTTGATCTTTTCCAGCCCCTCAATGTTGTTGCTCATGGCTTCTTTACTAATGTCGACCAGATTCTTGACATTTTTCTTAATCTTAGCCATGGATTGTTCCACCTTATCAATCATTTGTTCATGGTTACATTTCATAACCTCAAAATTCTGAGAGATTTTTTGAGTCATGAGCATGAGTTTTTCTGGCTTGTTGGGTTCAGGGGAGGTGGTGAAAATGTCAATTATTTCTTTAATCCCCATCTTAAGGGTGTCTATTTCATGCTTGACCCACTTCCAACAGCGCTCCTAGCTTCTAGTAGCTTCCATGAAAAGATTCATCAGACTACCATCTTTCCCCTGATTGTCTTTTCGGACATTGATAGGGATGTCCAGTTTAATCCCTTGATCTGTAATCTTCAGGTTGTGATCCTTTGTTGTTAGCTTTTTCTTTTTGGTGAAGGGTTCAGCCTTGGAGATCAACTTGTTGGTGGTTTTGTATTTACTGGTAGCCCATCTGGGGGGGTTCTTGCTATTGAGCATCTCAGGAGTGACCATCTTATCTTTTTCCTCTATCGGTTCATATTCAAGGTCATCAGCAAGAACCCCACTATCGTCTAGGTCCATCTCTGACTTAGAGACATCATGGACCTCTGTCTGCAGACCAATCTCAGCAAGCAGGGGCACAATTTCAAGGGATTTGGCATGTTCCATGATAAGGACAATAAGTCCCTCATGAAGAACAAGGTTGCTAGGGTTTTCCAGGTGCTTTTCTAAGCTATTCTCAAGGAAGGAGGCAAGGTAATATGGAACAGAGATAATTTTTCCATGGCGGAAATGATTTAAAATAGTGAAATTGTAGGAGAAGATACTTGCATACCTACCATCAAGGGTGATATATCTCATTATAAACTCATCCATATCAGCCCATGGGGCCATGAGGTCTTTTCTACTATAGTTGCCATCAGCCATTTTGGTGACTCTAGAGCGCTCCTTGTCTTTGTCGAAGAAGCTCGAAATGTCCTCGTCCCTAGTTTTCTACCCTTGTAAAACCTTCTACCAGTCATAGCTAGACCAGTGACCATCCCCACCAAAGTTTCATCTATCTGATAATCAGCACCATAGTCCCTGAGACTCCCTTTTTTCCATCCGTTAACAAAGGCATCCATAATCAGAGGAGAGGGGCCATGAAGCCAGTCCAAGTAGGGGACGAGACCACCATCGACTACTTCCTGCCAGACATATTTTTTCTTTTTCCACTTCTTGTAGGTAGAGGGCTCTTGTCTATTCTTATCCCCTCTCATTATGCTCCTGGTCGCCATAAAATAGGAGATCACTATCGCCAACCAAACACAGAAAACGAGCTACAACCAAAGGATATCAAAATAGTAGAAAAAAAGCCACACACTGAGATAGGAAAACCAGTCGCCAAGAAGGTTTCTAGGATTATGATTAGGGAAAACTAAAAAGAGTCATTTCCCTATCAACTCAATCATGTCATGGTGAGGGATCATTGATTAACGCAATAATCATTACTTTCCAGATCGCACAGATATTTGGGGAAAGCATCCCTGCTACTCCACCAGTTGATTGCCATGTATCCCACTGCAAGATTGGCCAGAATATTTGCCATCTTATTGCCTTCTCGATATATGTGTGAGATTTTTAAATCATTCAGATCATTGATTATATTTCGGTAGTCCTTGATCAGACAAGCAATCGTCCAGCTAGGATCCCTGTGGCCACTCAAGCAGTTGACAGTATTTAGCAAGTCAGACTCCAGCCACACTTTAGTAAACCCCTCTCTTTTAGCCATGTGTAGCCCAATGTGGGCAGCATTGCTTTCCGCATAATGGTTAGTCTGGGTGCCCAGGGGGAGCGCCACCGTGGAAACCAGCAAACCAGAGTGATTCCTAGCCACTCCTCGTACCCGATCAGCCCAAGATTTCCTTTAGTATCATTTGATTTGAACTTTTTATAATGGATAGTTAGAAGGGGATTGTGTGGCCCAAATTTAAATTTTAAAATTAAAGAAATACACGTCAATTTTATGTGCTAAAATTAAATTTTATTTTATTTTTTCATTACACAATTGATATATAAATGAGAAAATTACAGATCAAGATCTATTTGAGAAAAAGGTTAGATTATGGACCAATTATTCAATATAAAACTTGGCATAAAACAACTTTTAAAAGGATGGTTTATGGGCTTTCACCATTCTATTTTCCCCCACTTTGACATGTGTGTGAATCTAAATGAGTCAAGCAGACTAAAATATAAAAAGTAAAACAATCACAAGATGTCAAATAGTCAAACTAATGATAAAGTACATATATGAATTGCACATGCACTTTGATAATAATTAATAATGATATTCCATCTTAATTTTGTCTATACCTATTTGGAGGATGAAAACATTTTATAGAACAATGCACATTGCACCATCTAGAAAATAGATCTTAGGGATCCCTGAAAGCTTTAGTTAAATCTAGAGGTGAGTGCCTCCATGCAAGATAATTTTGATGAAGGTCATCAATTGGAATTCTTGGGGCCTTAATGCCTCAGATAAGTCTCACTTGTTGAAGCGAATGATTTATTTGGAAGCCCCTGACATTGTTTTCATCTAAGAAACAAGTTGATGTGAGCATATTTAAATTTGTGTTACCTCGTGTTTGGTAGTTAAGTGATTGTGTTGTTGTTAATGTTGATGGTTTTGATGGTGTCCTTGCAATTATGTGGAATAGACAAAGTGTGATGGGGTAGGTTTTAGTTTGTTTCCTTCATGTCTCTCAATTAGGTTAAAGAATATCAGGGATGGGCTTTGTTTTCTAGCCACAAAGGCATATGGTCCTAACTTGACTCATGGTAGAAAGGGAACTTAGGATCATATTCATGATCTTAGAAGATATTATGAAGAGAAAGAGTGGGTTATTAGTGGCAACTTTAATGCTATGCTTTCTGCCATGGAGAAGTCAGGTGGAAGGGTCTTAGCTGACTCTAGTTCCTTAAATTTCAGGACCTTTTCTGAGAACCTCGATTTAGTGAACATTCTCCCTAAGGTGGGTTGGTATACTTGGAGTAACGAAAGAATAGGGGATGATAATATTCAATGTCGCTTGGATAGATTTTTTATTTTTTTCTAAATTGTTGTTGGAGATTGATGGTTTTTTCTCTTTGGTGCTACAATTTGGTGGATTGGGAATTGATCAATAGCCTCGTAGATTAAATTGAGCTAGAAACCTAAACAGATTTTCTTCAAGATGGAATCATTTTGGTATGATCGTCCATATTTTTTTTGAAAAAACATTAATAGTAAAGAATAATTAAAGAATGTGGAAAAGACAGTTGTTGATTCTACTCTTTCTCAAACACTAGGGAGCGAGAGAAGGACTTACCATTGAATCATGACAAAGTTATAAGAATGGAATATTTTCATGGTACAAATCATAGGGCTCTAGTCAATTGTAGACAATATTTAGATCACCTTTAGGCTTTTTACTACCCACTTTGAAGATGCGGTGGGGGAGAAAGTGAGTGATTACATAATCAATCACAATGGTTCTCTGAAGTGGAGGAATCTGGGGGCTCTAGTGAATGAACTCAGGAATGCTTGTGTTTCTATACATTGCAGAATAGATAATAGGCATATTCCAATGGATAGAGAGGAGGACATACATGTTTGGTGCTTCAATGGTAGTGCCTTCATTACCATTAAACAAGCCTTTAACTCATACTTTGGTAAGGGGAGTGATGCTAGCTTTGTTAGACTTATAGGCTGTAAATATTGGCTACCAAAAGAAAATAATTTTATATGAATTTCTTGGTGATGCAAGGTACTTACATGGGATCAATTGCAACAGTTGGGGAAAGTCAAACCTTCTAGATGCATCATGTGAAAGGTTGAGGAACAAAAAAATGATCACTTATTCTTACGTTGCCAGTTTGCTAGTTAGTTATGGGCTTTTTTTTTCAACATTGGAAACTAGCATGGGTTTCTTCTTATAATTTTCCTAATTTCATTGATTATTGGCATTTGAAGACTAAGAGTGGACTGCACTATAGTTTGTTTGGAGGGTTGCCTCTAGTTTCATTCATTAGAATATTTGGTTAGAACATAATAGATGGGTATTTAATGATCACGTGTGGGTTGTGGAAAGTGTTTGGATAGATTTAAAATATTCTTGGCTAACTTAGACTTTAGGTCTAGAATGACAAAATTAGAGGAGTTGATCAAGATTAGATCCATTGGGCAGAGGATTGGACTCAATTTATATAGGATAAAGGAGGCAAGTCCCAATGTACCTTGAATTTCCAACATTAACATATATCAAAGTTGGTTGTTTTGATAGTTATCCTTACATGCTTCCAAGATATCACATAGATAGGATTTAACTCATAGAGCTATGTCAATATATTATGGTAGTGCATGGGAGACAATCTCATTCTCACAAACCTGGATTCAAGTTTCCACTATCTATTGGTAGGTACTCAGTGTCTTCTATCTATAAGGATAAATCAATAGGAAGTGAAATGTAATGGGTCACTCTAAGGAAATTCAAGAGAAGAATAGAATTTGATGATTAGGGGATGAAGAGCGAGTTGAAAAATAATTACACTCATGTACATAGAATAGAAAGACATATGGGCTAACCGTAGAATGGAAGTTGGATTATAGCAAGCTCACATTAGAGAAAATAAAAAATCTCAATATTGTTGATGTTCTTGAGGATATGGAGGATGGTGAAGATGTTTTAGATCTCATCTACAAGGCACAAAAAATTGTAGTAACTCCCCTTCCTCATATTCAATGGTCTCAAAAGGAATGTATTTCCATCCGAGAGGTTTCAAATTGTGTTGGAAAACACTAATGTTTGGTTGCAAGAAATGAGCTTGAGACTCAAACATTTTCAATGAAGTTTAGAAGATGATATTGAGGGGCCAATGGGAAAGAGATTTGAATTGAGAAATAAGAGTAAGGAAAATGTCCAAACTCCTCAAAAGGCCCCAAAGTATAAGTTCACAGTTGGGAAAGGTAAAGGAAAAAAGAAAGGTGAGACATCCACACACACAAAGGAGACAATTTTTGAGCTAGAAAATGAATAGTCAAAAGAGCACGTTGAAGAATAGGAGGAGCTTAAGGAATGAGAGCAAGAAGAAGAATACATAGATGAAGATATATAAGAACCTTCAGTGACATTACCATGTGTGTCTACGTCAAAGGTAGAAACTAGAATTCCCATCATTGTGTCTTCTTTGGTAACTATTGTTTCTTTTAGTAGTCACAATTTGCATGGTGTCTCTACTATTCATATTGCACCATCTACTCTTGTTCAAACCATCCATATATTCACTACTCTTGTGTCCAATTTTGATTCATCCCATGATAAAATTGAAAATATTTTTGGATCACTCTCATCTTTCTCTAGTCTATCAGAAGTATCCAATACCATCCTTGTCTCAACTATGATAGACTTTCAAAAATTCATAACCAAGCCTTTGCCAAATGTAACATATGTGGCTATCCTAACCTAGACTACTTCCATTGTGACTGCTACCACACAAGGTCAAACCATAACTATGTTGGCCATATGATAGAATTGATTAGGTGTTACATTGATGTCAACACTTATTGTTATGGTTGTTTACTGGCTTCCGATAGGAGGATTGGATTGGGAAGACAATCAGTTGATTGCCACCGGTATGATCTGGTTGATGTTATAAGTTTGTATGGATGGTTCATATGCTTCTGAAGTATGTTTCGGTCAGTTGGTATTGACTTGATGATCGGATGCTATCTCATGTTCTAGTAAGCTTGATTTATTGGTCCGGTAAGGGTTTCTTCGACAGAGCTTTATTGAAGATCTTTGATGTAATGCATAAGTGGTGTTGGTGCAGCTTCTAGAAGGGATTTAGGATGTTGATGGTTATTGTGTATGTGCCTCAACTAATTGGTATCATTTCTTTGGTGTGTGTGGATCTAATTTAGGTTTGGTGTTGTCTAGGTTATGGACCAGTTTGCATGAAACATGTTGGTCGATCCTCGGATACGCTTCTGAGATATTTTATGGATTGGATGATATTTTTTTGGCCTTAGGCCATCATTTTTTATTATTTTATTTTAGGATTATGTAATGGATCTATTGAATTATCATTTGTGGGGCTGACCTAATTGGTTAGGTCCCGGGTTAGTATAAATATATGTAAGATCTCATTGTAGATCATATGGGCAAGTAGAGAATAATGTAATAATCATTTGTGCAGAGGATTTGGTTGATCATAGGTGATCAAGTTGGGTTTATGTAAGTGGTTTTAGACATCCGATATTAAGCTTAACTAGAACTGTAATCTAGCATGTTTTATGCTATCACCAGCAGTTCTTCTCTATGGATTGTAGTCCAAATATCTTGAGGTGGTTGACATCTCTGTAGTCAATGAGAATCCATTCTGATGGGCAGTGTGTTCTGGGCAGTGTACCTTCCTACATATGTAATCATATACTTGTTGCAGAAGTATCATCTGACTATGGGTAGGGTTTCCCACCATGGTTTTTCCTTATTGAGGTTTTTCACATACAAATCATGGTGTTATGTGTTATGGTTGCATGGTATTGACTCTTTGTTTTTCATTTATGCTTTAATGTTTAATCAGTTATACTGATATAAGGTCTTAAGTGCTTTAATTCACATAATCTGTTAACAATTGATTCACCCCTCTCAGTTGTTCTTTGGATATCATAACAATTGGTATTAGAGCCTAATCCTCTTTTTACAAAATCTTAACCACTTCAGGAAGATCCTATGGCAACTAATAGTTCAACTCATGTTTTCTAGAAGGACATCCATACGCTTGATGGAACAAACTATGGTGTATGGAAGATTTAGATGGAGACTCATTTAAGATGCATTGGAAAGGAAATTGGGAAATAAATCAGAATGGTTACACTCCTCATAATCCGACATCTGGCATTCATGCACCAACAGACTTGGATAAGAACATTGAGAATGAGTGCAGAGATAGAGAAGCCCTCTTAAGTGCCTTATCAGATCAGCAAATCATGGGACTATTAGACAAATCATCGGCAAAAGCTATATGGGAAAAGTTGGAGACTCTGAATGAAGGTGATCCTATTGTTAAAATTGCAAAACTTGACTGTTACTGGGTAAGATATGAAATATTGAAGATGGAGGAAAATGAAAGAATTTATGCATTCATGGAAAGGGTAAATGAAATTGTATTAGGAATTTAGTATTGTGGTGGATCTCTGAGAGAGGAAGAGATTGTTTCAAAGGTATGAAGGGTTTTTCCATCGGCATATAAGATGAAGGTAACTGCAATTAATGAGCTAAGAACCATGCCTAATTATTCTATCAATAGAGATACTCTTGTTGGGAAGATATCTTCTTTTGAGCTTGAGGAATTTGGTCCTCATGGAGCTAAAAATATTAATACTGCATTTAAGGCATCTACATCATCAACTGGCAAGCAAGATTGGAAAGTGTTGTATACAAAGGAATTGGAAGAGATTAGGAAAGAAGATGAAGAGCTCGAGCAACTTGAAGCCCTATTTTCTAGAAGGATGCCTAAAGGTCCGTCAAGAAGTAAGTATGAAGGAAAATCTCCTTTCAAATATTTTGCATGTAATAAGATAGGTCATTTTGCATCTAGATGTTCTGAAAGGAATTCAAAATTGGAAGAAAGAACAAGAAGATCTTTTAAGTCTAACCCTGAATATCAGATCAAGCATAAGTACAGGAAATACAAAAACAAATCATGCTACTATGTTGATGAGGAAGGAGTAACTAATGAATCAGAAGAAGAACTAGCAGGAGATTTAGCTAGTGGATCCGACAATGGAAAAGACTGGGTATTTTATGCTATGAAGGAAGATGATCCAAAACCAGTTATCAAAAATGAGGAAAAGGCCCTTGCAGAAAAATTTGAATACACAGATGAATGGGTAATAGAAAATGGATGTTCTCATCATATGACAGGTGGCAAAGGAAAGTTTCTAACCCTGCAAAAATTTGATGGTGGTCAAGTCAAATTTGGTAATAACAAGGCATGCATGATCAAAGGAAGAGGAACCATTTCATTGGATAGTAAGCATAACATTGATAATGTCTGTTATGTTGAAGGTCTGAAGCATAATCTTTTGACTATAGGATAGTTTGTAGATAGAGGATTTCAATTACAATTCAAGGATGGAAAGTGCAAAATCATTAGAAAATCAAGATTGGAGATTGCAACCGGTAGATAGACAGAAGCTAACATCTTTTATTTGAACTCCGGTGAAAAGACATGTTTGATTGCACATATTGATGAAAGTTGGCTATGGAATAAGAGGTTGTGTCATGCAAATTTTGATTGCATTGTAATGATCAATTCAACTAAGGCAGTTGGAGATTTACCCAAGATTGTGAAGCCTCACAATCATGTATGTAAAGAATGTCAAATGGGTAAGCAAATCAGAACTTCTTTTAAGATAATACCTTATAAATCTAATGATGTTCTTGATTTGATTCATACTGACCTATGTGGTCCTGCTAATACAAGAATCTTTCCAGGTGATAGATATTTCACATTAATCATTAATGACTATTCTAGAATGACGTGGGTTTCTTTTCTAAGGGATAAATCTGAAGCCTTTGAGAAATTCAATATATTTAAAGCTATGTTTGAGATAGAGACAGGAATCAAAATCAAGTGTCTAAGATCAGATCAAGGTGGTGAATTCACATCCGGTGAGTTCAACAGCTATTGTGAGAAAAATGGCATTAGGAGACAGTTATCTACACCTCAGACACCTCAGCAGGATGGCATTGTGGAAAGAAAGAACAAGAACATTTTGGATGTATCCAGAAGAATGATGATGGAAGCTAATTTGCCTCATATCTACTGGAGAGAATCCGTAAGTACAATGTTTTATACATTCAACATAGTTCATATCAAGGGAGATACTGGTAACACACCTTATGCCTTATGAATTATGGTTTGGTCATTCTCCTACTCTTGAATATTTCAAAATCTTTGGAAGTAAGTGTTATATCAAACGAGATGATTCCATTGGAAAGTTTGACCCTAGATGTGATGAAGGAATATTTTTTGGTTATTCAACTAAAATAAAAGCATATAGATGTTACAACAAAAGATTGCAGAGAATTATGGAGAGCGCTAATATGAAAGTAGATGAGAAGTACAAAGACCAAGCTAAATCTTATGGTACTGAACCGGCAGTGGAAATGATCATAACTGAACCGGTAGTGCATGTACCAAAATAGAATACTGAACTAGTTACCCCGGCATCATCAAATACTCAACTGTAACTGAAGAGCATCACAGAGAACCTAAAAATCAGAAAACACCAAGGTATGTAAGGCTAAATTATGTTGAAAATCAGATCATTGGAGAAAAAAAATGGGAGTTACGACAAGGAGAAGATTAGCAAATCAAGAGGTATGTTTCATTTCTCATATTGAACTAGCATCAGTAATTAAATCTTGTAAAGATGAATTTTGGATGAAAGCTATGGAAGATGAATTAGATCAGATAGAAAAGAACAATACTTGGACTTTAGTTCCCTGACCTAAAAATCAGAATGTTATTGGAACTAAATGGGTTTTTAGAAACAAAATGAATGGGGATGGACAATTTGTAAGAAACAAGGCTAGATTGGTCTACAAAGGATATTCTCATAAGGAAGGAATTGATTATGGTGAAACTTTTGCACTGGTAGCTAGAATTGAAGTTGTTAGACTATTTCTTGCTTAAGTAGCCTATAAGAACTACAAGGTCTATCAGATGGATGTTAAGTGTACATTTCTGAATGGATAACTTGAAGAGGAAGTATTTATTGAGCAACCAAATGGATTTTTACTGGCAGGTGACAAAAATATGGTTTGCAGATTAAGGAAAGCCCTATATGGACTAAAACAGGTTCTTAGAGCTTGGTATGCAAGGTTGGATATAAGTATCTTGTGAAGCTTGATTTTATAAAAGGTAATGCTGACAGTAACCTATATTATAAGATTACCAATGATGATATTCTAATTATTGAAGTATTTTTTGATGATATCATTTTTGGAGGTGAAGAAAAACTATGCATGGAATTTTCTGATAATATCCAAAGTGAATTTGAAATGTCTATGACAGGTGAAATAAGATTTTTTCTACATTTGTGGATTACTCAGACTAACAAATGCATCTTTATCTGTCAAACTATGTATCTAATGGAATTGTTGAAGAAATTTGGTATGCAAAATTCTAAACTGGTTAGTACTCCTACGGTTACAAGTAAAAATTGTCAATTAAGGATGTATACCCTTCAGTAAATTCTACAAGATATAAATCCATGATTGGTGGTTTGCTATATTTAACTCAGTCTATACCGGATACAATGAATGCAATCAATATTGTATCAAGATTTCCAAGTAATCCAAGATAAAATCATGAAAGTGCATTAAAAAGGATATTCCAGTATTTGCAAGGTACAACTGAATATGGTTTATGCTACCCTAAAGATGATGACTTTACTTTATGTGCATATATAGATGCAGATTGGACATGTGATGTTGATGACCAAAAGAGCACATTTGATGGAGCATTCTTTCTTGGGAAGAAGTCGGTTTCATGGATCAGCAAGAAGCAGTCATGCATTTCCTTATCTACTGTTGAAGTTGAATATGTTGCAGCAACAACCAATTTTACTCAAGTGCTATAGAGGAAGCAAATGTTGAAGGATATACAACTGAGTTGTAATGATCCGTTAGTTATCCATTGTGATAACTCTGCAGATATTGAGATTTCAAAGAATCTAGTATTTCACTCCAAGACTAAGCACATATCAATAAAGAATAACTTTTTGAAAGAAAAGGTGGAAGCAAAAGAAGTCGGATTGGTCTATGTGAACACTAAAGAACATATAGAAGACATCTTCACTAAACCTTTGTCTCGGAAATCATTTGAATATTTGAGAGATGGATTGGGGGTTTCTAACCCTCTGGTAGCGACTTAAATGATGCAAATGTGCATCAATCCGGTATGCATTATTAGAGCTATCCTTTGCTCCGGATTGATGAAACAATGCTACTACTTAGGGGGAGTAGGCAGCCTTGAGATTTAGAGTTTTCATATTCTGTTTGATTCTTTGGCATTGTTGTCAAAGGGGGAGGAATATATGTGAAAACCCATTACTATTTATTGATTACACTCCTTAGGGGGAGTTTGGTGGTATTTGGTCCTTTTATTTCAAATTTGGTTCAAAACTTCATTGCTATATCATTTTATGGGAGATTGTTGGCAGTCTTCCATCGGGGGAGACTTGTTTAGCATTTTCTTGGCACTTGGATGTTTTTCACATCTAGTGTTGCCATCAATGCCAAAGGAGGAGATTTTTGGCCATATGATGGAATTGATTATGTGTTGCATTGATATTTTGTCATTGATGTCAATACTTGTTGTTATGGTTGTTTACTGGCTTCTGGTAGGAGGATTGAATTCAGAAGACAATCAATTGATTGCCACCGATATGATCTGGTTGATGGAATAAGTTTGTATGGATGGTTCATATGCTTCTTAAATGTATGTTTCTATTAGTTGGTATTGACTTGATGATCGAATGCTATCTCATGTTCTAGTGAGCTTTCTTTATTGGTTTGGTACAGGTTTCACCAGCAAAGCTTTATTGAAGATCTTTGATGTAATGCATAAGTGATGTTGGTGTAGCTTCTAGTAGGGATTAAGGATGCTGATAGTGATTGTGTTCATGTCTCGACTGATTGGTGTTAGTGATTTGGTGTGTGTGGATGTAATTTAGGTCTGGTGCTATCTAGGTTATGGACCGGTTTGCATGAAACATGTTGGTGGATCCTTGAATGCACTTCTGGGATGTTTTATTGATTGGATGATATATTTTTGGCCTTAGGCCCACATGTGTTATGATTTTATTTCAATATTATGTAATGGATCTATTGAATTATCATTTGTGTAGCTGACCTAATTGGTTAGGTCCTGGGTTGGTATAAATATATGTAAGATCTCATTGTAGACCATATGGGCAAGGAGCAAATAATGTAATAATAATTTGTGCAAAGGATTTGGTTGATCATAGGTGATCAAGTTGGGTTTATGTAAGAGCTTTTAGACCTTTGGTATTGAGCTTAACTGGAACTATAATCTGGCATGTTTGATGCTATCATCGACAGTTCTTCTCTCTAGATTGTAGTCCAAATATCTTGAGGTGGTTGACATCTCTATAGTTAGTGAGACTCCATTGTGATGAGCAGTGTGCTCTAGACAGTGTTCCTTCCTACATGTGTAGGCCCCTATTGTAATCATATACTTGTTGCAGAAGTATCATCTGACTATGGGTAGGGTTTCCCACCGTGGTTTTTCCTCATTGATTTTTTCCACGTACAAATCATGGTGTTATGTGCTATGGTTGCATGGTATTGATTCTTTGGTTTTCATTTATGCTTTAATGCTTAATCAGCTATACCGACATAAGGTTTTAAGTGCTTTAATTCACATAATTTGTTAACAACTAATTCAGCCCCCCCTCTTAGTTGTTCTCCAGTTATCCTAACAAACTATACATATTAGGGTTACAAATATTGAATAAAAATCATATAACCTACCCTACTCCAAAGAGGAAGAAACAAGATATTTCTTTGGATGATTTTCACTTTGGCCAACTCATCTTGGCAAACCCTAAAGTTGTTAAGAAATCCAAAACTTTTTCTAGAGTCATGGTGGATGAGGCAAGAAACAAATATCTGGAGGTAGAAATCCCTCCTCAAGGTAAATCAATTGAATAAATTCAAGGATCGGATTATGTGGTGGGAGAATTGAGCTTGGGAAGCAAACTCATGAAAGTTGCAAGGAAGATGCTTAAGAAGCACTTGAATCCTTGATGGTGAGATGTGATAGAGATAAAGAAATCAAAGGTAAGTTTGAGGTTCAAGTAGACCATCTCACCATTCATTTGGTCAAGGTAAATCAATCCTCATAAGCGATTGAACTAGTAGGCTTTTTGGTTGATGAGGAAGCTGTCAAGAGTGCCAAGAGAATTGGAGCATAGGGGAAGGCTATCACTGCATGGATAGATTTTTAGAATGTTGTCATAAGAAACACACCTTGTAAGTTCTTTTTTCAAGTTTCTAAGTATTTTAAACAATGGGAAGTCCCAATTGGACCAAACACAATGTAATTCCCGTCAAAATACCCTAGAGAAACTAACCATCTAATATGCAAATAGAGAAATTTTTTATTTTTAAACATCTACTAATGCAACATATACAACTAACTACTCATGCGCATTGACATTCATTAACAAGGTAAACAATTAACCATCATGAACATATTCACCAAAGTACTATACGCAAGGGAAAATAAATACAACTCTACAATTAATCTTCCCTAGGGTATCTCAATGCCATTACCTAATCTATCCATAGAGCATAATCACATCAAGAATATATCATCATAAGTATAACATCATCATGATTACTACCATCATATAATGAATTTTAATACAACTATCATTATCTCTTTTCATGCACACATAAGATTATTTGCTAGACTATCTATCATGATTCCTTTCCTATTAACGCAAAAGTCAATAACCCCTTAGATTCATTTTTGAAGCACCAATTCAAATTTTCCTAATCCCATTCACTTATTCAACATCCTAGCATCACTACTCCCTTTCCAATACTAGTTACCACATTACTAATATTTTTCCTTAATCATCATAGACATTCACATAATACTAAATTCATATCCATAGAAACAATTCCATTAATGAGCATTATCCATGATACAATAATATGTTCACCTAATATATCATCTACCATTACACATGAATATAATATCAATTTACATCAAGGAGCATATCTCTCAACCACAATACAATTATCTCATGAATTATACAAGTACATAGCCATATGAATCTTATACATCCATCTGCTACAAGTTTTGATCCATAGTTGAAGAGATAAGAATCCACATCAATGCACAAGAGCATGCAATGAATAACATCCCAATGGAATAAGGCATCAAACCACACAAACATGTGGAACCATAAGGAACCACCCCCATTCTAGGAGATGACACAAGATCCCACACACACTCTAGTTCTAGGATGACAACTAACAACCAATGGATAACACTCCACACATCACACGGCTAAGTCAAGGCTCAAGAATCATAAGACCTCCATAGGCTACTCAACAAACTCAAGACTCAAGGTGCTAGGAGCTACATGTAGGGAAAGAATGTCATCACATGCTATCCTCCCATAGAAGGGGACAATGCCACACCCTGATAGACATGTGGAATCATCTCAACCTTGAAGGAGTAAGGGAGATTAGCTTACCTGAGTCACCACTTGGCCTTCCCAATCCTATCCTAGATTACCACCCCTAGGAAAGGCATTGGGGCCACCATAACCATTTATTATCTTATTATGGTGAATTACTATTACCCAACCCTCGTAGAATCAATTAATTGAATTATCACTTGATTAAAAGGTAAACTCCCAATGAGATATTCTGGTGATCTAGACCCCAGGTAACCTAGCTGTCTACTCCTCGCAACCCCAGTCACTCACTTGGAAGCCCACTCCCCCTAGCATACACCTAGACCTTAGGGTGGCAACCCATACAAACATAATATAATATAACCAAGGGCTCTCAATAATACATATCAGGTTATCCAAGGTTCTAAATCAGATAAACAACATCAAATGCCATCATAGAAGCCTCATATATAGTATACAATTAAATCCATAATAACAAGATCATATCCAATATGAGCTCGAGTAAATAACACATAAAATCCATTGTAACAAATAAATCAATCTTCGGACAACTCAAGAACCCTGATAATCAAAAGACAACAGCCTTTGGAAAGAAACAAAATTAAATAATCAACTTAGAAAACCCATAAATGATCAAAAACATAAAAGACAGGGTAGTTTAGCGCATCCAAAGGAAATAGTGGGGCATTGACCAATTTTTTCAGCACATCCACCAAATCTTAAAGTGCATAGACCAATTTTAGTAGCGCATGGAACAATTTATCTGGCACATATTCCAGAGCATGAAACTGACTCAAGGACGACCCAAAAAACATAAGATAACTCCGGAAGTTGAATTCAATGCCTATACCAAGGGCGAACTATATAAAAAAAGGCATAAATAGAACATTAACATGAAATAAACCAAATTATCAATCAAAAAATTAGCAACAACAAGACACGGGAATTCATCAACAACTCATACCCAATAATTACATAGGGACATCTCTACAAGACAACATGGCTAGGTCCAATGCTAATATAATATATACTCAGGCACTGCAAGCATTCTCAGAAAATATAAACAAAGGAAATGATCCTTTCACATGCATAGAGAAAACATATGAGCCATATATGATAATCTTAGACTATGTAAATACAACATACAATACCCCAATAAATATTCTTTCTTAAGTTATATATACAACCTCTCAATATTATCATTTCAAGCCCTGCAACAATCTTTCTTAGACACGGAGCAGACAAAATTTTCAAAAATAAAATGCAAGAGGATTAAAGCTCCAACCTAGAAATTGAAGAAAAGGTCTAAGAAATTTGATGAAGACAAATCTACAAATTCTCCAGCCAAGCCAAACAAAACATCAAGCAACAAAATCCAAATTCCTCAATTCGCAGAAAAATTCCTATCAAGGCTAACCCTGACAAATACTCAGGAAAACCAATAAATAGAAAATCAAGAAACAAAACTATAGAAAAATTCATCCAATCATAATAATAAATTAAATATATTTCTTACCAACCAATTGCAAATACCAAGGCAAGAAGGGCTTCGGCCCTGGCTCACACGGTCTATGGAGGAGGCTTAAGGCATGGGTATGCTCCCCATGGTCTCGAGTTCGAATCCGCAAGTCAAATCTCTCTGATTGTGTAACTGTCCTATGAGAGGGTAAGTGCGCACCAAAGGATTAGTCTCGCTATGGCGGGGACACCTCCCGATCATGAATCAAAAAAAAAATACCAAGGCAAGAATATAAAATATTATTTAATTAACTTACCCGATTATCTCAACCAATGGTAAAATAGGGAAGGTAGAATAAATAATTATTTAAATAACCCAATAGGGTAAATAGGGAAATAGAAATATAATCAACCAATTAATTAAATAACCAAGGCACAATAAAATATAAAGTCCTAGATAAATAATTAAACCATAGCACTTGAAATAAATATTAAAGCCACAACTTAATAAATAAATAAATATTAATTAATAATTAATCTTTGATATTGTTGATCATTCAAAATTTGAAAATTTGCATAATACAATGAATTCAAAAATTTTGAATGCGAAAAGCAGAAACACTTCTACAAAACCTCTGAAACATCTTCGCGGGCAGGGGAGGTATCTCGGGCAATGGCAGAATAGTTTTTCTCCTCTAGCGGTCCAAAAAAATGCTATACACTCCGCAAACAGTTTCGATGCCCTAAATTCAAATGCTACAGGAGCTAATGCTATGACTTTACTTCTCAATGAAATTAGTAAAATGGCTCTGAGGGCTTCGACTGGTCGACTCCCTGACCTAAAGCAAGCAGAGGGCCCCTCCTCTTCTTCGGCAAGGACAGTTTGGATGCATACTTTGAGGATGACAAGGTCTCCCTGTAATACTCATGGAAATACTTCTTCTCAGAAGAAGGAGGTTTTCCAAAATAACTCAAGGGTTATATTGAAATATGGGGACCCTAATAAAAAAAGGTCTTCCAGAACTCCTCTCCCTTGGGCAGAGACTGTCTTTCGAAACCATGATGATGTGGCTTCTAGAGCAAATAGAACCACACTAGGGGTCAGAAAGCCCTACTCAATTGTTTCAAATTTCTCCACCAGAAGAAGGGAGGGTTTTGACCCTAAGAAATGTCCTTTAAACATCCAAAAGTCATTCGGCATCAATACAGATAACATTTTGATAATAAGTGGCAAACAAACTGATGAATTATGGGAATGTTACAATGCTCGAGGACTCTTTGGCAAATGGTTTGGTTATGGAGCTTCTTCCTCTAAGGTCCTACAATGGCTGAAGTCCTTCACGGGAAATTAGATAAGTATCACGAGCCTAGATAATGATTTTTTATTTATCAAATGCAATACTATGGATCTCAAAAACAATTTACTTAAAATAATCATAGATATTTTAAGGGTTATTGTTTCAAATTTTTTAATTGGAAACCCAATTTCTCCCCCACAGACTTTGAGAAACTTAGGGTTCCAAAGTGGTTTCGATTTCCTAATATGCCGGTACAATTAATCCATAGCCATGTCCTTAAAAAGTTAGGGGATTTTCTAGGAGGTTTTGAAGGCTTGGAGGATAATTATCTGGAGTCTTCTGCTATTAAAATTTTAGCCAATGTTGAGATAGGAAAATCAACATTTGAACCCATCAAATTATCACAAACCACTCAATATATGAAATTAAACCAAAGATCCTCGTGGAAGGCTTCATTCCCAGGACTGTAATCCCCCCTTCTCAAGAGTCAAAGAAAATATGCCACAAGGCAAAGAGGGATGTGGAATTAAACATAAAATTCAACCCTAAGGGTGGATTTATGTTTAACAAACAAAATATTTGGGCCAAGGTATCAAAAAACATTCATAATAAAGCAGATAGCGAAAGGAAAAACATTAACAGTGAAATCACTCTTAATGAACCAGTAAAGGAGCATCGAAGGATAGATATTTTGAATAAACAGAGTGATTTGCAAAATACTATACCATTAGCAGATATGGCATCCACAAAATTAAATGATGAAGGCATATTTAATAGCCCCCTAAAATTCGAGACCAATCCCAATAACCAGGAGGCTTTATTAGCTCAAGATAAGATTCCACTGGAGAAGGATGTAGCACTAAGCAACCTTGTCCCGAATACGGATGTCAGGGTTAAAGGTCAAAAAGAAAAAGGAAAAGAACAAGAACAAAAAAGGCAAAGGAAAAAAAAAAAAAAAAAAGAACAAAAAGGAAATAAATCACAACACAGATAACAGTATTAAGGATGTGGATGTGGACGCGAGGAGAGAATTAGAAGATAAATGTATACTTGAGTATGTGGGAAACTCTATCACAAATGACTTCATTGAACTATTTATTGATGAGATAGTTGATGAAGAAGAACTAGCATTACAAAAAACACTGCTAGCGAGGGAGTTATACAAACCTGACACTGAGGATTTAGGGAATAACCCCATTGTTGATATTACAGCCGAAAAATTGGAATGCCTAGGGATAGCTAACTCCATAGAGAACTGCTCCCCCCCAAACTATGCCACTGAACTAAAAAAGTGGGGGAGGAAATCCATTTCTGAATTACTTACCAGAGCTAGATGCGTTGTGGGTCAGACTAAAATCATAAACCTTTTTGAGGCAAAGAAGGGGAAGATCCTTCCCACTGAATTATGAAACTCCTTACGTGGAATGCTAGGGGCATGAACGCCCCTAACAAGCAAAGTATCTTAAAGCGATGCATTGCTAAATACAACCTAGAATTATTCTTAATACAAGAGACCAAACTAAATAATAGTGAGCTAACAAACCTAAAGAAAAAATTAGGTATCAGAGAACTTGAAGGTCAAACTGCCTATGGAGCATTTGGTGGATTGGCCATTATACGGGACCCTAGGCAAATTTCCTTCAAACTTATAAGTAGAAATCTGAATTGGATGTGTGGAAGGGTTTCAAGCATTAAAAGTAACTTAAACTTCATTATAATTAATGTTTATGGCCCTATCCAAACATAAGCAAAAAAACAAGTTTGGGATGAAATTGAGAATTTCCTTCTAAGTGACACTAAACAAACATACCTAATTGGTGGGGATTTTAATCCAATTTTGGATACCAAGGAAAAATGGGGCGGAAATAATAAAATGACCTAATCATGTTTAGATTTCAGAAATTGGACTCATAAATGCAACTTGTTGGAATTAAAAGCCAGAAATGAAGCCTTCACCTGGAAAAACAGAAGACAAGGCTTCTGCAACATTGCAGAAAAACTTGATAGATTTTTCCTGTGTGGAAATCTGACATAGTCTTCTGAATCCTCTATCCTCCCGTTCTCAGGTTCGGACCATTTTCCGGTCCAATTAATTATTGCAAAAGAACTAAGACCGACAAAAACTCCCTTTCGCTTTGAAAAAATGTGGCTCAGAGATGAAAATTTATTACAACTTATTGAAAATTGGTGGAATGAAACTAAAGTCATAGGTTCCAAAACTTTCAAAGTAGATACCAAACTTTAAAATATTAAGCAACAATTAACAATTTGGAATAAAGAACACTTTGGAAATATCTTCGCACAAAAAATAGAGATTGAGAAATAGATGGAGATTATTAATTAAGAGGTGATCAAGTATGGGATGAATAACACCCTTTATCAAAAAGAAAAAATCAATTTGGCTCGGTATGAAGAAATCTTAGCTCGTGAAGAAATTTATTGAAAATAGAAATCTAGGGATAATTGGCTTGAGGCTAGTGATAGAAACACAAGCTTCTTTCATAATAGCACAAAACATCGCAGAACTATAAATAGAATCAAGAAGATTAAACTGATATTAGGGGACTCTAGTGAAAATCCTGAGTTAATAGCCAAGGCAGCAGTTGAGTATTTTGAGACTATCCTTAATAATCGGGAGGGCTCCAAATGGACTAAGGAGAGTGACTTCTTAAAAAACATTCTGAAACTAATATCTAAATAACGCAACCTAATGCTTAACAAAAAACTAACTTTGGAAGAAGTTGAATCAACTTTATTCCAAATGGGTCCTGATGGGTTCCCAGCACATTTTTTTTTTAAATGTTGGAGTTTCATGGGCAAGGAAATCACTGAGGCCCTAGAAGGGATGAGAAACTCAGGTAAAATTCTCAAAGAACTAAACAATACATTCATATCTTTAATCCCAAAGAAGGAGATTGTGGATATTTTTGAGGACTATCACCCAATAGCCTTATGTAACACCCTTTATAAATTACTCACAAAAACAATGGCAAATAGAGTACTCACCCTTCTTCCTATAATAATTAGTGAAAAACAGACAGGTTTTGTGCCTAACAAATCCATTTATGATGGCATAATCATTGCTCAGGAAGCTATCCATTCAATACAAAACAATAAAGTACCAAGTATGTTGATTAAATTGGACATTAAAAAAGCATATGATAAAGTAGATTGGCACTTTCTTTGCAAATGTCTGGAATCTTTCAGGTTTAATAAGCAATGGATTAATTTGGTCTTTGAATGTATTGCTACTCCTAGGGTTTCAATCCTAATCAATGGGGCCTCAGAAGGCTTTTTTGAAATCTCTAGAGGTCTCAGACAAGGGGATCCCCTCTCCCCCTTTCTTTTCATTATAATGGCAGAATCACTGGGAAGAATGATCAATTGGGCTAGAGAAAGGGAACAGCTAACTGGTATTAAAATTACCTCTAACCTGGAACCTATCACCCATCAACAATTTGTTGATGACACCATGTTGTTTGGATCGAGCAATCCTATAGAGGCAAAAACAATTAAAAAAATTCTGAATAGCTACACCAACATCTCTAGTCAAGAAATTAACACCTTGAAGTCTAACATTACTTTTTTCAACACAAATAAAGAACTACAAAAGAGAATTCTTAAAATCCTTCAATATAAAGTAGGAGAATTACTGTGCAAATACTTGGGGCTCCCCATAGACAAGGGTATTAGATCATCCTATCTCTAGAATCAGGTTGTCTCCAAATTCACGAATAGAATATCCTCATGGAAAGGAGAATGGTTATCCTCTGCTGGTAAGGCCACTATGATCAAGGCGGTCCTCTCAGCTATGCCTATTTACCAACTCTCATGTATGGACTTCCCTGCTTCTAAGAGAAAGGAAATTACAAAACACATAAGAACTTTTTTTTGGAAAGGCTCTGAAGACAAATTTAGACTTCCACTGATCACTTGGGATAAGATATGCTTACCTAAGGAGATGAGAGGCTTGGGCATCAAAGACCTTAATATCCAAAGCAAAGCGTTGGGGGCTAAGTTAGTTTGGCGTATGTATTCTAACCCCATTGTTAAATGGGCACGCACCCTTTATAACAAATATCTGCATAACCAAGATCCTATAAGTATCTTCAGGATAGCCCACCCTCCTAAGGGCTCTAGAATTTAAAACTTTATGCTCGACTGTAGAATTATCATAACAGACAAGCTAACATGGTGCATTGGCAATGGGCAGGATGCCCTTTTTTGGAGGGATTCCTAGGGAGCTCATCCTCCCCTCAATTCTCTTCATAATTTCAATAAAATCATACCTACCCTTGAAGAAATCTGGGGTGTTCATGTACAAGATTATGTGGAAGAACTCAGCATTGGGCGCCTTAAAACATGGAGATGGAAATCAACAGACCATCTAAACATTCCGGCCCAGGAGAAATCCCTCCTATCTAAGATCCTAGCCTCAAGGAATGTTGCCCTCTCTTCTGAGGCAAATAAACTGATATGGGATGGATCCAATAAGCGGATATATGAAACAAAGGATGGTTATAAACATTTGCTAAATAAAAAACACAATCCACGCTCCAACCTACCCTTAACTTTGTTTTGGGATAATAGGTGCCTTCCGAAAGCAGGTCTGTTTGCATGGATGGCTATTCAAAACCGAATCCTCACCAATGATACCTTTAAGAAACTTGGATATGAAGGTTCGAGCAGGTGTCCATTATATGAAAAGGAAGACAAAAATTCCAACCATCTCCTGGTAACCTACGATTATGTTCATAATTGCTAGGGATGGTTAAGAAATCAGCTGATTTGGTATACCCCTATTCCTAATAATATTTCTGATCTTTTCCACGCTTGGCCAATCCAGAACAAAGGCTGCATGTTTCAAAATTTATGGATCATTGGCCCCTCCATTATGATCTAGGAAATCTAGAAGGAAAGAAATAGGAGGATTTTTAAGGATAGTAAAATGCAATGGTATCATTTGACCAATAAAATTGAAGCCACCATAGTTGAAATAATAAATAACTAAACCTCAAATTATCAGAGAGATGTCAACATGACCCACTGGGATGAAAAAATGAAACTAAGATGGAATGGTCTAAAGATTCCCCCCTTCATTGGCAAAGGTCCCTCATCAAACTGGATGTTATGTAAGGAATGTAAGTGGCTCCCTCTTATTAGTGGATGGTTTAAACTAAACTTTGATGGTGCCTCGAGGGGCAACCTGGGGAGAGCGGGTCTTGGCTGCTACCTTCACAATTCAAATGGGAAGGAGGTGGCCTATATGGCTCTCCCCTATGGCAATTGCACAAATAATGTAGCAGAAATGCAAGCACTTGCTCTTGGAATTAATCTAGGCATTATACTCAATATTAAGAGGATCATCATTGAAGGAGACTCGGCCATTATCATCAATGGCCTTAGAAAAGGGGCTATGCTTGATTGGAAGCTAAATTCCTCCTTGGCCAAAATAATGACAAACATTAAAACATTTGACAGGGTCATCTTTAATCATATTTATAGGGAAGGCAACAAAAGAGTTGATTCCCTAGCTAACTTGGGAGCTAATGGCAAGACAATAATTCATGTAGCTCCTAACATTAACTCTTAAAACAATATTTACAACTAAATGGAAAAATATAAATAGCTCTCATTCCACATGATAGCTATCACATAAAAGGCTCATAATCTCAGCAGGAGCCAATCCATAACCCTCAAAATCCTCTGATTGTAATCATCTCAGGCTCCATAGTAATTAAACTAACTCACTTCACAATTTTATCAAAACCCTCCCACACATAGCAAACTTCAAACATTCAAACTATAACCAGATAAATAAACATACACACTTTTAAATATATATATATATATATAAATATATATATATATATATATATAAATATATATATATATATATATGTATATATGTATATATGTATATATATGTATATATATATATATATATGTATATATATATATATGCATATATATATATATAAAAATATAAATATATATACATTTATATATTGGTGTGTATATATATATACATAGATTTATATAAAATGGTTATATATATATCAAAATTCACATTTAAACTATTCATATATATATATATATATATATATATATATATATATATATATATATATATATATATATATATATATATATATATATATATATATATATATATATATATATATATATATATATATATATATACACACACAAATATAGACTTATATATATAAATATTAAATCATTAATTCATGTTTAAAACCCGAAATCAATAATATTAATTAGCAAACATTATCATATTTAAAATATATATTATCAACACCAAAACATACCTATAGAACACTTTACCTTAAACTTGAATTAATTAAATTTTCATCAAGATTTGAGGTTTAGCTATCAATCATAAACACTAACCCTAGAGGCTTATATGTCCCTCATCTCACGGAACAGAGACCGATTATTAACTTAGCAGGCAGCGGCACTCATATCTAGTCAAAGTAATTATATAAAAATTAACTCCTAGATAGGAGAACTTGATCATTAAAGCAAGCATGATCCCCAAGAAATCCTGCTCATGATGAAAAGTCAGGGCTTTGGTGTGAGGCGTACTCGTCTGATCATCCGCCAAAATTAATTAGGGCTCCTCTACACAATTTTCCATCATACGATGCATCATTTAAGGATATGCACTATTTCCTAACCAATAAAAATCATACAAAGTCAGTTACGGCTTGCGTGTATTTAGTAAGAATGAGCAAACTTAGCTCTTTGACATCATTAACCCATTCGGCTATTAACCAAGCTTCAGGTTCAATTTAAGGAGCTCTGTAATCCAACAAAGACCTAGGATTGAGGAAAATTGGTGATGGATACTCCGATTAAACTATGCAGTATGAAAAGGTAAATGGCTTTTGAAGGGGCTATTACCAGAGATCGCCTTAAGCGCATTATGCATCTTCCCCATACCTTAGTGATTGATGCAGTTGAGAATATTCTGGGCCCGGACTTTCTCACAAATTCAGACAGAACCAAGGCCAACACGGATGTGGCCACCATGTTTCTTGCTATGACAGTTACATCCACCAAAATCACGAGGTTACAAGTGTTCTATGTAAAGAGGTCTTCACTGCCTCTGTCTTGGGTGATCTGGAGCGGGTTTTAGTCAACATTGACAATGAATGGACTATCCCTCGACCGCGAAACTATGATATTCTCATTTGAAATAACCGACCGGTTCCTCATTTCCCTATCATCTCCACGGATGGTGAGTCTTTCACTAGGGAAAGGATTGAGGCAATCAATAGATATGTCAACTTTTTGCTCTACTTATTTCATGTGCAACACCCTCCAAAATCCACTTGGTTTGAGGACTTCCTCAAAGCCGAGGGCCTGGTTCTCGACGATGAGAATGCTTCTACCTCGACTTATGGGTCGGAGTAAGTAGGCTCGGCCTCCGGTGTGTGCATGGGACCATTTTTGATAGTAAAATAGAGTTATTTTTGCATGGGATAATATTATCACTAACTGTTTAGATTATATGGATGATCCAAGTAGATTACTATTTCTATGAAAAATAGTGTTATATCTTTAGTTAACAGAGACTAGGGCAAAGACAGTACCTAGTATCGAATCTTAAAAACATACCTAAGCGACCTACAGGACACTAAATTAGTATGATTTTCACTAAGACTAAATAGGCATAATGGAATATCTGTTTATATAGACATATATTAGCATTCTATTTGGGATACCTAGCAATGTGAATATATACTCTAGATATTTACAAGTATTTGGATGCATGCATTTACTGGTATTTACTCACATTGATGGAAATCATATCAGGATGGGTAATATTGGCTTATTTTAGAATATCAAATAATGGTTGTAGTACTCAAGTGCCATTTGTGGAAGATTTCTATATTGTGATATCCTGCTGTCATATCTTAAGACTATGGTTTATATGTGGCTAACATGCAAAATTCAGATAATCATTTACTTCGTTATCTTCTCTACTATAAATCTATAGGGAAGGGGAGGTTGGAATGACCGAATCTCTTTTTACCTACTCTTGTTATTGTAGCCTGGATCTTATCCTTTACTAGGGATAGCATCTAGGAGCATAAACAAGAGTTGGTAATCTGGAGATTCATTTTTTGTTGGGTCATAGGCCGATCATGATTGGGCCTAAGATATACGAAATAGGAAACCCAATTCCATTTAAAGTTTTTACACCTCTTTATTTTATGATCTGTGAGGATAGGTTTCATAAGATATTTTATTATGGTAACTTTCTAAGCTTTACGGATAAAATCTCATTTGAAATAATTGACTAAACAATACTAACAAATCTACCAAGTGTTTGAGAAACTAACCATGCAGGCCAAACAAGTATATCTCGGGCAATTAAGGGATACTATATACAACCAAAGAACAACCTCAGAGCCAAGTCGCTGGAAGTTGTGGAAAAATGATTATTGAAATTATAATTTAGGGCTTGTAAGGGAAGGGAAAAATAGAAACACCCTCCCACTTGATCACCATGGCCCAGGGTGATGATGTACTAAAATATGTAACTATTGTATAAGGTTAGCTAGACTATGGTCCCAGGCAAGGCTGGAGGTTTTCTCGCCTCCACTCTTTCCTACCGGCACCTGCATGAGTGGAGGAATGTATAATTTCAAAATAATTAATAAAATTCTTGGCCTCGGCCTCTTACCGATCAAAAAAAAAAAAATCTTTAATATTAAATCATTAATAAATAATTCTTAATAACAATCTCACATTATTATTAAATATTAATATCAACGATAAATTTAATTTATTATTATAAACTATATGAGCCAATTAATTAATTAATAATTAAATAACCAATAATCACAACTCCTCAAGGCCACTCAATAAGGGGTAACATAAAATACCACATGGCGACTCTAATCACAAAACTAAGACTGAAAGGATACCAACTTAGACCTAAAGTGTAAAATGGGATTTCATGTCACCTCCGATGAACTTGCCTTTGGGATGAAGACACGCTCAGACCTGTGAAGCCAGGTGAAGTTGATGTTTGGTACCTGCCAACCTATCACCCAAACACAACAACATATACAATAACATATAACATGAAATAAACAAACAAGTGAAGGGGAATCACAATGTCATATCATTCTCATTAATGAGTGGTATGACATGGTCCCTATCACAAATGCAATAGAAGACAATCACGACAACCAAGAACTACCATAATCATCATCATATCCAATATAATCATGAAATAGGATTAGTACATAGTATGATACCATCAAATAATCTTAAATTAGACTAAGCTATATCAATATGATCCATTGATGTACAAAAAGGAAAGATGAATCAAGGAGGGGCACTACGCATAAGATCTAATATCCTAGGAGTTACAGGTACAAGAAAAGGACCTTGATGATTGGCTCAAGCTAGAGAATTTTGAATTGGATGTTCTCATGCATAGTGGGGTCATTCCTACCCACCAAATGTATGTTGAGAAATGGGAAGCCCTAGAATACAAGATGGATGCTTTTGAGCAATTGATCAAGGATCTTCAAAAAACTCAAAAAGAGTACAATGGTTAAGGGCTTGACATTGTTAATAAGGTTTTTGAGTTTCCATGGAAGTTATTGGATGAGTATCAAAACCTTCTTCCCATTAACTCTATTATCCAAGAATTTAGTTTACTAGTTAGTGCAGAAGTGGAGAGAGAAGAATGCACAGTATCTTCTATTGACAAACTACTAGATTTCTAGGTGATATTGGATAATTTGAAATCTCTTATGAGGAAACATAAGAAAGGATATGTTAGCATAGCATAGATTCAATCACTTGAGTTCACGCCATCATTAGCCACATCAAAGGACCTAATGAATTGCAAAAGTAGGATACCCTCGAGAAATTTGAAGAGTTCCTTAAAAAGGAGAATAGCAATGGAGAAGTGTCTAAGGACACTTAGTCATTTTTTCCATGCTTTCCAAGAGTAGTTGCATTTTAGTAATTGACATGTACATCTCCTTTTTTATTAATTTTTTGTATAAAGACATAGCACAAGTTCAGAGTCAAGTAGTACTATGCTTTTGAAACAATCAAAATTAGTTGTAGGACCCCTAGATTTTCTCAAGGTTTTTTCTCTATATAAAGTAGAAGCCTCATTATAAATATATCATCTTTTGGCTAATGTATCAAAATTTTGTCAGATTGTAAAGCTTTCTAAGACTTTATTCTTTCAAGTGAAATCTGAAAAATTCAATCAATAAAGGAATAGAATTGTTTACCAATATTTATCTGGATTCACTTTATTTTATGGTGAGATTGCTCTTATGTCTTTTTCATCATATTATTTTTAAAGAATGAATAATGTTGTGTATGTTAGGATTCCCAAAGATACTGAGAGGGGGGGTGAATTAGTATCTAACTGGTTATAAGATTTTCTTAACTTAAAACATGTAAAGCATATCAATACTGTATACTGGTAAACAAGAAATAATGCAATAAACATCTAGATAATAGCAACCATGTGAAAAACACACCATAACATAGTAGTTTAATGAGGAAACCCGGTGTGGGAAAAACCTCAGTGGGATTTGTGACCCACAATATTCACTTACTGGCCAATAAGAGAATATTACTGCTACAAGAGGGGCCTGCACATGCGGGAAGGCCAAGTGCCTAGAGCTCACTGATCAATTACAAAATGGGAAGTCTCACTGACTTACAAAAATGGATTATATAAATATAATGTCTTGTATTGCTTCAAAATAGCATCTACTATGCTAGATTCAGTACTGGTTTAAGCTCTGCTTTATACATAAACCCTTAACCTATAATTCGCATAATAGGTCTGCCTTATTTCGCCTATCTTCTTTCTCTTAAAATGTTCTATAGTGATCTCATACATATATGAGTCATTTTACAACTTGCCAAGTTTGCTTAAAATGATTTTACAATAATTTACAAAATATATTATAAACAAAATTCAGGTCGACTTATGTGTCGGTATACTTCCTTTCACTGCCGGTGGTCTATGTGTCGGTGTAGAGTCTGACCTTGCTAGTGCCGGTAAATTGTCTTGCTGGTGTCATAGGATTGTAAGGTTGCCATCAATGACAAAACCTTCAATCACCTACAATATCTCATTGGAGTGTGCATTTGCCAACAATCTCCCCCTTTGGCATTAATGGCAATACTCATGAGAAAAATCCAAAAATTGTCATTCAAAAAGAATCTGCAAGAATTGTCTTGCCAAAAATTGTGTACCAAAATAATATGTGCTCCCCCTGAGCTGATGATCCATTTGCTGATTATTTTTCTCATTACCACAACTCCCCCTTTGGCATCAACGACAAAGTTTGTCAAAGTGTTAATTGAGTGTGGTTTCCAGCTTTATCCTTGTAACCGGTTGGTTACAATCTGAAAAAGATCTGCCAGTACTAGATTTAGGCTCTTAATGAACCATTTGCTATCTTTTAATGCGGCCTTTGTCCTCTGAATTGTACCGGTGAGGTGTTGCATTTTCTCTGCCAGTGTTTTCTGTCCTTGAATTAAAGCATTAGATATTTCTTTTCTTAAGGAGGCGAGGTAGTCTAATTCTGGATTTACTCTCCATTTTAGATCTTTAGCCTTTCCTTTTATTCTCTCCTTTTCTCTTTCCATCTTTAGAAGTTCCTCCTCGAAAACTGTTATTTTCTGCTCAAAAATTGATAATGGTTTAGATGAATTAATGAAATTATCAGCTACTTGATTTATTTCTTCTTGTATCTTGCTGATCTTCTAGTCTATATCTACTGTCAAAAAGTTAGTTTTACATGTATCTCTGTACAAGGTTTTAAATTCCTTCAATGTACTACATAGTTCTGGTAAAAGAGTGTCAAATTGTCTTGTACACTTCTTTATTTCTTCTTCAAAGAATTTGTGATTTTCCTTCTCTAGTCTCTCCTTGAATGCTTCCTCTTTTATTTGTTCAACTGTCACAATGTTGTCAGTAATATACTTAGACAATGTGTCAAGTTGATTCAAAGAATCTTTATTATCTACATTGCACTTAGGTGCTATCATTTTCAAGATTGGAATTGTGTCATCAATTGCTTTGTATGCTTGTGAACTACACTCTGTTATCTTCTTGATAGAATCTAAAAGAACTTCTGTCACATTTGATTTAAAATCTGTAGTGGAAGAACCAACAATCTATATTCTGCCAGTGGGAGCAATATATTTGCTTGTGGTGACCTTTGGTAGGTCAGTTTATGTTTGCATTTCTTTAAACAAAGGTTTGGATTGCTCAGCTGTTGTTGGTGACACTGTCTCTGCATGAACCTGTTGTTGTGAGGGAGCCTGTTGCTTTGAGGGAGCCTGTTGCTCTGCTTGTTTCTCACCTGGTGGTTTACCTTCTATGCTATCTGTTACCAGTGGCTCATTTTCCACATCTATTTTTCTTGTTGAATCCTTATCTACCACAATATTGACTTTCTGAGTGTCAATGTTCATTGTATATAACACCTCAAAATCTGGATTTGTGTCCTCATGTGATGTGTCCATACTCTCATTAGCTAGTTGATTGTCAGTGGTAACTACCGGTGGAGTATCTAGAGGCGGTGGGGATAAGTTATCTGTTATTTTTATGCTGGGTGGACCACCAACCTTACCTTTTCCCTTATCCTTATCTTTTTGGTATAGTTTGATGGGTTTAAGATTTTGATATTCTTCCTGCTTTTCCTTCTCTACAAGGAATATGTCCCATGCATTAGTTGTTTCCTCTGCAACCTCATTCACTCTATCAACCATAAGTGCTACATGTCAGTGCGCAATTGAAAATACTAACCAGTTAGCCTCAGAGATCAATTTATCTATCTCATCAGGTGAGTTGACAGGATGTACAGCAAGTAGTTTTTCAATTTTTATTTTCTTATCAATCTCTACAACAGCTTGCCTTCTAGCTTTAAGTCTTTTGAACAGTTCTGTCGGTAATTCATCCACAACTTGCATCAAAAATTTATTGTAAATATCCAAGTGTAGGATTACACTGTTTTCAACTTTTTCTTTATCATCAGTTGATAATGAGTCATATAATTTGTTGATGTTTTTCATCTTTTCATCCTCTATAATTTCATTGAGAAGTTTGTCAATTGGAGCAATGGTTTGTTGAGTCTTCTTCTTGGGCGTTCACTTCTTCTTTGGAGTTAATTTCCTAGTTGTGAGCCTTACTGCCTGTTGTTTCTGTTTGGTTCTTCTAGGAGAAGGTGTAGATACCGATGAAGGTTTCTTTTTTCTCACAACTCTTTTGAATGCAGTTTCACTTTCCGAAGAATTTCCAACCAATGAAAGGTGAGTTTCTAGTTGAAGTGCTTCTAACTCATCTTTAGTAATACCAGTTTGTTTGAGTACATCATCCTTAATAGCTTTTGCTTGCTTGGATCCTCTTCTAACTGTTGCTTCCACCTTCTTAACCCTTTTCTTTGATTCAATTTGGTTTTCAATAGTCTCAGCACTGCCAAATACCTCTTCTTTAGGTTCCTTAGGTGCTTCTAGGAGGGCTTTTGCATATGTTTCTATTATATGGTCATCAGTTTCATACCCCATTTCAGTAACCCAAATGGTTCTTGGGATAACTGTCTCCATCCAAATTTCATCCTTCTTTATAACAAAACAAATTTCATCCATATACTTGTTTACAATTTCTTGTGACAATCTAACTCTGGTCTTCATTCGGGCCTTCAATGCCTGAAAATACTCATCTATGTTCTTTTCTCTATTCTCTCCCATGTTGTTTAGTAAATCTGATAACTGTTTGCCTATCGGTATATCAAAACCAAGATTTATGTTACCAATACTGGGTACTTGTTTGGTTATGTGTAGCATTAGACAAACAAGTAGGTTTCCAAATCTAAATGTCCCCTTTTTGTCTTTCTTTATCTTTCCCAAATTGCCAATTAGTTCATCTTTAAGCCATTCGCACACATCTATTTTTGCATTATTATTAACCATGTCATAGGCACTCTTTATGAATAGGCTAGAGACTGAGTTTAACCTATTTGCATGTGTGGTTTTTTAGCCTAAGATCATACTGATGAATCTGACATTAATATCGGTTACATCATTTACCCTTAAAGATCTCTTGTCAAACATTGCACCGGTTAGGTTAATCACTAGGTCATTTGAGACTTTCTTTGTTTTATCAGGTTTGTTACCGGTGGATGGTAACCCTATCATAGCTTTTACTGCTTCTTTAGTGATTTTGTGAACTGAGTCCAACCAGAAGAATGCACCATGTACCCTGCTTAGTACTATCCTTATAACATCCTTAGGAAAATCCGGAATACTGAGAATTTCAGTGAAACCTAGGGTTTCCACTATCTTGTGTTCAGGTTTGATATTACCAGATTCATCATAAATTATAGACTTATACATATTCTTGATTTCCTCATCACCTAATTCCTCTATGTGACAATGAATATACATTCTAGGGTCTTCAACAAAAACTACTCCTTTAGGGATTTGAGAAAATGCACCAATATTATCATCTTTCTTGGCAATTTTGGGAACTAATTGAAATACGAGTCTAGGGCATTTAATTACTTTGACAACAGTAGGGTTTGCTATGGATTCAGGAACAAATGAAGAAGCCATGATTATAAATACCTTTATCTGCCTTAGGAATGATTTTTTGATGAGTTGCTTCACTTCTTTGCTCGGAATGCCTTTGCTCTGGAATTTTCATGCTCTCAAAGGTTTGAATACTCGATGAAATGAAAATGGAGCCAAAACACTGCTTTATAATGTTAATTTTTCCAACCACCACATTTAATGCTTGTCAGTTAAGTAATGACTTAACTTATCTGTCGGTATAGAAGTAATTTCAACTTCTCACCATCAACCGAGGGAGTAATAGCATGTTTCACATTTGATTGCCAAACCCTCAAAGGAATTTTATTCAGTTGGATGAAGAGTCTCCTGCCGGTGGAGTGTTACTCTGTTATGCTGGTGGAGTGTTACTTTGTTCTGCCAGTGGAGGAGAATTCTTATCAACATTTTGTTCTGATTTCCTGATCCATTATTTTGAGAATTCCTGCTTTACCTCTTCAACTTTTTCTTTACCTTTCAAACTAGGACCTTTGTTATTTACCGATGAGAACTTGCTTCTACAAAATTTAGCAATATGTCCAATCTTGTTATAGGCATAACAAGTCACATTATTTTTCTAAATAGCTTTTCCATATCCTATGCTGGTTTGTGTTCTAAATTGATTAGATAAGTGTCCAAATCTTCCACAAACATAACATCTTACATTCATTCTGCAATTTTCTGAATTATGACCAATTTTGTTGCATTTGGAACATTGACCAATGGGTGTATTAGTGCTCTGATAATTTCTAGATCTACGTTGATTTGCTTTATGACCATACTTGTTATAGTTAAAGAATTTTCCATTAAATTTATAAGCAGTAGGTTGTCTTACCAGTTTGCTATGATCATGTGTGTTTGCAGTACAAGAGCTTTCACCAATTTCAAAGCCAAGGCCACAAGTGTCACCATTAGGTTTCTGATTCTTCAACAAGTCACCAAGTTCTTCTGAGCTTTTCTTGAATTTTTCTTTGTGCTGATTTGTAGTATCCAGTTCTCTTTCCAAGATACCTTTATGTCTTATGAGTTCATTTGAGTTATTTTGTGCATGCATCAGATCTGTCTTCAACATATCATTTTCATAACTAAGTCTTATGTTTTTATTTGCAGCATCATTTAGTCTTCTAGTCAAGTCTTCTTCATTCTTCTTTATATCTTCAATTTCTTTACAAAATCTCATAGTCATATCCTGCATCTCATTCTTTGTTGTCATGTTTTCTTGTTTCAGCTTATTCATTAGATCACTAAGAGTTTCCTTTTCATCATTCTCATTTTGCATCTTTTCACAAAGTTCTCTTCTCTTGTTCCTTGCAATGGTGAGATTTTATTGAAGTGCTTGAATAATATCCTATGCAGCTTTTAGATCATCTTCAAGTTTGATATTTTTCAACTTTTATGCATCATAGTCTGAGAGAGTTGCTTCTAATTGCTTCATCAAGTTTTCCATCTCTATCAGTGTCAAGATCTTCCTCAAGCTATTACGCTTTCGAAAATAGAGGACCACGCTCTGATACCAATTGTTAGGATTCCCAAAGATACTGAGAGGGGGGAGTGAATCAGTATCTAACCGGTTATAAGATTTTCTTAACTTAAAACATGTAAAGCATATCAATACTGTATACTGGTAAACCAGAAATAATGCAATAAATAGAGATAACAACAACCACATGAAAAACACACCATAACATAGTAGTTTAATGAGGAAACCCAGTGTGGGAAAAAGCTCGATGGGATTTGTGACCCACAATATTCACTTACTGGCCAATAAGAGAATATTACTGCTACAAGAGGGGCCTGCACATGCAGGAAGGCCAAGTGCCTAGAGCTCATTGCTCAATTACAAAATGGAAAGTCTCACTAACTTAGAAAAATGGATTATATAAATCCAATGTCTTGTACTTCTTCAAAATAGCATCTACTATGCCAAATTCAGTACCGATTTAAGCTCTTCTTTATACATAAATCTTTAACCTATAATTCGCATAATAGGTCTGCCTTATTTTGCCTATCTTCTTTCTCTTTAAATGTTCTATAGTGATCTCATACATATATGAATCATTTTACAACTTGCAAAATTGGCTTACAATGATTTTACAATAATTTACAAAATATATTATAAACAAAATTCATGTCGGCTTCTGTGCCAATATACTTCCTTTCACTGCCGGTGGTCTGTGTGCCGGTGTAGAGTCTGACCTTGCTGGTGCCGGTAAATTGTCTTGCCGGTGTCATAGGATTGTAAGGTTGCCATCAATGACAAAACCTTCAATCACCTACAATATCTCATTGGAGTGTGCATTTGCCAACAATGTAAGAGGTCATTTGATTAAAGGGTGTAAAGATATAATATTGTAGACTTTTAACTATAGTAATCTATTGGGATTTATTTAATTGTGATTGGTAACATGGTGGAGACTTTGTGATACATCTAGTTATTTGTTTAAAGTAGTAAACATTGTGATATATACAAAGAAACTTTGAGCTATCTATAAACCATAATTTTGTTTCAAGAATCAATTAAAGGAACCGCGCAGGGCTTTGCACTTGCAAGGGTTTCTTAGTTTTTGTAGATTTACTAATACATCTTTCAGTCATTCTTTCATTTGACTGAAATTTATATCGATTATTATTACTAGAATTAGTATCTTGTAATTTGTAGTTCATTATCAAAGGAGAAAATCCATTATAAAATAAAAGAATAAGATAAACATTATTTTTGAAGAAAGAGAATACAGTGACTATAACACCTGAAAAATAATTTAGAATCTAAAGATTAAGTAGATACTAATTGTTAAATTGCAATAAGAAGGCAGCCTTCCCTTCCCTTTGAGAGGAAAGATTCAATATCATCACACTAAAAGACACATTTTGTAATCATCCTCTGATTACAAACAAATACATTCTAAGCAAGTCTTCAACAATTTGGTTTACTCACTAAGAACTATATACTGTTCTAAAGTTTAAATGTGTTCCCGGGGCAACATTCAAGGTCCTCCAAAACCTTGATGTTATATGAGCATCACAATCATATCCGATTGTTTCATGTACGCCTTTCTAGATACATTTATTTGCTTGGTTCTGAATCAACTCCTTGAGAATCGGAAGAATCTACAGATGAAATTCCATGAGAAATTTTGATAGCCTAATCGCACTGTTGAGGATGAGTGCTGGATGGAGGGGTAGAAATCGCTTGTGCCTGCTGCGAAGGTTGCATAAAGGAAATTACATCTTGATTTTCTGCGAGAACACAGGAAGGGGCACTATATGGAAATAGATTTAGATCTTGCGAGTTTAATTTAGTTTCAACCTCACAGTTTCTCATGCCATACTGTACGGGTAAATAGACATTGTTATTTGCATTTTCTTTGTTTTCTGTTAACAAGTAATTGCTCACATCAGGAACTGCTGGCAGCTTTTTCACATCTGTCTCATACAATACATGAGCCATCCTTTTTAATAGGCCCTTATCAAAATCGCCGAAAAAATCAATTACATCTCTTACAATAAGCAATACTGGATCAGGATTACTTGAATCTACCATCGGAACACTGTACGGTGCGAAAGCTGGAACAACATGCACTCGAGATTGATCTGTATTTTCCCAGACATTCAATCGATCATCAATTACCATCGCCAACTTGGGATGACAAATTCCATGATGAAATACTTTCTGTAAAAGCTTTCTGAAACCTGGCTTGACACAAACAACACGATTGTGGAGATCCTTAGGACTAATTAAGCTTGCCTCGGGATCAAGAAGTCTCCACATCTCCAAAGCATATTCTTTTTCTGACATTGTGCAAACAAAAACCTCAAACCGCTTACGCCCATCAGCAGTTAGATAATTTCTTAGTTCTTCCCAAGATGGCCGCATCCTAACAAGGATACTAGTATCTCGATTAGTGGGATCAATGCGTGTTAATATAATTCTCTGTTCACACAATCTTATAATCGGCCGTACAAGAGGAGGATGGTCTTCAGATGGAGCTGGCACAATCTCAGACTGAGCCTTGATCAACTTCCCACTGAAATAAATATGATCATTCTCAACAAACTGCCTCAAAACTTTCTGGTCATCTTGATATCTCCTTATCTCTGTTGACATTCCATCCACAAGCTTGGGATCAACCTCTCCCGAAATCCTCCACTTAAGAGCCCCAATGCGATCTTGAAAAGAGCGCATTGTATTGGCAACAATAAGTGTTTCATCTAAATCAAAAACAACTGCTAAGCATCTAAGGTTCAACATTCCAAGGCATGCAGCATAAAGTCCTCCAACTACATTAAATCCCCAAAAACATGGCACCTGTTCCTGGTTATTCCCAGAAGGCATGGCTACCAAATGCAGCTCATTGTTTCCAAGCTCTACAATGGCAGTCTTTGCTTCTTGTAGACATGCATTATAGAGATTGATTAAATTTAAGCTATCATTTTGGGACTGTTGCCCATTTGGCTCCATTTTGAAACAGAACCCAGTTGAAGCAATGGAATGTAAGACGACCAGTGGGGAACACCTTTTGCTTGGGCAGGAAAAATGAGAGATATGAATCTCCTCACCAATCATGTCCATCAAAGAGGCCTCATCATCGTGAGGATAAAAGCACACTTCCCCCATGCAAGTATCTCCAAGGTAAAGGATAGAACCGATCTTTTCATTACCCATTTTCACAATACTTTGCCACGCCACTCTTTCTTGTTGTGCTTTATAAGCCTGCTCTAATAATCTACGGTAATCTAAAATTCCTTAAGCGCTTATTATGCCAGATTATTCCCTCCGTTGACAATATTTCAGAATGAGATTGCTTCGATATGTTCTTTCAAAATCAGGTGTCCACAATCTGGAATAGGTTAGCAACCATATATGATACTACACAATAACAGATCAGGCACCAAAACCTCCACCTTTGTGAATTCAGTGAGCTCTCAATGTTTATCTAGAGGACAATTTAACATCATGTGACCTCAATCTCAAAAGCCCAAACCTATTCCACAGTCAAAATCCACCCGTAATTCATTGAAAAGCTCAATCTTCAACTAAACCCTAGACATAGAAATCCGATGTTATTATGGTTATTGCTTATTATCATCGATTCCTGAATCAGGCACCAATATCAAAGATGGTTTCAGGGCTCTAGAAGGAACTTGGACTTCTTGTAATCTCTCCGCGTTGATTATGAATCATATAACCTTTGACATTGAAGATTTACGTGTGGGCCCTTTTTTTCGTTAGACAAGGAATAGACTTTCCATTCCTATTTCTTTCCTGTTCTTCCTGGTAGTTCTGATTTATCGCTACGTCTATTGGACTTTTTGTTGAATCCCAGTTTATAAATGGATTTGAAATGGTTGCTAAACGTCTTAGCCGACTTCGAGACACAAAGTTTTAGATGTAGATTTCTTCGAAGGTGGAAAACGATTAAGAAAAAGAGAAAACTCTCTTAGCCTAGTAAGTTGTTTTTCAGAAAATAATTGAGGGTGAAAAGTATATTGCACTCTCTCTTTGTTTTGGTCGTGTTTAATATACAATAATTAATATTAAAAAAAAAAAATTTAATAAAAAGTAATTAAGATGATATTTGATTAAAATTAACTTTAGATATTAGAAATTGTGATTAGTTTATATTTTTTTTGGTTTTTGACTTGAGTTAAATTTATAATTGTTAATATGAAATAAGTTTAGATTTATAATTGTGGATCTGGTCTTAAAACTTTTAAATTTTATTATGGGTCAAGCATGTCCTTATTTGACTATTCATTACTTGTCAACTTTTTTTTCTTTTACTCTCGAGGTATCCCTTGCGGCCCAGTGCCCAATCTGCCTTACCTTGGGCTTACTTACTGCTAAGTTGGGGCCAAGAAGATATTTAAATTTGTATGCGAGGGTGTATAAATGGACCTTAATGTATTTAGATTATCTAGGAATCATCTTGGACTTATCTAAGGAACAAATCTATACTTAATATTTGCATAACACAAGCATTTAATATGAGCATCTACATCCACAAGAATACATTAGGCATGTACATGATTGCTTGAAAGGTTTTTTTACTTGTCAAAAACATTGGTTTGACTAAGGAAAAAGGAGAAGAACAATCATTTCTCATGTCTTGCACAACAAATTCTACTACCATTTATTGGCACCACCCTACTTAGATACCAAAGTTGAACATGATTATGCAAAATCAAGTCACAAATTCATGATATAAAGTCAACTCTACATAAAAAGGTTTGATTTTGTAGTTGTAGGGTTCAAATATATACTTGTAGAAATAGACAAGAGTAGATAAATAAATATCATGGTTTGTCATTAGTCTTTTGACATGTGTGTTTGTTGGATGCATGGGTAAATCATGGAATATTATCTACATAAGATATTCTTCATGAAATTTTAGAACCCTATTCTATTTATTGATTTAAGTGCATATTTATAAATATGATTGCATAGTGTTACTATATTAGTTCATATGTCTAAAAAAGTATGTTCGTTTCTTACAACAATAATTTTAACATTTTAATTTGAGTTAAATAAAAAAACTTAAAATTAATTTTGTCCCTTAAAATATTTGACCTCAAGGCATTGCAAGTTTTACTCTTGAATTAGATATCTCGATGTTCATTTATTGCTTCTTTACACACATGCACTCGTGTGCACACAGACACACACACGCATGCGCTCGTGTGTGCGCGCACACACACACACTTAAAATATGTTTGTATAGTCTAATTTGAGATTGTCTATGCATGCTCATGTTTGTATAGTCTAATTTGAGACCAGATTTCAGACCGGGGTTCCTCTATGCTTTGTATTTCCATATTTCTATAATATGTTTGTATATCTAATTTGAGATTGTCTATGCATGCTCATTATTGTCAAATTCAAAATTCTTAATTCTAGATCTTGCATTCAAATTCCATATCCCGTTTTCAACTCAAACAAAAAAGGAATAGAATGTAATTAGCATTCAACCCTTTTTATATAATTGAGGTTAAATATATTGAGTTCATTCATCTATGATGTAATGGTAATGGGAGGTGGGTTGATTCTTCATTTACATATCTAAACTAATGAACCTATTTCCAAACAATTACATTTTGGTGAACCTGACACTTCTAACATTTTGCATATTTATGATTGTGTGTTCACAAATATGATTTTTAATAATGAAATTTACAAAATTTGATTGGTTTTCTATTTTACATGTGATTACATTACTTATTACCTATATTTAACAAAATCATATGTTGGATAATATCACTTCATGTTTCTTGCATTCATTCATACAACTCTAATGTAATGCATTATGAGGGTTTCAAATATTTTTCCTATATTTAATTTGTTTCTCAAAGATTTTATACATATTTCATGTTTCTATATGATGATATTTTTAAATAAGTTAATAGAGTATTTGAATTTCATAGAAAATTCGATAGATGTTTTAAAATATACTCTTTCCAATCATAGAGATGATATTTAAATGAATATTACTTGTACCTCTCCTAGAGTGCCTTTGATTAATGGAGTATTTGAATTTCATAGAAAATTTGATAGATGTTTCAAAATATACTCTTTCCAATCATAGAGATGATATTGAAATGAATCTTACTTGTACCTCTCCTAGAGTGTCTTTTGTTCATGAGGAAATATTTAGTGTTCCTATCAATGATATATCCAATAGAGATGCAACATTTAAGAGTAATGATGAATCGTCTTCTCACAAAGATATGTTGGTCTAAGAGGGACAAGGTAAACATGTTAATCTTGGTGCATCTATCACTTCTAGATCCTTCTTATTCTCCAAGAGATTGTCCTAATAATGAACATATTTTTACACAAGATGATGTTATTCATTTTATTAATTATATGTCTTCTAAAATAATATCAAGGATGAAGCTTTAGATGATGAAACTACTTCTTCCGAACCTAACAAAGTAGACATGAATAATGATAATAGGAATAATAATCTCCATATTAAGATATTCCCCCTTCATATATTCATCTTGGTGATCCTTGAAGATGTACTTACATAATAAGCTTTAAAGAGGTCCATAATAAAAGTCCTTCACCTTCACAATTGAAAACATATAATAAGTTTGGCCACTACAGTATTACCAAATGAGATTATAGTGAACAAGGTCTTGGAAAGATGTTACAAGGAATTAAAGTCCCTATAACACCTAATTTAAAATACACTTGAGAAGATATAGGATACCATTCATCAAAAAAAGAGTCCACATTTATCATGACCCACTTAGAGCTTAATTAATCTTTCTTTCTTTAGGAAAATGAAGAAAGAAACACTAACTAAATCAAGATAATACTACTTTTTCCACATCTCATTAATCCTTGGTGATGAAGGTGTCTATCCTTGTGTTTTTTTTTTACCTGAAGACATCAACATAGGGTTATGCTTGCATCTTAATGGGGCATATATGTGACCTTTTTATTGCTCAAATAATTTATGTTCCTTCCCTCTCTATTTTATCAATCACCTAAAATAATACAACTTTATAACCCAAAGAAACCATGTTTCCTTTCTCCTTCCCCATGAACCCATAGCATAAAATAATTTTATAGTCATTATAACATGGCTTATTGTCTTATCACTTGATGCATTCTCTTTCTCTTTCTATTTTATCACTTTTTCTCTTGTAATAGAATATTGAGAATGATATTAGCAGTTGAGATATTTTGATTATCGAGGTGTTTTCAATTAGTTGACATGGAGCCTTTGTTTTTTAGTACTACTTTTTGTGTCCTTTATATAGTGTGTTTCTTCATATCTCTCTCCAAATGTATTTCTAGCTTTTATACCAAAAAAATAGAGTCATCTGATTATATGGTGATTTGAACCCTTGTCCTTGGACCAAATGCACCTTCTTTGAACTTGTTTCACCTTGGTTTGGGTAGACAAGGGTGTTTGGGCGCCCTCGTCCTAGATAAGGGTATTTAGGCATCCTTTTTCCCTAACATTGGCCTGAATTTGGATATGTTGGTGTTTCATTCCCACCAAGGTAATAGATAGATTAATTACAATACCACCCCAAATACCACATGTTACAAACAAGGAAAATATACTGAGGACATTTATTATAGATGCTAGAAATCCTGATAAAATAATTTATAGGATATATTGAGCACCAAAGGCTATAAACTTAAATAAAACATCAAAACCTTAAGAAAACCAAAAATAGTTTAGAGGACACAAACCATACAACCATACAGTTTTTTAGATATTGGGAATATCTTCCTCAATTTCTTCATTAACAGCTTCATTGCCAAGTTTATCATACCTACAAAATTGAGATTCCATCCTTGGATTCTGAGGAGATTCTATCACCCTTGGTTGAAGCAATAGTTCCTTTGTATTGTGAGATATTTGAATGAGGAGACGAGAAAGTGCATAAAACACCTCTGATAATTTATAGAGAAACATGGTTTAAAAAATACAATGGGGTCAATCATTTATAATCGTTGGCTTCTCCTGAAACCATCTTAATTCATCATAAGAAAGCCAGATAGTCACATAGATCCACATAATTAGATTTCAAATGACATTCAAATGAATGTTCTTGTGACGAATCTCACAAATTCATGATTTATGTATTTGAACCTTTTCATTTTCGTGTTGTCTCTACACATAATAAGATAGAATGATCAAAAAGATATGTCACATGATAAATAGTCTACCAGATAAGGGATTAATCATTTAAAATGATTTGAAGAGTTGGAAATGTACTTTAGATTTTCACAAATAAAATATGTTATAGTACTTTATATCTAACTTTCATCGTTATCCAAAATCAAGGCCAATAATAAATCATCCTTTATGTCATCATTGTTGAAGAGTTCTTTGTTAGCTCCAAGTTGCCAACCTTTATTTGTCGGCCAATCCACCAATTTATTTGCTTCTCTAAAGAAATGAAGGATCCAATAATTATTGAAGAGTGGCAAGATGTCCCAAGCCTCCTGGAGAATGTATTTGATCTTCTACTTTGGGGCTTCAATTTTCTTAAATGCAAAGATTATGTTTTGAGAATCTCAGTTCAATTATTATGTGTTTTACTTTAAATCTAAATGCTAATTTGAGTCTTACAAATAAATCTCTTACTTCAACTATGTTATTTGTATCAATAGGACTTTTAGAGGCTACTATATCAATTACCAAAACCTTATGGTCCCTCATATTAGAACTCACTTCATAAATACTTGGATTCCCTTTTAAAGACCCATAAAAATTTAGTTTGAGAAAATCCTAATCTAGAGGTTTCCATTTAATTTCCTTCTTATTGGTTTTCTTCAGAACATTGTTGAGATGAATTCACTTAAAAGTCAAGGTAATATGTTTCCATTTATAAATAATCATGACATCTTAGGATGTGCTTTGACAGTTTGTTTCTCAGAATCTAGGTCACATACAAACAATCTGTTTGAAACTATGAGTTCAGTGAGGAGCATCTACAATAACCTATCTTGGATTTATGAGACTTGAAACCATTTTCCTATAGTAGCAATTTTTTTGTTGATGCAAAAATTGTTAGATGCATGCAATGCAAATTTGAAAGGCAGACTATTTTTTGTTCTATTAAGCGTGGCAACTAGATGTTAGTTCTAAATAATTAAGGACATCCCTAATGAACTAAGGACAACCCTAATGAATTTAGGGTATCCATTTAACAAAATGATAACAAGGATAAAAGTGAGAAATATAGACTAGCAAACCTACATTAAGCCATAATGAACCTATGAGAGCCCTAATGAATATAGGAAAGCAAAGTAATGAAATGATAATGAAGATGAAAATAATAAATATATACTAACAAGCCTATAATAATCCATAATGAACCTAGGACAACCCTAATGAATATAGGGCAGCCAAGTAATGAAATGATAATGAGGATGAAAAGGATAAATATAGACTAATATATTAAGCCATAATGAACCTAGGACAACCCTAATGAATGTAGGGAATCTAGGCAATAAAATGGCAATAAGGATGGAAAAGATAAATATAGATCAGTACAAATGATCATAAACATATTTTTTCAGTTCTTAGTCCATGCATCCTTTTCATCAAAGTTGCATACATTCTAGAAACATAATTACCATTACAAATATATTAACATCCATGCCCATGCATAACTACATCAATGTATTCATGTACAAATTATACATTGTGTATATCATCAATACAACTATATTTCCATGATCATATACAAATACATTGTATATATCATCAATACAACTACATCAATATACTCATGTACAAATAAATTATATATATCATCAATACAACATCACTATACTCATGTACAAATACATTACATATATCATCAATACATCATTGTACTAATGTACAAATACATCATATATCATCAATACAACTACATGAATGTCATCATATATAAGTATGTATCAATGCATCCTACTATCAAGCTATCCTAGATACACAACTAATACATGTGCCTTTAATATCCTCACATCCTACTCCAAGCTTGTGTAGAGAAATGCCTACCTATAAATGAAGACTGACATAAGCAACATGGACACCATAGTGTTATGATCATTAATTGAAATGAAAATAGGGCAATTCTAATGAACCTAGGGAAACCCTAATGAAAATAAGACAACCATAATGAGAATAGGACAACCCTAATGAACCACTAGGATTTTATTATTAATAATGTATTGTACCTTATGTTCCTTAGAGTCTCCAACCAAAAGAAAAACCTCACTTATTTGATTAAGTAGTTGAATCAAAATTTTCCATGATTTTCCTAACCCCTGCATTCCCAAGCCATGAAAACACTAATTTTCTTAACCAAGATAATTAGATTGCATTAATTTAGTAGAATCTTCTTAATCTTTATTATTCATACAAATGCAAATATCTAAATAAGAATAATGAAACTAATGAGCCTAGTAAAACCATCATAATTTGATGTCCTAGTCCAAACTTGTACCTACAATGTTCAAGGAAAATTTGATGGAATAGTATTGTCCATCAAAAAGACCTACAATTTTTAAGAATTATTAAGAAACATAAACAACGTGAACAAAAAAAAAATATTATCATTATTTGAAATAAAAATTTATGGTAATAAATCAAGAGGTAGGAGTATACCATGAATATACCTCCTTATGAATTACATTAAATGTACCCACAATGTTGAAGTAAAATGTTGACACAATAGTATTGTCCACTAAAAAGACCTATGTTTGTTAAGAATTGTTAATAAAACATAAACTCCAACATACATTTCACTCAACAATGGTTAAAATTAAACATGAGTTCATGAATATGAATCTTCTTAAGCTTTAAAATTCATAGTCATCTTAATTATCATACCTGTCTTGTATGGTAGGAGCTACATATGCTTCTCAAGTGCCTAAAGGATCATCTCTTACCCTTAGCATATCCAATATTGCTTCATGATCGACAGTAGTAACTGTTTGTTCTTTTGTTCTTTATTTGGAATGATGCTTCAATAACTTAACATTTATTGCTATAATAAGGTGTGAATATATGAGAATGGTTTTGTGTCTCTCAGCCTTTAAATGCAAGTATGCCATTCTTCCTAATTGTATACCTTCACAACAATGTTGCAACAACAAAAACTGAACCTATAGGAACAATGAAGCTATCATCATGTCATTGATTTAGTTAGCTTATTCTTTCCTTGTACAAGATGTTCCAACCAATAATCTAATCTCTATCTAGTCCCTTACAATGCAACAACTTCATAAACATGTCCTAATTGTACAAAATCTGAAAGACATTGATAGTCAAGTGAACACTCCATTTCATCATGTAAAGAGATTTTGCTTGAGATAAAGGAGTTAGATACCATGGAATCCATGTACCTACCCACTCACTTGACTTGCATTAATCCCACTCACACTAAATGGTCTATTTAATTACATTGAGCTTCGAAATGAATTCATCTTTGAAGATTCTCTAATTGTCTGACAAGCCATTCTATCTCCCACTATACCCGATTCATCAACCAACCAAAAGAACCTATGCAATTTTGAATCAAGTTCCCCTTCTTGTGACAAAGCATGGTTACACCAGTCAACAATTTAATATGCATATTTAAATGTAGCACTACCTATAATCTTCAATTATTCCTTAACCAGATATCTCTTCACACATGCATTTGCTCCATCATGCTCCCCTTTCCATTCCCAAGTTCAAAAAAACTCCATATATGAGGTACACCCCTCTCTACATGCATTCTACACAACTAGTAAAATATGAGATGATTCTCAATAGCTATCTAACCAAATGAGATGTGGACCTAGAACAGTATCTTTTTCCTACAAGAACTTTAAAAAATTTGAAAACAATGTTGCACATACTCTAATGAATGAGACGTACCATTACTAATGTAAAAATGGTGCTCCCTGATTATCTTCATGTCCTCTTTTGTACTAACATGGGCATGTCTATATGTGACATGTGCACAAAAATAGAAACCTAGGTAGAATTGTAATATTGAGACTATACCTCATTTTTTGGTAGTAACATATGTAGTTTTCAGCAAGATTCACCATATATATAATAGTACCAATCAAAAAATTATCCTTATACATTTTGTATTTCTCATCTAGCCACAAAGACCTATGACAATATCTTGCATACTTGTACAAAAAAAATGTTAAATCTAACATAAAACCAAAAACATTGATTTCGCTTGTTACCAACTCACATCGAGAACCTTCACCTCTACTCTTCAAATTGTGTTTCCCTATCTCATACCTCTTTTTTTGAACCATTTTATTTCCAAATTCATTTTCACTGCCCTCATGAAAATATGATGCAAACTTTGACAACCCACCATATTGTAAATACTTCTCATTTAAAAAATCAGTTTTATAAAAAAAAACAACCATCATCTCTAACACATAAAAATAAATCTAACAAGTCCCTAGATCACTTAGGGAGTTGTATTGCACCACTCTCCGACAACATTTTGTTAGTGTGTAAAGTAGAATGAATATAGTATAATAGATCATGATACATTGAAAAATCTACATGGCATCTGCAACAACATGTATCGCAAATTTTAAGAGGTACACAATAAAATGGCTTACAAGATTCAAAAGCCCTTTGAGAGATTTGCAAGGTTGGGTGCTTTTCACAAAATTGTTTGTATAAAATTTTTGGCTACATTCCAAGAAATGTTTAGAATTTGGTGTGCAATCTTTCTTACCAATTTTTAACTTTAAAACACTTTACATTGTGTGATCTACTCTTGAATTAGAGTGCCAAAATTATTCAATTTCATCATTTACATCCTTGGTTAGATTCTTATCAACATGTGCAGGCCTCTAGCTAAAAGTACATGTATCATTTTGAAGAGGACTATCTAGTCTTGTTCTTCTTCCAAGTTCTCTAAACAATGTTTTATGGTTTAGGTTCATATCAAGACAAGTTTGCCTCAATAAATGAGCCTTACTCAAATGATGTCTTACTAATGAGGTTGTGATTACTCTTCATGAAGCTCTCTTATCTTTATCCTTAATAGTGACACAACCCTCCTTTATCACTTTTGGATTTGAAATACAAACTCTATTATATTTTTGGATAAGCTATTTAAATGATTGAATGAATATTATAAAAGGATAAAATAATAAAACACACACACACACATGGAAAATATACATTTTTCTTATTTATTTATTTATTTTTCCACATCCAATTATGGCACATGTTGTAGGAAGAATAAGAAGCTTCTAGAGGATTCTCCACCACCTTGCATGTAACTCCTCCCACTAAGTCTAATCAATTTGCATGAAGTCCAAAATTGGGAAAGAATCTCTTTTTTTAATTAAATTTTCAGATAGTGGAATGGAGGGAATTCTCTTCTAAAATTATATGCAAGTTTCAAAGAAGGGAGTTGGTTATGTTTTGAAAAAAAAATTCCCAAGTTTAGAAGTAGGATTCTCTTTGTTAGTCTCATTTCCATTGCAGGAATTTTTATGTTGTTGTTGAAGAGTTTCTCTCAAAGTTGCAAGGAAGGATCAAAGAATAGCTAGAGGATTCAACTTAGAGCTTCAGTAACCAGGTTCTCTCCTTTTATCATATGAAGAATTTGTATTATCCAAATATATAGTTTTTTTTTATTCTTTGGTTGAATATAATATTCTGAAGAAATCATTTCTTAATTTCTAGATAGGAAGAAAAAAAAAATCTATTTTTGTTTATTTAAGAAATGCAGTGATATAGTTTCTTCTCTTTTTTTTAAATACAAATGCAGATTTCTCTTGCATATCTTATTTAATCTATTTTAAAGGGTAGAAAATCAGATTTTTGCTTTTCTGTTTTCTCTTAGATGATATTGAATATAAAAATAAATAAATCTCCCTCTCTATGAATGAATAAATAAAAATTCTCTATGAATATTGGATTGAACCTCTGTGAATATTAGTTAAATGAGTTGAATAAAATTTCTCTATGAATATTAGCTGAATCACTGTGAATATTAGTTAAATGAGTTGAATAAAATTTCTCTGTGAATATTAGCTGAATCTCTTTGAATATTAGTTAAATGAGTTGAATAAAATTTCTCTATGAATATTAGTTGAATCTTTGTGAATATTAGTTAAATGAGTTGAATAATATTCTCTGTGAATACTAGCTGAATCTCTATGAATATCAGTCGAACAACTATCTCCCTGTGAAATCTGAAAATAAATAATCTTCCTGTAAATGACTCTCTATCCCCCTCTCTGGACATTGGTTGAGAAATAGAATATAATCCCTCTGTGTTAGCTTGTATTTCTCAGTTTAAACACCTACCTACCTCTGGATAATCTGTGCATCACTGGAGCAAAATACTTCTCTGGTTATTTTTTTTCTCTGTTATATTTCGTCCCTGGGAATAATATGATATTCTCTCTTACATTAATATTTTCTTAAGTATACATACCTGTTTATATTTTCTCCTTTTATACAATTTATTATTCTGGAATGAACTATAAATACACACACACACACACACACACACACACACACACACACACACACACACACACACACACACACAAATATATGTGTGTGTGTGTGTATGTATGTATATATATGTATGTATATATATGTATGTATATATATATATGCATTATGTATTAATAAAATTGTATACGAAGTGATTAATGTTTATACTGCACAATATAGTACTTGTGCATACTAGCTCGCAAGTAGTGGACGGAGTTAATACTCCGCAGGAGTGGTACCGTAATGGTACCCCCCCTACTAGCCTGCAGTCACTGCTGCAGCAGTGGCCGTAGGGTAGTGGAGGGGACCCGTGGGGGCCCACTCCCATTAACCCCTTTTTTAATACCAATCAAGCATATTCGAAGGGCAACGTGAATATTTAAAAAAGAAATTCCCTTTTTCATATATGTTTAAAATGTTGGTTTATTTAAATTCCTTTTTTTTATATAAATATAAATTTTAGTTAATAAAAATTTTAAACTTAGGTAAATTTTAGATTTATAACTAGTTCTAACAAATTTATATTAAATGATACTTAGATCCTCTTAAGATCCACTTAACAATTAAATGACTTGAAGCTAAATTCTATCTTGGGATTAATGGTTTTATAAGCGATATTCTCGCATACATCTTACCCTACCTTTGCTTCATGCAAATGTCTTACATTGATATCAATTATTGGTGTTCCCTTCTTCATGCAAATTATACGTTTAATTATTAGTATGCAAGTTACCTAGCTATCATTATTATGCAAGTTATATTAAAGTTTTGAATAATAAATAATTTAGTTATGGTTTTTATTCCATGTCATTCATCAAGTAGTTATTTCAATTAATTGAGCTTTGCAATGTCTAAATATACGCATTCAATTCATAATTATTTTTTCAAGCTTCATGTTTATTATAAGTTAGAAAATTAAATAAAGGAAGTTGGAAAACCAAAACCTAGTAGCGTTCGATATATACAATGCCTCTGGGTCACACTTACGGGTAATGCCATCGTGTTGAACTGCTACACTTAAAGCCTAATAAAGCTACATCAACGACATCTGTGGCATCGTCCCTATAAATCATCGGGGAGTAATAAGGGACACTTGGAAGTTAAAGCCAAGGGGCGGGTAATCCCCCTTGGATCAATAATTTAATAAGATAATTCTAAAATGATCTTTCATTCGCTGAGTTAAACTATAGTAAACCCCTATAGGGATGATGAGTGAAATGCTTTTATAAAATTGATTTAATCTTGAAGAATTATTGTCGATTGGCAATTGGTGAAGGGTGATGCTCATGATAAGAATTGGGATCTAGTTGTTTTAGGCCACAAGAAATAGGCCATCTTGAGCCTTTTGCTTAAGCACTACCATCGTGGGTAGCAACCGCAGAGAAACTGTCTGGGACATTGACCCTAGAAAGGGTTGCGTACCCACTAATCAGTTTACATCAAACCATAGAGTAGAAAATAGAACTACATACTTTACGCCTTGATCCCGTGCCGAAGTGAGTATGTAGGCAGTCTTGGGACGGAGTTGTCCCTCGTACTCATGCATTCGTGGGTGGGGTCTAGGCTTGGTAAAAGAAAGATTGAGTAAGAATCCTATTTAGAAAGATAAGATAATTAAAATTGGAAAAAGGTAATTCAATGCATACTCGGAAGGAATCCCATATGGATTCGCTTGACTTCCTGAGGCAGAATTCAAGCTTGTATTATGTTATTCAATTACTCCTAAGAATGACGACCTCGGTGCACTTCTGTTAGAAGAGTGCAGTACTTAGCGAGTGCCTCAGGACCCGAATGGTCTCGATGAGTCTAAGTCTCTGGCCAAAGCACCCCCTATCCCGATTGGATAGATGCCTACCCCGCATGGGTAGATGCCTATGCCGATTTGGATAGATGCCTACCCCGTATGGGTAGATGCCTATCCCGTATTGGATAGATGAAATCTTATGTCCCGTATGGACAAGTGCCTAACCCGTATGGTTAGATTCTCATCCTGTATGGATGAATGCCTAATCCAAATGGATGGATGCCTAGAGTATGCGATTGAATCAAACACAAATGATTAAATTTAACAAAAAGAGAATGGTCAAATTTTGTTGGGTTAAATATGGTGGGTTATTACAAATAGTATTTTGAATAGAATCAAGGACATTGAAATTTTTTTTTACAATAATACCATTTTTTCTAAAAAGCAATTTCACATGAATCTTCTAATTGTCTAGAAAAGGTCTCATTTTGTTCTTCTTTAACAATTGATTGACATTGTTTAGTCAATGTTTTAATACTAAAGTGTTCATCAAAAAAATTTGTAGCCCACAATTGAACGGTTCAAGTTGACCTTTTTCTTTCAAGATTTTTAATTATATTCTCATCAATTTCAACTAGCTATTTTGGGGCTCTTGAATGTGTCCGGTTTTCAATTTATCTTTCTTCCACACAAATATATTCTCTTCTCATGTAATTCAGTGATGCATAATGTTCAGCATTTTCATTTTTATTATCAATATTTTCCTTAACAATTTCAACATTTTCATTTTCAATATCAACATTTTGAATATCAATCTCAACATTTTCATTTTCAATATCAAAATTTTGATTAACAATTTCAACATTTACATTTTTAATATGAACATTTTCATTAACAAATTCAACATTTTAATTTTCAATATCAACATGTCTAAAACTAATTTCAGCATTTTCATTTCCAATTTGAAATTCAATTTCCTCTTCACTTGAAATAAAATTTATGAGTAAGGAGGAATATTTAGCACCTTGATGAGTATTTGATATACCTTGTCTTTTCTTCCTCTATCTTTCACTCTCTTTTTCTCTATAAGCTTTAATTTCTTCTAATATTACAGATTTTATCTTGTATTTTTGTTTCCCATGACTCCTGTCCCATTACACTTCCCAAAAGGAATCAAAAAATGGTTCAAATCTTGATTTTTGTTTAAACAAGTGGTCCAAAAGGTGAATTTTGTCTGATAAATAAAATTATCATGAGTTTTTATGACAAAAAAGAATGTGGGGACCGTTGGAATGCTCAAAACGTTTGATTTACCTATTTTTGTAGGGAGAAATAAATGGATATCCATTAATAGATATTCATTTCTAATAGATATCCATTGTTGGTTCCTAATAATGCCCTAGTAATTAAGACACATTTTCTTGACCGAAAGGTTCAATTCTCTACATTATTTGACTACTAATTCATTAATCAAAAATGCATTCACTTGTCAACCCAAGAACGTACACTTGAAATAGGTTTGCATTATATGTGCACTAAGAAACTCATAGGGAATACTTAACTTAAACTTGAAGAAATAAATAAAAAATTGATCAAAAGCACTAAATTCTACAGTTGGTTTAACTGATATCAACTTAATCTACTTAATATGAAACTTATAACTTTATGCAGAAAATGAACTAACCAACTGGCAATCATAAAACTCTGCTTTCCTTCGACTGCAGGAATAGTCATAGAGTGGAGTTTTTGTGACTCACACAGAAGAAAATGAAATTAAATTGAATGTGGATGCTCTCCAAGTGGGCCCCCTTGGATGACCCTCCAAAATCTTAACCAAATCTAAAGATTATAAAAGCATCATAAACACATTGATACTTTTTTGATAGTGAATATGACAGAACTGAAATCTCTTTATTATTTTCAACAATGAAACAAAGTACACTCAATGCTCAAGTAAGATAAAATTGCATTACATTCTCCATCTCTAACCGATGGATTTATAAGAGATTCTACAACTAACTAACTACACAGCCGATCCACTCCCAACAAACTAGGAGGATAGCTTTTAGTAGAAATAAAAGCATAGAATAATGAATCATTCTAGGACTCAATCTCACACACAAATATAGGCCAAGATCTCCTCTAGATTTCCATGCAAACCAACACATGTTCAGAAGCAACAACTACATCAACCACAACTAGGAGTTTTGTGATAGTTAACAACTATTGGCTTGACTGATTCAGTAGTTCTATTTTATTAGGACTGCAATTATTTGAATCAACAAAAAATGTCCTTTGTTGACTTAGTCTTTCCTCCAGCTGTATACACAAAATTTAACATGCACAACATATATTTGAACAATACTACTTTTAATTAATATTTAATCTTGAGAATTCCCTTTCATTAAAATGGATTTAATATATCATTTATAAGGTTGTTTAATAGATAGAAAAGTTCATAGGTTAAACATAAAAAGGCTTACATCTATCTCAATTGTAATGTCTAAGTGACAAAATGATAATTCTAACATAACATAAAGTTCATATAAAATAGCCAAAAATATGACTCATCATTTCCCCCCAGCCTAACTAATTCTCTTCCTCAAGCATTTGCATGTTCCTCAAATGTTTCATTTCTAAAATTGTCACCTTTGTCTCCCCTGTAGCTTGAACCTATGGATCCCAATAAAGACCCTAATTTTCTTCTATTTCTTTCCGACAGGTATGCTCAGATTCTTTGTCATATGTCTAAAGGTTATTCCAATCTCGAACAGGGTATAGTAAAAGTGGAGGGTGAAATGTGAGAGGAATCCACCTTTCCTTCAATGATCTTCCCAATTGGATGTACCTGATTGCCCTTTTCAACAATGCATGGTAGTTGTGAAAAGAGTATGGTTCTCGCTACTTTAACTCATCTGGCAACCCATTCCATTGCTAAGAAAGGTATCCAAACACCATTTGTATTGAACTCTTAGCAATTGCTTCATATTCTCTGTACACCTATCCCCTTTTTGTCAAAACAAGGTCTATGTTCTTGTTGTCACTTAAAATCTGATTCCATTAGTACAATACATTGTCTGAGTCAGATGTCTCAATTGTTTATTCCAATGGAAAATTTAATTACAGGTCCCTGTATTTCCTAAATTGTTGCCCCCAACTATTCTAATTTTGGATGTAAGACATGAATACCTTGAGATGAACATCACCAATGTATAACAGAGGTTTCCAATGAGTGTCAACTGGATCTGCATAATTATGCAAATATAACTCATAAAGAAAGTTATTGTCAACAGAAATTGAAGTCCCATATACACATAGAAACTCTCTTGGGGTTAGCAGAGAAGAACATAAACCAGAAAACTTCCTTGATAACTAATAGGAAAGATATAGTTCTTTTAAGTATAAAGAATATACTTTGGGTGGAGGCCAACATTGCACAATTTGAGGGACTAACTCCGTGACCTCTCCCAAATTGTCTTTCACTTTTTAGATTTCCTTATCCTTCTTTTTGATTTCATTCTGTAATTTTTCCTTCTCATGTTTCCAGGTTTCATGTTCCTCTTGAATGGTTTGGTGCATCTAAAACAACAATTCTGGCAACATGAATGTTGGAGGAATTGGTAAGTGCATCCTTATTTCTATTGGACTTCTAGAAGCCATCTTCTCTACAACGGTTGCAAGCTTATCCAAACCAACCATCCCTTTAGTTCCTAATTGAGTACCATCTTGCAATGACACATTCGGATTAACATTTATGTTTATCCCCTCTTTCTTCTCTATGCCTATATTTTCTAGTGGAAAATAATGAGGAGGAGACGGAGGAGTTGGAACTCTGGATGGTGATTTATTGTACATCATCCTTACCAACTCTCCAACAGAATTGTTATCTGACTCAGTTTAACTTTCTATAACCACTTGTTGGGGAATTATCTTTACTTTTCTTTTAAATTTTCCCAAATTTTTGATACTACACCTTAAAGGTGAATCAGAGGGTTTGGAACGCATTATTTTTGCTTTGGTTGCAAGAGAAACTACAGATGAGGGTTTTGTTCTCTAGACTTTAGGTCTGAGAGGACTATCCTTTTCAACATCAGACATCCTTTGCATAAAAATTTCTTCCTACTCCTTAGATGTTTCCTTTAATGGTGTTTTAACTTTTACAGACTCCTTCTTTTTAGAAGGGGGTGAGGGTGCTAGGGTTTTTGTTTTCTCTGCATATTTTTCAGAAAAAGATTGATCATTATGGCCTTTTGAAGAGGAGGCTTCTGATACTGATTTCCTTGACTTTTTCTTTCTACAAGTCCTAGGTTGAGATATAGATCCTAAATTCTAAATTCGTTCCCCTCTAAGAAAACTATCCCAAGATAACCTAGGGTTTGTTTCTTGTACACTTATCTCTACTAATAACTTAATCAAACAATGGTGGGACATAGAGTTTTCCCTACCTTTTTGTGTTTTCATAGACATCTTCTTCAACATGTGGTACAAAACACTCATGTGTCTTCCATGGCGAAGATGAGAGAGAAGCTTAAAATGTACAACAAGTAGGAGAGATTGATGACCCTCACAGGTAAGATACTTAATAATGTATACTGATCTAGGAGCCCAATATTCTGGCACAGATTTCCTAGTTATACCCTTCTTGGTAACCATCAATGGAGGATCTCCCGGAAGTGTGAATTCAGCCCTTTTTGTCTGTGCATAAAAGGTGTCTAAGCATTTTTCTCTAGCTACAAGTAGTCTAGTTATCTCAGCTATGTGTTCTTTTGTGGCTACTACTTTGACCCCTCGTACCATGGCTTCCCCATCTTGAAATATGGATGCAAACTCATAGGCCACGGTGTTGTCAAGATTGTCGAGCTTCAGAAAGTAATCCAACTACCCACTTGCTTGAAATATTGATGCACAGTCTGCATCTGAAAGAATAACTTCATGGTCTACTGGTTCATACCTGATTGGTGGTCCTCCCATTACTGCAGACTCAATATTCTCTCAACACAAAGCAATTCCCTTCCTTCTGAAACTGAACAAAATTTCTTTAACTAGATACCCCCAATCTTTACATATTACGAAGCTAATTATAGCACTTCATTTATCACATGTATAAAATAAATACAACAGGGTGACAAGAAAGATATTTCAAGGAAAAGCATGACTCTAAACTTAGGATAGCTTAAGATAAATATTTTTGCAAGGTGACTAATGTGTGAATTTTCATAATTCTACTTTGCACTTTACAAACAAAAACACGTCATCAAATAACCCCTCCCCCTAACCAAAATTTCATAGGGGTCCTCACATGGGAAGGGATATCAATACAAGCAGGCTGGAAAATAAATGATATTAAGTAATGATAAGGAAATAACTCAAATTAAACACAATTAAGAGTAATAAGTACAAAAAATATGTGCACACGAACCTATAGTTGGGATGCACAATAAGTAATAATTATCGGTATTGATGTGAGTGTCGATAAGCATGCAATGTAACAACGGAGCCAAAGAATGATAGAAAATGAGGACGGATGAAAAAGTAAAAGATATAGATGAGGTGGAATGACAATGGAAGAGAGAAGAAAGCGTTTCCACGTGGACATGAAAAATTCATTAGGAAGTTAGAAAATAGAACTTTATTTAGCACATGGCAAACTAGAAAGCTCGTCAAAGTTTCCTGTAGCAAATTTGAAATTTGGATTATCCGTGAATTTCTACAGGAACTCCTATAATACCCACACATGAACAGACTCTTATTCCATTTTGATAGACTCAATTAGACATTCATTTTGTGCGATGGATATGATCGACTTTATTGGATTCACATGATGCATAGATGTATTTTGTCTTTTATATGTGCTTTATTGATGATCATTGATGGATACTATATGCTTTGTGACTTTGATATTATTGGTTACGCCCATGCCTAGTTGTGATTTTATGTGATTTAGATGTTGAATGATGATTTCTTTTCTATATGTATTTATGTCGTGGGTGATGCATAGATGGATAGATTTCATTGTTTTTTCTTTATTATGTAATGCATATACTAACCCCAATTTTGGTTTACTCATGACGCGATGTACATTGTATGAATGTTGTTTGATTGTTATGTGGAGGAATCAACATCACATCACTCATTGTGAGTGGGATGTGTTGTTGCGACATTCCTCCACTTGCATGTTTTATATATATACATATATATATATATATCAGTTGTGGTTGCAGGGTTTTAGGTACTTGAGTCATTCATTCCTCCCGAGCAATCAGGTGCATGCTCCCCTGGATTAATAGGTGCAAGCGTGCCTCTTTCATATGGAAATATGTGGTCGGAGATGTCATTAGCTCCCACTTGCACACTAGGACTAGTTGGTCACTAGAATTATCGTCGGTCTTGGCAAGTTTCGCCATTTTGTCATGTCACCTAGGTATGTGAGTATGTGTATGGTGAGTTGTGTGTTTGATTATGTTCTTTTGGATTCCCTTGATAATGGTTATTTTAAATTATTTAATAATGTTTACTTCGATCTATTTAATAATGCTATGTTGATTTACTAATTTGACATTTGATATTTTAATAATCCTTGATTACTTTGTTATTTGCGCTTTGAGTTTAATTTAGTGTTATTTTAAATTATTACGATTTAGCAAATTTTGAGTTGTGGCAATTAATAATTATTTAAATTATTTTGCCTCAAATATTTATTTGGTTTTGGAAATAATCAACTTAATCTGAGTAATAAAATTGATAAGGGTGTATAGTCAAACAATTTTCCTTTCATACTTATTTTGTTTGTATTTACTTTTTAAACATTTACTCTATGTATTCGCTTTTATATTTGCTTTTACATTATTATTTAATTGTTATATTTTTTGTTACAATTCTAAATTGAAATAAACAATGTGTGTTTTATGATTTTATTTTTGAATTTTTATGAAATGAAATTGGGGAAAAACAAATTTAAGTAAAATGAACAATAATATAACATGACTTGACGAATATTTTATTAATAGAAACTAGGGCATCTTGTTTTGGGGGGGAAATAATAGAGTTTCCAATGAATGCATTTTTTGGCAATTTCTCTTTGGACAGTTTGGGGAAATTTCTACAATTTCTTATTTGTCTTCTTGATTGTCATTGAGGAGTTTTGGATTCAATAGTTTGGATTGGCTGGAAATTCTGAATTAGAGCAGATTGGAGCTTGTATTTGGAAATTGTTGTTGCTCCAGATTTTCCTCACCATTTACATAGGAAGAGGTAGGGTTGTTCCTCTTCTTTTCCCTTTCTTAAGTTATATTTTTAAGGAAATCTTTGTTTCTTTCTCTATTTTTGTCTTCAAATCTTAATGTAGGTTGTAATTTCATTGTTGTGGGGAAAATATATTGCTTTCAAACTTGCTTGAATCATGGATTCTCTGTTAAAATTAATAGAAAGAAATTTGGGAATTTGAGGGGGGGTTTATTGTTAGTGAATATAAATTGTTGTTGGTTGTGTTTGAATGGTGAAATGAAATTATGTATTGAATGCCCCTTGAATTTGAATTCAACTATTATTATAGTTGAAATTTGTTGCTGCCCTTTATAATTTGACAGGGTAAATAAACTGGGATGCACCTCTGTCAAGATGCTAGATCAGCAACCCCCTTTGTTTTGGTGTGGGGGAATATTTTTAAATTTAATTTTAATGTTTTCTATTTTCAAAATAAATAAATAAAAACTTTTTTTACTGTTGCTGTTAATTATTTTGGGCCATGACATGGGGATTGGGTATCACCCCACACCCCATATCTTGGAGTGGTAGAAGCACCACCCATAATATGGGGGTGGTGCAATAGCCACTCCCGATACAGTGGGCGGTGCAAGAACCACCCACGATATGGGTGTGGTGCGAAAGCACAATACAATTTGAGACGAATCATTCTACTATATGCAGATTTATACATTGGCAATTTAACCCAGTTGTAAATGTCAATTACACCCTGTTGTAAATCACAATCTTTATTCTTTTATTTCAGTTGATACATATGTAGTAATGATTGTTAATGTTTTGATCTTGAGTCTTCCTGAGTTTTGTTTGAAGGAGTTTGTCCGCAATTTGGGAGCCTGTGAGTGTTAGTACGAACTAAGCATGGAACACTTGCTACCCCAAATCATTCTCTTATCTATTTCAGTGTTAGTCACATGTCAAGAGGTGGTTATTTTGATTCCAGCAGCCATTTTAACCACTGTCACAATTTTGATATGGTTGAGATTTCAGTCTGCTCTTTTATTGACACGTGGGTTTTATCTTTTTATTGTATGCCCTCATGATGGTTCATGCCATGAGGATGCTTTATTTTGTTCACTATTGATTATTGGATAGTGAGTGTGGAGACATTGTTGAGTTGCTTAGTTTTGTTGCAGCAGTCTTATATTTTGGTTTGCACTCTTTGGCAAGAGGCTCACTTACTTTTCTGTTAATGTCGAGAATTTCTTGAAGATGTGTTTGTGCATGGTTATGTTATGGCTTTTTATTTATGTCATCTTTCCTTATCTTTTGCGGAGCCTCTTGTATTATTTTTACAGGTCCATGTCAAGGGAGTGGGCTCATTTATGTTACCGAGGATCAAGAGAGATGGGCTATCACAATGTTCCTCATAAAGATGTGTGAAGCCCAGACCTCATGAGAGTAATGGAGTTTTTTGTATTATAATTAAGTGATAACTAAATAATGAATGGGCATGGGTAGTTAGTTAATTTAAAAAGATAATAAATTTTCCAGTGCCTCATGACTCAGTCCTAGGGAGGATGTTTTAGGCTGAGCATGAGAAGGTCATGGAGATGGTAAGTCAATCTCCCTTGGTCTCTCTCCCAAGGTTGAGATGGCTCTGCATGCCCATAGGCTTATGCCCCATTTTGTTTTGGCATGAGATGACACTCCCTTGTACATGTGAGTCCATTGTGTTATTTTCATGATTTTCTTTATGTTTACCAGCCTCTAGAGTTTGATGCTTATTGTGTTGTATGGTGGTATGTTTGTGTATGTGAAGTATTGAGGTTAGTCATTTGGTCAAGCGTCAACCTAGGCTAGTGTGTGAGTGGGACCTAGGAACATCTCCTATCACGGGGGTGGTTCCTAGTAGGTTCCACATTGGTCGAGTGGTTGGAGCTTTTTACCATTGGGAATTTTTCCTCTTCTTTGGTGTTTCCTTCGTGCATGGACTTGGAGTTTTCATCATGCTGATTTGGGATCTTTGGAACAGATTTATGTATTGATTACTTCATGACTTGAGAGACTTTTATCATGTATTAGATTAAGAATGTTGTATAAGAAATGAGTTAATCTCACTATTGTACTACAATGTAATAGTAACCTTCATTGTATCCATGGTTATGCTTTAAATTAAACCTTCAAATGGAAGTGTTATAAGTTACCAATATGTAAATAGAAAGAAAGAAGAAAAGGGTATACTCTTGCTAGTAATGCCTTATTATTTGTTAGCCATGTATTTCCTTAAATTGGATACATAGAATATGAATGGATTTGTCATGCATAATATGTGAAGTAGATTAGTTAATTGTAATGTCAATGTGGTTATAGACAAATAGTTAAATCACAAAATCACCCATTTATGTGTTATTAATATGTTGGATAGTAATTGTGTAGATGTGATTTCAATACGATAGAATATGGATGTTTATTGATTTCTTCTTGTTATATCTTTGACAATGAAATGAACTAATGCTTGATCATTCAATATTTTATGTGAATATAGATGTAATTAAGTAGATGTTAGTATCTTGTTATGTGATTAAATTATTTGAACAATGACATTAAACAAAAATCCCTCTTAGACTATCAATGTTAAATCATGGAAACACAAGATCAATTGATGGCATAGTTGGGATCTTGGAACCTAGATCAACACCAAGCCTGAAAATTATAATGAAACTCACTAAATAGATACCATTAAGAACTAAAAGGGGAATACATATGATCTTGTAAAGGCTGCAATAAAACTAATATTGCATAAATAGTATCAATGAGCATGTAGTTTCATAAGAAGGTTAATGTACATGCTTTTGGTCATAGGGTGGGATAAGTTAGTGGATGTGTGATGCATTATGAATTGGACAACATTATATAAATATTCATTTTAGCCATAGTAGCTTATAGTTTTCTTGTTAAGGTATAGATAAAAGGAATAAAGTATATGCTTAGAGCTAAGTTCAAGATTGGTCATTATGGTGTCTTGATATTATGTTCATGCTAGGGATAAGGATATGTATTCACACGTACCATGCATTAGCAAGGTTTTAGCACATAGGTTGTGATATGCATATGGTTAAGTAAGTTTTTAGTAATGCTTGCATTGGATTCCCAAGTGGAGCTACTGGCTTAAGGATATATTTTGTACCTAGTTAGTGGTAAACGATAAATGTTGATGATAGCATACATTGTTTGAGAACAACATTAGGAGCATATCATGTGAAGTGTAGGTTATAGGTTAGTACACATACATGCATTTGTAGTTGTGTACCATGATAAGGTTATATAATTAGGAACATAAAAGTGAATTATCATGATAATGGTGAGTTAAATGTATTGATCATAAATCATAATGATCTCAGACCAAGTAGTGGCGTCAATGCCCTAGGGAAACAATTAAACCTTATAAATATGATTACACTTGTGCTAGTAATGTAATGTATGTAATAGCGGTCAAGCACTTAACGTTAAATTAAAACCATTGAGCCAATTCTTAAATATAATGTCTAGTACAGGGGGTTGAGCTTAGTTGGTTAAAGCATTGAGTTCTCAATGTGGAGACCCAAGTTCAACTCCCAAGAGGGACATCTTTGTGGAATTATAGGTTGTGACTCTTGGTATTCCATTGGTTGTATTTGTCACATTGTTTAAAGTGGATTTCTAAGTTGTGACCCTTGGTCTTCCAATTGTTGTTTCTAGTTTGGTGCTCGAAAGGAGCTTGTATTTGTTCTCAAAAGGAGCTAGTATTTGTAATAAGCTTGCTCGAAGGGAGCTCGTATTTGCAGAAAGTTTGTAACTATTTTATGATACTTAAGACAAAAAATATATAATGTCTAGTTGAGTTAAATGTAAACCTTATTAGTAAACAAAAGAAAAATCATCCCTCTTTTGTACTATTTGTAGTAAGTTTCACTGGGGTTTTTTGGCGGGTGCTACAACTCATGTTTTGAACTAGGCCTGTGATAAAGGAAAATCCTATGGTCATTTACTAACAACTTGAAACAGACTATATCTATAGTGGTGATTCATACAACACCATTGTCAAAAACCTCAGCAACTTCATACGGTCCCAACCAATGTGTCTGCAACTTGCCCTAGGTATCTTGATATTTGGAGTCATATAACAGTGCCCAATCTCTAGGGGCAAATTTCTTATTTCTGATATGCTTATCATGTCATCGAGCCTGCTGCTGCTGGATGAGTTTTGTATGATGGAGAGCTTGCCTTTTATAATCATCAAGGGAATTAAGTTTCATAATACATTCCTTTTGTATTTTAGTAATATCTATATCTAGATCAAGGGTTATCCGCAAAGTCTTATATTCATATTCTATTGGAAGAACAACTATTTTTTCATAAAGCAACTCAAATGGTGTGAAGCCAGTAGTTGTCTTCCATGTTATTCTATAAGCTCAAACTACCTCAGGTAGCCTAAATACCAAGTCCTTATGGAGACCTATTATTTTTGTGAGAATGGCCTCAATCTCCCTGTTTGTGACCTCTGCTTGGCCATTGGCTTGGGGATGGTATGGAGTTGACTTTTTATGACAAATTTTATAGTCATTCATTAGGGTTGTTATTAAAGTATAAGTAAATTGTGGCCCTTGATCAGTTACTAGCTCTTTGGGGCCTCCATACCTATTAAAACTTTCTTCATAAAGGAACTCTACAACTTTATTATCCCTAGCATGTTTCATAGCTCTAACTTCCACCCATTTGGTAACATAATCAGTACAAACAAGGGTATAATATTTACCATTATATGGAGGATCAATAAGACGAATAAAGTCCATTCCCCACTTATCAAATGGAGTGAAAACTTCCTATGATTACAGAGGCATCTCATAAGATTTAGTTGGTCTCCCCATACATTGATAACAGTCACACTTTCTGGTATATTTAATGGCATCCTTGTGAAGGGTTGGCCGATAATAACCAATATTGAGGATCTTCATAAGGGTTCGTTTAGTAGCAAAATGTCCTCCATAAGGCTCATCATGACAGACATGCAGAATGTCATAGGTTCCATCTTTTCTAACACATTTGCACATCACATGGCCTAGTCTAGTATATTATAGACATCCTACAATCCAAGAATATGGAAAACTATTTTCAACTAGCAACCTTTTCTCTTTTGGGGAAAAATAGGGGGAACTTTGCCTGAAACTAGATAGTTTGTTATGTTTGCACACCATGGAGTATAAGTGTTGATAGTAAATAGGTTCTCATTCAAAAATGAATCATCAAAGACAAGTTCAGAGCTAGATATTGTAAGCCTTGAAAGAAAATTTGCTACCACATTGGCCTTTCTTGGCTTGTCCACTATTGTAATGTCAAAATTTTGCAGTAATAATAACTTCCTAGCTAACATGCTTGCTACCACAAGTTTGTTTATGAGATATTTGATGGATACATGATTAGTATGGACAAACACTAGATACCCAATGATATATGTCTAGTTTCATTTAATGCATAAACTACAGATAGCATATTCTTTTGTATCACTATTTAGTTTAACTCAACTCCCTATTGGTTCTTACTGATGAAATATATGGCATGTTCCCTGGCTCTTTCCTTTTGACCCAAGACATATCCAGCTGCATAGTTAGAGGCATCTATATGAACATGAAATGGAAGTTCCCAGTTGGGTCCTCAGAGAACAGGTGTTTTAGTTAAAGCATTATTGGGTGTGGAGAATGCTTGATCACAAGAATTTGTCCAGTTGAATTCAGCATCTTTTGTTAAGAGTCCATACAGTGGTCCAACTATTTTACTAAATTCTTGGATAAATCTTTTGTAATAGCCTGCATGACCCTTGAAGTTTCTTACATCTTTTTGCTTTGTAGGTACTTCTAGATTTTTAATAACATCTATTTTAGCAGGGTCCACTTTAATACCTAGTTGAGATATGTAGTGGCCTAGAACTATACCTTATATCATCATCATGAAAAAATTCTCACTATTGAGGGATAAATGATGATCTTCACATCTATACAAAACCTTCTTCAAATTGGAAAGGGCTCCATCAAATATTCTTTCATAGGTTGTAAAATCATCCATGTATATTTTCATACTGTTAAGAGAAATATTAGAGAAGATATTGATGACTGTCCTTTGAAATGTTTCAAGGGTATTGCATGAGCCAAAAGGAAGAACTAAATAAGAATGCGTACCCTTAGGGCATGTGAAGGTAGTTTTCTCTGAATCCTTAGGAGCAATTTTAATTTGGTTATATCCACTAAACCCATCCATAAAGGAAAAATATAGCTACCCTACTAGATTATCCAATACCAAATCAACAAAAGGTAATAGGAAGTGATCCTTTTTAGTGGTTGCATTCAATTCTCTATAGTCAACACATACTCTCCACTTGCCTCCTTTCTTTGGTACAATGACCAAAGGAGATACCCACTAGCTATCCAAGATAGGATAGATGAAGCTTGCATCTAACAATTTTTGCAATTCTTGTTTAACAATTTCTTTGACTGTAGGGTTCACTCTCCTCTATGGTTGTCAGATTGGTTTACAATCTTTGTTTATATAAATTTTATGCATACAAATAATAGGATCCAATCCCTTAATATCATGATAGTCCCAAGAAAAATAATGTTGTTGGGATTTTAGAAGGGTTGTCAAAGAGTCATGTTGGGTTCTAGTCAACTTATTGTTGATATTTAGGAATCTTCCTATAGAAACCTCTAATTTCTCAGCTAGTTCTATCATTGATGTTGGAATAATAGTGGGGGTATTCACTTCATGTGGTAGTAATGTGTGTTGAGGGTGTGACTAGTCTTGGAATTCAGGAGTAGAGGGTGATGGTAACAGCATTTGCAAAGGACATGAATTGCGATTCTTTGTTTCACCTCCCGATTCATAATTATTCTGAATAATTTGGGATAAAATTTCATCATCATTGGGCTTGGTTGGAGGAAAAAGAACAAGCTTCTTGGTGGTATTGCAATTTGAAATGGTCATATCTCCAAACCTACATCATATATAAGCATCTACAATAGCTAGCCATGGTCTTCCCAATATAATAGGTGTGTTGACTTGAATTTCATCATCAGAATACTACCTGCAACATGTTAGTTTCACAAAATACGAAGGAAATTGCTATAGGAAATCCAAAATCAACCAATGAAACTACATGGAATTGATATAAAATAAAAACACTATTATTACCTTCATGATTTATGTCTCATTGTGTCCTAACTCCACGGTTCCTAGTTGCAGATGGTGTGCTCTCAGACAAGCACTGATAGCTTCCAAGATGGAATATGAAGAATGGACTGATAACTGATAGTTAATTGATACTATGATATATAATGCTAAATGACTATGCTAAATGATTATACTAATTGCTTCAAGATTAAAACTCACGGATGCATAAGTTTTCACAAATGATTAGCTTTTAAAACTCACTTGAAGACTAACTCTCTCTCAAATCAAACTCCTGATTTTATAGACTTTGAGAGGATAAGATGATGTGGCCCAGATCAACGATCATGATCAGATCTATAGATTTGGATGGCTGTGAGCAAAGGTGAAGGTTGAGAGAAAGGGGGAAGGAGAAGACAAGTGTCACTCATCTCACCTTAATTGGGTTGCTGACTGAGGGAATATAGGGATGGTTGGGGAAGATTTAGGCATGAAAGGACAAGTGGACTCAAGTCCTTCCTAAGATGCAGGGATGTTGGAGGGAATATAGAAGGAAAATTAAGAAATATGTGTATGTACACAATATTTCATTAAATTTAGAGTTTGGAGATAAATGATGAATTAATATTTAAGAAATATTAATATCTTTAGCCACATGTTGATGAGTTGGCAAAGGGAAGATGAAGTGGAGATGGAAGGTGAGTTGGATAAGGGATTAAATAATTTAGAAATTATTTAACATTTGAGACTATAGGATAGAAAAATAATCATTAGATATTAGATATTCAAATGATTGGAGGAAATAATTAAATATTTATATATTTAATTAATTAGAGAAATAGGATAAATGAATTAATTAATATATTTCAATTAAATTAATTAATAGAAAGACATGAAATTAATTGAATAAATTAATCTTTTCAAATTAACTATATAATAGAAGAATAAATATTAAATATTTATTTAATTGCTCATAGCCATTTTTATGTGTAAAAATTCTGCCTCTTTGAAATGATGTCGAGACAACATTGTTTCAAATATTAAATCAAGTCTCGATAATGTGCATGATGGAGATAAAAATCTTGATTATGTGTCCCAGATACTGATTTTTTGATATTGATTTGATGATGATGCCCCCTCAAGAGATTGTTTATGCATTAAAGGCATGGATGATCTCTCGATAGAAGAAGAATGTTATATGAAAGATGGATGAGTGAATAGATTGTAGATTGATCAGATGGATTAGATTGATAAGATTGATTGGATGAGTTAGATTGTTAAGATTGATTAGATTGAGATCAAGTCTAGTTCCAAGAAGGACACATCCCGTATAAGACAAAAGATTATCAAAATGTCTGGTTTCAGGAAAGATACATCCTGTATAAGACATGATAGATGATCAAAATGTTTGGTTTTAGGAAAGATACATCCTGTATAAGACTTGATAGATGATCAAAACGTCTGGTTTCAGGAAATATACATATTGTATAAGACATGATAGATGATAATTGAATGAATGATGAAGATATTAAAGTGAAGAATGATTCCATTGGATGATGATGCTGGTGCAAGTGTCGCAGGTGATCCAGGTGTTAGGCCCACAGGCTCGAGATGCAGTCATGATTCTTGACTTGATTTGTATTGATGAGACTTTGTACATTATTGATTATTTTTTATCCGATATCATTGTATACTTGGACTTTTATTTATTTTATGATGATCTATATAACGACATGGACTCTATATGATGATGATCTTTTATTATGCATTTCACTCTATTTTATGATGATGATCTATATGCATGGATTATATGGATGATGTGATGATATTTTCTCTTCATTATTATGATGCTTTATATGATGATGCAATGGTAAATGCTTTTAATTTTGAAAATGCAAATGCAAATGATTATTAACTCAAATGATGAAAATAAAATGATCTATATGGGAATGCAAATGAATGATTATTTTTGTATATATAATGCTTATGATTATAATGAATCTAAGTGCAAAGATGCAACTAAATGATCTTTAATGAACTTTAATGATAATGCAAATAATAATGATGATACACTACATAATTAATGAAATGCACTTAATTGAATGCAAACAAATGTAATGATTGAATGCAACTAAAAATAGAATGGATAATGAATAAAAATGATTCAAAAAATGAATGCACCTACAATAATCAAATGCAAATTGTTTTTGTTTGTCCAAGTATACTCAATCTTTATTTGTGATCATTGATCTGTGAATGAAAATGAGATGCTTATAATGCAACTGACAATGAATGCTTATAATGCAGATGAATAATGAGCTAATGTAAAAATGATCTAACTAAATATGATATTGTCATTCTTCATATGCTTGTCTTGTAACAATGCTTGATTTCATCATTTAGCTTTAAAATGTTGTAAGAAAATACAAGAAACTTGACATAATGATCCAAGATGACCTGATTATTTCTTACATGGATTTTGATATAGCAAGTTAATACAAGCAACTTAATATAATGAATCAAGTTGACCTGAGTATGTCTTGCAGAATAGACAAGGATTATCTCCTTTCATGCATGACTTGGAATGTCCTCCTTGATCTTTTGCAGATCATATCCTTAGACAAGTACATACTTTAGTAAGAGATAAACCACAAACATCAATCAAAGAAAAATAACCATGCCCCATCATAGCTTCTCTAGTCGTGGGCATCCTTGAGTTGCATAGAGTACATGATTAGTAAAAAAAACAAGATATAAACACTGAATCTCGCATGTCATTCACATGTTCTAATGGTAATTAACTAATATAATTATCTTGATAAATGATCTTTGATAATCATTTATTACTTGTTGGTTAATTCTTCATTTTCTGAGTGTCACGATTCAGTTGTTATGAAATGTCTTGATCTTCACTACTTTGTTGCTTGTTATCTATTTCAAAACCCTAGGTGTTTTTGGTTTTTCTAAGTTTTCCGAATGTTTTGGATTTTCAAAGATTCAAAAGATCACCTTAGCAAAAGGAATTAGGATTTTCCCCTAGCGGAAACAAAAAATTTATTATGGATGTATGAATTGATCAAGATCCAAACCATGGCGGGATACAAATGTAGATTGATTGATTCTGATAAAATCTAAGACAATGACTATGACAAGTATGTCAAAGATTGATAATTATTGGTAAGCTACATATTTCCTGCTAAATGGTTCAAAGCAATGGATGTGGAAGATGAAATGGATAAGCTAGGATAGATGGAAACGATAGATGTGATAGGATGGAGTGGATAGGTGCGCAAAGTGATCTCATAGATGGAGAAAATCACTTTTTAGATAGCACCTATTTACCAGGTTTTCACCATCTAAATTTATTGCATTTTTTTCCTTTTTTTCTTTTTTTTTTTCTTGATTTTTACTATTTTATGCCTTTTTAGGGATTTTCTGCTTTTCTAATTTTTACTGATTTCTTCAGGACTTTATATGTTTTTTATTGATTTTTTTTAAGACTTCATATCTCAAGCATAGAATTTCTTGTGATGGATGGAATTGATAAGTTCATCAAACCAATCACCTTCAGGGGTAGATAACTTGTATGCTCCTGAGACATATGTTGCTACTATGACCAAAGGTCCAAGCCAATTTGGTTCAAATTTACCCTTCTTTTCTCGGTCTTGCTGATTTCTTGGATTCTCTCTTGGAACTATATCTCCAATCTAAAAAATGTGTGGCTTGACTCTGTGATTATAACTTCTTGCCATTCTTTGTTGATATACTTTCAAATGATCTGTTGCATTTTGGCGATGTTCCTGGATCAGTTCAAGTTCTTGGAGTCTAGAGACTCGTTGTTCTTCCTCTGGTACAAGACCTTTAAAGGAAACCCATAGAGAAGGTATCTCTACTTCTACGAGTAAGATGGCTTCTGATCCATAGACTAAGCAATACGGAGTTGCCCCCATTGGTGTGTGGATGTTGGTTCGGTATGCCCAAAGAGCAGGATTTAGCTGAATGTGTCAATCTTTTCCAGCTTCATTGACTATTTTATTCAAGATTTTCAAGATAGTCTTGTTTGATGCCTCAGCTTGAACATTTCCTTGTGGATAATATGGAGTAGAAAACCTATGTTGGATATGAAACTGCTCACATAGTTCCTTCACATTTTGATTCTTAAATGGTCGTCCATTGTCAGTGATAATGGTCATAGGAACTCCATAGCGATAGATTATATAATTCAAGATGAATGATGATATTTGTTTTCCTGTCACTTTTGTCAGAGGTATTGCTTCAATCCATTTAGTGAAATATTTAGTAAAAGTCAGAATGAACATATGTCCATTAGAAGATGAAGGATTTATCTTTCCTACCAAATCTAGGCCCCATTGAGAAAATGGCAATGATCCGGCCATAGGATACAATTCTTGTGCTGGTGCATGAATGAGATTCCCATGGATATGACATTGTTTGCATTTTTTGGCATATGTGAATGAATCTTGTTCCATAATAGGCCAATAGTAAACCATACGAAGAAGTTTCTAAGCCAATGTTAATCCACTTGAGTGTGTGCTACAAATACCTATGTGAACTTTGTTAAGAACTTTTTCAAATTCTTCTTGTTCAAGACATCTCAATAAAGTACTATCTAGACCTCACCTATATAAGGTATCAGCAATAATAGTACAATGGGATGACTGACGGATAAAATTTCTTCTTGGATTGCTGGATAGGTTAGGAGGAAGGATATTCTCTTTTAAGTACTTATATGTTTGGCTGTATAAGGATTGACTGATCCTTGATATATGACAAATCATGTAGGTATATTGGGATTGAATGGCAGGAGTTAAGATATCTTCCACGAGGAATTCATAATGCTATTGATTCTCTCGATTCTGCAAGAGAGATGCTATTGTAGCCATTGCATCTGCTTCTTTATTCTCATTTCTTGGGATTTGAGTAAATGATATTTCTGCAAAGTGTTCTTTAAACTCTTCTACTAGTTGTTTGTAGGGCATGAGCTTTTCATCCTTAGTTTCATAATCATCATTTATTTGGTTAATGATTGTTGGTATTTTGGTATGGTTTTGTCATTGATGTCAACACCTACTAAACACCTACCAACTTTGGCACTTTGGAGAATTCGCAACATTCACCGGCAAGCAAGTGACTCATGCACAGTCACCGGTATCTAGTACACCAACAAGATATAATGATCACTAGCACTTGGAATGATACGGAAAACACTTGGTAATATCGAAGACATCGTTTGGACATCTTGTCCTAGAGTTTTGTTTATTGGTATATTCATATTTGCATATTTGTTGTTACCGGCAAATAGGTCCAGGGTTACACTGGCAAGTTTATCTTTTCTAGATCAGCATGACACGCTATGGAGAAGATTAATTATTGTTGTAAATGCATTAAGCCAACATGTTCAATTGGTTATTGTATCGGATATTGTATTGTTTGTAAAAAAAAATTATTGTAATATCTTGTAGAGCCGACCTACTAAAATTGGTCTTAGGTTATAGTATAAATGTAAGATCTTATTTTTAAGATCAGATGTGGAATACGAAAAAGGATTGTGTAAAGGTATATGCGAGAATAAGCGGAGCTATAAATGAAGATTGAAGGAGGGTTTTTGTGAAGACAATCAGAACTAAACCAGTACTGAATTCAGCATATGAAGATGCTATTTTGTGTAGTACATTCTTATTGGATTTTAACCATCCAACTGTAGTCAGTGTGACTTCCATTTTGTGTTTGAGCAATGAGCTCTAGGTGCTTGGCCTTTCTGCATGTGCAGACCCCATTTATGTACACTTACTATCTATAGTAGTATCATCTGAATATGGGTAAGGTTTCCCACAGTGGTTTTTCCCCTTACAGGTTTTCCATGTACAAATATTGGTGTTATGTGTTGTGGATGACTTTGTGTTTATGTTTCATGCACTAATCCTTACCAGTATAGCAATTAACTATTAAAATTGTCTACCGATATATTGAACTGGTTTACCGGTATTAAGCATTAAGTTGGTTAAGTTGTTTTTGGTTTGAATTTATTTGACAACTGATTCACCCCCCCCCCCCCCTCTCAGTTGTCTTCGGGACCTAACAATTGGTATCAGAGCCTAGTCCTCTTTTGCAGAAGTTTAACAGCTTGAGGAGATCCAATGTCTACTATTTATTTCAGGAAGGACAGTCCTAAACTTGATGGAACCAACTATGGCATATAGAAGATCAGAATGGAGACACATCTAAATTGCATTAGAAAAGACATCTAGGATGTTACAAAGAATAGTTATATTGCTCCTACTCAGAGTCAGCCCACTCCACCCAACTTGACTAAAGATGAGGAAAATGGTTGCAAAGCAAGAGAAGCACTTTTGAGTGCATTATCAGATCAACAAATCATGGGACTATCAGATAGGTCTACTGCTAAAGCTATTTGGGATCATTTGGAAACACTAAATGAAGGAGATTCCACAGTCAAAATTGCAAAACTTGAAAGCTTCCGGGTCAGGTATGAGCATTTGAAAATGGAAGAAGCTGAAAGGATTTCTTCTTTTATGGAAAGAGTAAATGAAATTGGTTCAAAAGTTTTAAGAGGATTGCCACCAGCATATAAAATGAAAGTCATTGCTATAAATGAGTTAAGAACAATGCCTAATACATCAGTTACTAGGGATACATTAATTGGGAAACTTTCAGCTTTTGAAATTGAAGAATTTGGTCTTGTTGCTACTATAAAGACATATTTGGCCTTCAAAGCATCAACATCATTTGCTCCATCATTTGACAAATCTGATTGGAAAGCCTTTTATGCAAGAGATCTTGAAGAAAGCAGGAAAGAAAATGAAGAACTTGAAGAACTTGAAGCATTATTTGAAAGGAAAATGCCTAAAGGTCCAGTTGGAAGTAAGTATGAAGGTAAAGCGCCCTTTAAATGTTTTAACTGCAATAAGATTGGTCATATGGCTTCAAGATGCCCTGATAGACATGCTAGACCAAGAGAAGAAGCTAGAAGAACACACAAGCCTAACCCTGAATATCAGAGATATAGATTTAAGAAGAATAAAGACAAATCTTGTTACATTGCTGATGAAGGTGTGACTGATGATTCTGATGAGGATCCAGCAGACAATGGATGGGTTTTTGTTGCTATAACAGAAGATCAACCGGCACCTACTACTCAACTGGTAGAACAGGCCTTGGCAACTAAAGTTGAAGTTAAGGATGAATGGATCATTGATTTAGGATCCTCACATCATATGACAGGAGACAAAGGTAATTCTTGAACTTTCAAGAATACAATGGAGGCTTAGTGAGATTTCGAGATGACAAAGCTTGTTTAATCAAAGGTAAGGGTACAATATCTCTTGATGGTAAGCATAACACTCACAATGTTTACTATGTTTACTATGTTTACTATGTTTACTATGTTTACTATGTTTACTATGTTGAAGGATTAAAGCATAATCTTTTGAGTGTTGGTCAATTAGTTGAGAAAGGATTTTAGTTACAATTCAAAAATAGAAAATGCAAAATCATGAATAGAACTAGTTTGGAAATTGCAATCGGTAATCAGACTAGAGGTAATATCTTTCATTTGAATAATAGTGAAAAGACATGCTTAATTGCACATATAGATGAATGTTGGTTATGGCATAAGAGACTCTGTCATGTAAACTTTGATTGCATGGTGAACATCAGTACTACTAAGGTAGTTAGAGATTTACTTAAAATTGTCAAACCTCATAATACAGTATGTAAGGAATGTCAATTTGGAAAACAAGTTAGAGCTAGTTTCAAAAGTATTCCAGAAAAATCTAATAATGCTCTTGATTTGATTCACACTGATTTATGTGGCCCAGCTAGAACTAAAAGCTTACAAGGTGATAGATATTTTATGCTAATCATTGATGACTATTCTAGAATGTGTTGGGTTACTTTTCTCAGAGAAAAATTAGAAGCACTTGGAAAGTTCAAACTGTTGAAAGCAATGGTAGAAAATGAAACCGGTAAGAAAATAAAATGTCTAAGATCAGATCAAGGAGGAGAATTTACATCCAAGGAATTTAATACATTCTGTGAAGTGAATGGAATCAGAAGACAGCTATCAGCACCTCGAACACCACAGCAGAATGGAGTTGTTGAAAGAAAAAACAGAACTATCTTGGATGCAGCAAGAAGTATGTTATCAGAAGCAAACCTACCACATGTATATTGGAGAGAGGCAGTCAGTACAGCGGTGTATACATTCAACAAAGTTCTCATCAAAGGTGAAACCGGTAAGACCCCTCATGAACTATGGTTTGTTAATACTCCTACTCTTAAGTATTTCAGAATTTTTGGAAGTAAATGTTATATCAGAAGAGATGAGTATTTTGGCAAATTTGATCCTAGAAGTGATGAAGGAATATTTCTTGGTTATTCATCTAAGAGCAAGGCAAATTAATGTTTCAACAAAAGATTGCAGAAAATTGTTTAAAGTACAAATGTAAAGATTGATGAACAATTCAGGGGAACTTCAAGGTATATAGACGTTGAACCGGCAACAAAAATTTTGACAAATGAACCTACACTGAATCCACCGGTATGGAATGAAGATCCAGTTACCCCAGTATCATCTGAGGATTCCATAGTAACTGAGGAACAACAACAAACAAAGACACCCCGGTATGTAAGACTGGATCATTCTGAAGATCAGATAATTGGAAACAAGTTTCAAGGAGTTATGACAAGAGGAAGATTCGCAAATGAAGAGGTATGTCTTATTTCTCAAATTGAACCATCATCTGTTAATGAGGCATGTGAAGAAAAATTTTGGATTAAAGCTATGGAAGAAGAAATATAACAAATTGAGAAAAACAACACTTGGACATTAGTTCCCCGGCCTAAAGATAAAAATGTAATTGGAACCAAATGGGTATTGAGAAACAAACTTAATGAAGATGGTAAGGTTGTCAGAAATAAAGAAAGACTAGTGTGTAAGGGATATTCTCAGAAGGAAGGAGTTGATTACAATGAAACCTTTGCACCGGTAGCTAGAATTGAGGCAGTTGGATTATTCTTGGCTTTTGCAGCACACAAGAACTACAAAGTTTATCAAATGGATATTAAATGTGCATTTTTAAATGGAGATCTTGAAGAGGAAGTGTACATTGAACAACCTGATGGATTTTCTTTGACAGATAACAATGATATGGTTTGCAGGTTAAGAAAAACTTTGTATGGATTGAAACAAGCTCCAAGAGCTTGGTATGCAATACTGGATAAGTATCTTTAAAAGATTGGTTTTACTAAAGGAAATGCAGACATCAATTTATATTACAAAATAACTAATGATGATATCTTGATTATAGAAGTATTTGTTGATGATATAATCTTTGGAGGAGAAGATGGATTATGTAAACAATTTTCTATTAAAATGCAGCAAGAGATTGAAATGTCTATGATTGGAGAAATAAAATTCTTTTTAGGATTGCAGATTTCATAGACTGATAAAGGTATATTCTTGAGTCAATCCAAATACTTAAAAGAGTTACTAAAGAAATTTGTGATGGAGAACTCTAAACCAGTAAGCACACCTATGACAACAAATGACAAATTATCACTAAGGGATGAATCCACACCTATTAATCCAACTAGATATAAATCTATGATAGGAGGTTTACTGTATTTGACACAAACCAGACCTGATATTATGAATGCAGTATGTAATGTTTCAAGATTTCAAAGTAATCCTAGAGAAAATCATGAATTAGTAGTAAAAAGGATTTTCCGATACTTACAAGGCACTATAAATCTTGGATTATGGTATCCTAGAGATGAAAACTTTGAATTATGTGCATACACAGATGCAAATTAGGAAGGAGATGTGGATGATAGAAAAAGAACCATCGATGGAGCATTCTTTCTTGGAAATAGATTAGTTTCTTGGTTAAGTAAGAAACAAACTTGTACATCTTTATCAACAGCAGAATCAGGATATGTTGCAGTAGCAACTAACTGTACACAAGTACTATGGCATAAGCAAATGTTGAAAGACATAAAGGTAAAATGCAAGGAACCTATTACTATCTATTGTGATAACACTGCAGCAATTGATATATCTAAGAATCCTGTATTACATTCTAAAACCAAACATGTTTCTATCAAACTAAATTTTCTAAAGGAAAATATTGAAGCAAAGGAGATAAAACTAGTTTATCTGAATACTAAAGAGTAGATTGCGGATATTTTCACTAAACCTTTTCCTAAGGAGACTTTTGAATATCTCTGAGATCAGCTTGGAGTCATACCCCCACCGGTAGAGACTTGGGAAGTTGATGATTGACATCAACTAGTAGAATTAACAGAGAAATATTTTATTCCGGTCCTTGATGGGAAGATACTTCTAAGGGGGAGTAGTAGGTATATTGAATTGATTGGTATTTTGTATATGAACTTGGCTTGGTAAGATGTTTTGTTGTAACTTTGGCATTTGATGTCAAAGTGGGAGAGATTGGTATGGAAAAACACAAGGAAAGCACATGTTTCTCCTAGGGGGAGAGATTGTTGTTTGGGAGAGATTATTACTCTCTGTATCTGTATTTTGATTTCTAGTTATGACCTTTTTGGAGATTGTTGGTTTTTGTTATTTGGCATTTTTGTTTTGGCACTTTGATGGTTTTTCCATCTTGTGTTGCCATCAATGCCAAAGGGGGGGATTGTTGGTATTTTGGTATTGTTTTGTCATTGATGTCAACACCTACTAAACACCTACCAACTCTGGCACTTTGGAGAATCAGCAACATTCATCAGCAAGCAAGTGACTCATGTACAGTCACTGGTATCTGGTACACTGGCAAGATATAATGATCACTAGCACTTGGATGATATGGAAAACACTTGGTAATATCGAAGACATCATTTGGACATTTTGTCCTAGAGTTTTGTTTATTGGTATATTCATATTTGCATATTTGTTGTTATCAGCAAATAGGTCCAGGGTTACAGCAATAGGTTTATCTTTTCTAGATCAGCATGGCACGCTATGGAGATGATTAATTAATGTTGTAAATGCATTAAGCCGACATTTTCAATCGATTATTGCATCAAATATTGTATTGTTTGTAAAATGTTTTTATTGTAATATCTTGTAGAGCCGACCTACTAAAATTGGTCTTAGGTTATGGTATAAATGTAATATCTTATTTGTAAGATCAGATGTGGAATGCGAAAAAGGATTGTGTAAAGGTATATGCGAGAATAAGTAGAGCTATACACGCAAACATCAATTGAAGATTGAAGTAGGGTTTTTGTGAAGACAATCAGAACTACACCGGTACTGAATTCAACATATGAAGATGCTATTTTGTGCAGTACATTCTTATTGGATTTAACCATCCAACTATAGTCAGTGTGACTCCCATTTTGTGTTTCAGCAGTGAGCTCTAGGCGCTTGGCCTTTCTGCATGTGGAGACCCCATTTATGTACACTTACTATCTATAGTAGTATCATCTGATTGTGGGTAAGGTTTCCCACCGTGGTTTTTCCCCTTACAGGGTTTCTATTAGGATTCCCACAGATACTGAGAGGGGGGGGTGAATCAGTATCTAACTGATAAATAGATTTTCTTAACTTAAAACATGTAGAGCATATTAATACTGTGTACCGGTAAGCAGAAAGTAATGCAATAATCAAAGATAAAAACAACCACATGAAAAACACACCATAACACAAGGATTTAATGAGGAAACCCGGTGTGGGAAAAGCCTCGGTGGGATTTGTGACCCACAATATTCACTTACTGGCCAATAAGAGAATATTACTGCTACAAGAGGGGCCTACACATGCAGGAAGGCCAATTGCCTAGAGCTCACTGCTCAAATACAAAATAGGAAGTCTCACTGACTTACAAAATGGATTATATAAATCTAGTGTCTTGTACTACTTCAAAATAGCATCTATAATGCTAGATCCAGTATTGGTTTCTGCTCTACTTCTTACATAAACCCTTAACCTATAATTCGCATAATAGGTCTGCCTTATTTCACCTAATTACATTCCTTTTTCTTACTTACAAATGTTCTACAATGATCTCTCTTATATAAGAGTTATTTTACAACTTGCCAAGTCGGCTTACAATGACTTTACAAATAATAAACAAAATATATTACAACAAAAATCCTGTCGGCCTCTGTGTCGTTATGCTACCTTTCACTACCGGTGTCGGTGATCTGAGTGCCAGTGTAGAGTCTGATCTTGCTAGTGCCGGTGAACTGCCTTGCCGGTGACATAGGATTGTAAGGTTTCCATCAATGACAAAACCATCAATCACCTACAATGTCTCATTGGAGTGTGCATATGCTAATATTTTCCATGTACAAATATTGGTGTTATGTGTTGTGGATGACTTTGTGTTTATTTTTCATGCACTAATCCTTACCGTATAGCAATTAACTGTTAAAATTGTCTTCCGGCATATTGAATTGGTTTACCGGTATTAAGCATTAAGTTGGTTAAGTTGTTTTTGGTTTGAATTTATTTGACAACTGATTCAACCCCCCCTCTCAGTTTTCTTCAGAACCTAACAATGATAAGCTGTGAATCACCATAAATATGTAATTCCTTGATATTCCATTCAATAGCCATTTTGAGCCCAATATTCAATGCTTCATATTCTGCAGTATTGTTTGTGCATGGAAACCGCAGTCTATATGATTTTGGAATTGTGTGTCCCTAAGGTGTGATGAACAAAATTCTTGCGCCTGATCCATATTATGTATAGGAACCATCAAAGTACAATTCCCAAAATTTTGAACTTACTGTCAAAATGTCTGCATCAAGAAATTCAATGTGCAATGGTATGTCATTTTGTAAAGGTTCTTTGGCTAATTGATCAGCAATGACCTATCCTTGATAGCTTTTCGATCAACATACTCTATATCAAATTCACTCAGTATCATAACCCATTTGGCTAATCTTCCTATCAAAGTTGACTTATTTAGCAAATACTTTAGTGGATCTATCTTTGTTATTAGCTTCACAGAATGGGTCAGCATATAATGTCGCGGCTTTTGAGTTAAGACTGTGAGATAAGACTGTGAGGTACATCGGATTGATGCAACTCAATGCACCTAGTTCCTATCAGGAGGGGTAGATACCCCTAACTTGTCTCTCAAGTAAATAAATGTATCTATAGGAAAAGGCTTAGTAAAAATTTTAGCAAGTTGTTCCTTTATAGACACATACTCTAGCTTCACTTCCTCTTCATTGACTTTTTCTCTTGAGAAATGATACTTGATTGACACATGTTTAGTCTTTGAATGTTGCACTAGGTTCTTTGACATATTAATAGTACTAGAATTATCACAATATATGATAGTAAGCTCATCATAGATAATTCTGGTATCCTTAAATATTTACTTCATCCAAGCTACCTAAGTGCAGTTACTAGAAACAACGATGTACTAGACTTTAGTAGTAGATAGGGACACTCAAAATTGTTTCTTACTCGCCCAAGAAACCAATTTCTTACCCAAAAAGAAAGCACCACCGAAGGTACTCTTTCGATCATCAACATCACTAGCCTAATCAACATCAGCGTAAGCACATAACATGAAATCATCATTCCTTGGATACCACAAACCATAATCCATAATTCCTTTCAAGTATCTAAATATCATTTTTAGAATAGTGGCATGGCTCTCTTTCAGATCAACTTGATCTTTAGAAGCTATGCACATAGCATGCATAATATTCGGTCTAGTCTGAGTAAGATATAGTAGTCCACCGACCATAGATCTATATAAAGACTGATTAGCTTTCAGAGATTCATCATTTTTAGATAATTTGCAGTCAATCACCATAGGAGTTCCAATCAGTTTGGAGTCATCTAACCCAAACTTCTTCAACAATTCCTTCACATACTTAGTTTGAGATATAAAAATACCTTTTCCAATTTGTGAAATTTGCAATCCTAAGAAAAATTTCATCTCTCCTATCATAGACATCTCAAATTCTTTCTGCATATCACTAGAAAAATTCATACTCAAGTTATCATCTCTTCCAAAGATAATATCATCTACAGACTTCAACAATTAGGATGTTATCATTCTCGATATCTTAAAATATCAATTACTATCAGCAATATCTTTATTAAATCCCAATTTTGGCAAATACTTATCCAACCTAGCATACCAGACTCTAGGGACTTGTTTCAATCCACAAAGAGATTTCTTCAGTTTGCATAACATGTCTCCATCATCTGATAATGAAAATCCATCAGGTTTCTCAATGTAGACTTCTTCCTCAAGGTCACCATTCTGGAAACCTGACCTGACATGCATCTGATATACCTTGAAATCTTTATAAGCAACATAAGCAAGAAATAGTCTAACATCTTCAAGTCTAGCTACCAAAGTAAAAGTCTCCTCATAATCAATTCCTTCTTTATGTGAATATCCTTTACATACCAATCTTTCTTTTCTTGGAATCCAAGAACACTGAGAGGGGAGGGGGTGGTGAATCAGTTTTCTCCCGGTATGATTAATTTTAACCTTATTAACACAACAACTTAGTAACTGGTATGCATAAAAGAAAATACTGAATCACAACAGAGCCTCACTGACTATAGATAAAATACTGAATTACAATAAAAAAACTAAACTCTAAATGTGCATCTGATATGCTGGACGAGTTCCTGTTTTAAGAACAGGCTGTACTGGTTAACACTGTCACCTTTCTTTACCGGTATCAATTCATTTCTCAATATTCTTGAAAAACAACCAAGACTGACTATAGATCATAACATTCGCATACTCTTGATCAAGATCTCGCTCATAAAATCTTGCATTACCTATATCCCAAAATGACCTAATAGACTACCTTATATACCCTTACATATATGAATGCCTTATGTCGTCTTACAATCATATTACAAAAGATAAATACATGTCAGCTCAAAATAAAATATAAGCATTAATCTTTATGAGCATTTTCACTTTATCCTTTTACCAAATGTTTCTTCTATGTCGGCCTCCATATATCGGTACCTAGTTTGTCGGCTTTCCTTGCTCTTCAATATGTTAGTTTCCTTAAATGTCAGATGTCAATCCTTGAATATCGGTGAATACCATATAAGTATCCAACCCAGAATGATGTGTGTTTCCATCAATGACAACACCATGATCCCAAGTGAGTGTCAATTATCAATAGCTTTATTTCTGACAACTTCACCGGCTTCATTCAATTTGTTCCTGAATACCCATTTAGTACCAATCACATTCTTATCTTTAGGTCTAGGCACAAGCTCCCATGTGTCATTCATTTCAATCTAATCTAATTCTTCTTCCATAGCCTTTATCCAACTATCATCTTTACAAACTTCAACAACACCTTTAGGTTCAATTTTGGAAATCAAACACACCTCTTCAGTAGCTAGCCTTCTTCTAGTCATTACACCTTTATTTTTATCACCGATAATCTGATTTTTTAGAATGATTCAATCTTTACATATCTCGGAGTCTTCTAATTATTCTGATTTTTAGGTTTCTGGACCTCTCCACTGACAACACCAATATCAGGATTAACAGTCTCTACCAGATCATTTCGCTTCAATTATTCAGTCTGAATATTGTGTTAGAACAATATGTTGACCATCATCATATCCACATTGTCTGATCTCTTTTCCATAGTTGTCATCAACCTTCACATTTGTAATTTCCACTATCTTTCTCAGTCTCTTATTGTAGCACTTGTAGGCTTTTCTCTTTGTTGAATATCCCAAGAAAATTCCTTCATCATTTGTTGCATCAAACTTTCCTATATTCTAATCTCTCTTGATATAACACTTGCTACCAAAAATTTTGAAATATCTCATAGTAGGAACATGACCAAACCATAGCTCATAAGGAGTCTTACCGGTATCACCTTTTATATGCACTCGGTTAAATTTGTAAACAATAGTGCTAACAAATTCTCTCCAATATATCTTTGGAACATTCCCTTCAATCAACATAGTCCTTGCAGCATCCAAGACAGTCTTGATCTTCCTTTCAACAACTCCATTATGTTGTGGGGTTCTAGGAGAAGATAATTGTCTTCTAATCCCATGCTTCTCACAGAATGAATCAAACTCACTGGACCAAAATTATCCTCCTCTGTTAGATCTCATACATTTCACCTTCAATCTTATCTTAGTCTCAACCTTTGCTTTGAATATCTTGAATTTGTCTAATGCTTCTGATTTCTCCTTAAAAAATACAACCCACATCATTCTAGAATAATCATCAATCGACAACATAAAATATATGTCACCCTACACAATTCTAACGTTTGTAGGTCCACATAGGTTAGTATGCACAAGGTCTATCAATCCATCAGATGTAAACTGCTTACTCTTGAAATAAATTCTTGTTTGCTTACCCATTTGAAATTCTTTACATATCGTATTAGCAGGCTTAACAATTTTAGGCAAATCTCTAATAGCTTCTGTAGAACTAATCTTAATTATTGAACCAAAATTAACATGACACATTCTCCTATGCCACAATCAACTCTCATCAATCTAAGCAATCAAGCAACCTTTCTCACCAACATTCAAAGAAAAGATATTACCTTCAGTCCTAGTTCCTGATGCAATCTCTATAGTGGAGGCATTTAGGATCTTGCATTTTCCATTCTTGAATTGCAAATCATAACCTTTGCCTACCATTTGTCCAACACTTAAAATATTATGCTTCAAACCTTCAACATATAAGACACCATCAGTGTTATGCTTACCATAAAAGGAAATAGAACCTCTACCATAGATCACATAGGTTTTGTCATCTCCAAATCTTACTATTCTACCATCATAAATTTCCATATTCATAGATTTTCTTTTATCACAGGTCATATGATGTGAACAACCGCTATCAGTCACCCATTTATCCTTCTCTTCAACTTTAGAAGCTAAAGCTTTCTCCTCAATAGTGCAGCTTGTGGAATCAATAGGTATCGGTCCATCTTCTTTGATAGCAATAAAAACAACTTCATCTCCTTCTGATTCTTCATCTATAACACCTTCATCAGCAACATAATAACAGTTTTTCTGATGCTTATACTTTCGGTTAGGCTTGTAAGGCTTATCATACTTCTCATGCTTCTCATATCTATCTTTCTTATTATGCTTATCAAATTTATCATGCCTATAATATCTAGACATTCTCTCCGAGCATCTAGAAGCAAAATGTCCTATATTATTGCAAGAGAAACATTTCAGAGGCAATTTTCCATCATACTTACCAGCTCCCTTAGGCAATCTCCAAGCTATCAATGCTTCAAGATCCTCCAACTCTCTTTATTTCTCTTCCATCTCTCTTCTCTCTCTTTCATATCTAGAAATTTTGCATTCATTAGGATCATACTTTTTCTTTCTAGATATAGATGCTCTAAATGTTGTCTTAGACTTTCCATGTGATTCACCAAATTTGCTCAGTTCAAATGCAACAATCTTCCCAACCAATCTATCTCTTTCCACAGTAGTCACACTCTGGATCTCATCAATAGTAGCTACCTTATGTTTGTAAGTAGGATACGATGATCTCGGCATCTTAGCAACAATTTTATCTTCTTCATGGATCCCACCAACACATTTGATATCTAGGACAAGTTCATTCACCTTAGCCATAAAGTAATTTATGTTCTCATCTTCTCTCATCCTCAAGTATCTCATACTTCACTTTCAAACTCTGCAACTTAGCAACTTTGACTTGTTTATCTCCTTCATACAAGGTCTCAAGCTTCTCCCAAATCTCATGTGCAGTCTAAAGTCTCATTACATTAGTCATCTCTGAATCAGTTAAGGTGCTATACAATGCTTCCTTTGCTCTAATATTATTTTCAGCTTCCTTGATCTCATCAGCAGTAACTAGTCCATTCAGAGGAAAAAAATAGGCATTCTTAGTAATCTTCTACTAATCCTCTCCAAGACATCTCAAGTGCACCTCCATCCGGTTCTTCCATATACTATAGTTAATTCCATCAAATCTTGGACTCTCCTTCTTAAAGATAAGACTTCCACTTCCAGTTACCATCCTGAATCTCCTCAAGCAGTTAAGCTTCTTCTGGAGGATCTAGCTCTGATACCAATTGTTGGAAACAAAAATGAAGTAAAACTAAGAGGGGGGATGAATCATTTTTCACCGGATCTACTAACTCAACCACAAATGCAAATAGTATAGACTGCAACAACAATATACATAAGCAAATTGATAGCACAACACACAACACCAATATTTTGACATGGAAAAATCGGTTTAGGGAATAACCATGGTAGGAACCTACCCACAATAAGATGATACTCTATAATAGTATTTGTAAATATTATAATGGGGAATACACCAGCATTTAGGCACACTGCCTAGAGCCTACAACTCAAGATATAATAACTTAGAAGGATACAACCCTCAGGGAAGGTTCACTACCTTACAAGGAAGTCTCACTAGCTTACAAAGTGTTTGGAGAACAATTCAAAATCAAATCAACTGTAATAATAATATCTACTAATGTCTGATGACAGTTTTGTTTAAGCACATATGTCTACTCTGCATCACTTCAATCTCTTCTCAATCTCAATACCAAAGGATGATTTCTCTTGTTCGCACATACATCACTCTCTAATAATGCATACACAACCTCGATACCTAAATTACATGACTTAATCACCTATTTATACAATTCATCAATCTTGACAACAAGGTCAGTGAAACCCTCAACACCTAATTATAAAATTGTATCACATGATACAAAGATCGACCACCTAACCAATATAATGATATACATGACATAAAATGGACCTAATTCAAATCTACAAATGCTCATCACCATCGGAAATCATGCCAAGATCAACTGCAACACGCTACACCACTACGAATATTGCATAACACGAAGAACATCACTGGTTTAGCAAAATCACCAAGAACTCACACAACGATCAATGTGGATCATCAAAATAAAGAGGGCGCAATTAGGAAACACCAACAAGCATATTAGAATCATCAGTAACAGTTGTACCAACACAACTTATTAAATCTTCATCAATCAACATTTGAAACTCAAGAACACTCAAACAACAACAACTGTCATGAAGAAAGATAACTTGCGAAGCACCAAATCATGAACCATCTAAAATGAAGATACACAAGACCATCCCAAAAAATCAACTCAAGATCTGATCACACCAGAATATACTAGAGGAAATACTGAACTCTGCAAAGCACTGATCAGATTAACAAACTGCAAATTGGATCATATGATATGATCAATTAAGCTTTCCGAATCACCAAAACCAATACAAGAGGATGTATTGATACTATAAATACTCCATACACCAAACCATGATACCAATAAACCAATCTACAATCGTCGGAGCAATAAATCACAGGAATATGTTGACATCAATGACAACAACATATCCTAGTAGCAACAATGTCCAACACAAAACTTGTTTTACTCTAATAAAAAACAAGATTAAAAAGATTAATTTTTCTCTAATAAAAACAAGTAAAAATTAAAGAGATCATGTTAAACTATAGAATAAAGAAAAGAAAAGAAACAAAACAAAACAATATAAATGGATGGCAATTTAGAAATAAATTTATGTTTTTGATATTTCTTTGCATATAAAAAAATTTATATTTTCACTAGCTTATTTTTTGTAATGTTTTTATATCTTTCTATTATTTTTACTCTATCGACTTGGATCACATCACATATTACTCAAAACTCGTTTTGATTTTCGACATTATTGCCTCATCACATTATAAACCTAGATGAGCTATGATAAATATGTCATCGTACACAATAATTTTATTTAAAATAACTTATTCAATATTCAAACTCTTTTATCACCAAATCTTATAACAAATACCCCTAATAACAGATAACATAATATACATATTAATCTAACTAAAATCAAAAGGATTTAGAGACACTTGACAATTATTTTAGGTAAAGTTTTAGAGATAAAAAAGAATATATTGATTCACATTTTTCATCATTTTATAACCCTAACATGCATACATAGGATAAAATATTATTTAAAAGAAAATTCTCCAAACCAGCTTATCTTAATCTTCTTCAAATTTAATTTTCTAATATAAAATTATATTTTTCCAATATCATTTTTACAATTAAAAATAATTAACTCAAGTTGTCTACATTTTATTAGGGGCAACAACAAAAAATCTAATTTCTTGATCACAATAGAAAATTCTTTATTTGATAATCATTTACACATCTTATTTAATAATAAATTAACTCATTAAAAAAAGATTAATATTAAATAATTTATTTTTATTTAAAATAATAAATTTTCTAATGTAATATATGATCTAATTTTAATGGATTTGTAACATATGATATCTCCCAGTTTCTTTTACATAAATTTATTTAGAATATATATATTAATAGTCTATAGATTTATTAAATGGCCTTGGGAATCTACAAATGATCCGCAAACCTCTCTCACCAATGAACTTTCACCAATCTAAACATTCCTGCTCTCATAACCTAAAACCTCTCTCACCAGTCAACTTTCACCAATCTAAACATTCCTGCTCTCATGACCTAAAACAAATGATCAACAAACCTATCTCACACCATCAATTTTCACCGACTTAAACATTCCTCATCTCATGACCTAAAACAAATGATTGGCAAACCTGTAACTTTCACCGACTTAACTTTCGCGGACTTAACTTTCACCGACTTATCTCGCACCGTCAACTTTCACCGACTTAACATTCCTCATTATATGACCTAAAACAAATGATTGACAAACCTATCGCACACCGTCAACTTTTACCCATTTAAACATTCTCACCTCAATGACCTGAAACAAGGTTGCGAGAAGGTCTCGAGCTGAAGAATCTAGAAGCTCTAGAAACACAATATATTTAGATCTCTTTTTCGTTTATTGTAAATACACTGAAGCAGAAGCTGTGGGGAAATTGGTTTTGGCCCGTCTCATCCTTAAAAATTTAGGGTTTCGTAATATATCTTCTACAACTCTGTCCGTTTTTCCTAGGTAAGTCTGAGGCTTTTTTGAGGACTCTGCACACAGCAGGGTTTTTTTTGGTTTTGTTTTATCTAGAACAGTTCTGTTGTTATCCGTTAAATAAAGGTATTGGTTCTATGTTTTCATCTATCGCTGTTTTCGTATATGATATTAATTTAACACCTAGTATGAGATCTTTTGTTTCATTTTTTCTATGGAGCGGATGTGCCGTGGTTTGAATTTCAGAGGTGATTTCTGAATGTTTTATATTTGTTTTCGGTTTTGTTCTGTACACATACAAGTTTCAGGGTTTTATACAATCTGAAGGAATTAAAAGTGAAGATGATAATGATCACATGTAGAAAAAAGATGATGGTGGCATTGATTTGGATTCCTTATGGGCATTCTTTACACCTCCTAACCTAGATTAAGCTTAGCAAACGTTTTATTCCCGTGTTAACCTTCATGGCGCCTAAGGATCTAGAAATATATCAGAAGATAAAAACTAAGGACCAACCTATAATAGATTAACTAGATTTCCCCCATTTATATGTGAATGTCAACACAGGTAATCTATTCATTATTTCTTGGTTTTTGATTTACTTTCTAGGGTGGTACTTCATCTTTCTTGTGTGAATGCCAACACAGGAAATGGCTCCCAAAGTAGTGCTGAAAAAGTCTGGGGTGGCGCTGAAGACGGCAACCACAGTAGCAAATAAGGAGATGGAAAAAAAGCTGGCCAAAGCTGTGAAAATGCCAATGGCGGCACAGAAATCTGGAGCCTCAGGAGAGCAGAAGAAGGTGGTCCCAACTGTGGCGGAAGCGAAGGCCAAGAATAGGAAAAGGAAGATTAGTGGAGAGCAAAAGAAGGTGATCCCAACAATGGTGGAAGTAGAGGTGGAAACGAAGGCCAAGAATAGGAAGAGGAAGAATAGTAGAGAGTCATACAAATGTTATGTCTTCAAGGTGTTGAAGCAAGTCCATGCTGATGTGGGGATTTCCAGCAAGGCCATGGCCATCATGGACAGCTTCATCAATGACTTCTTTGATAACTTGGTGAATGAAGCTTGGAAACTGGCCAAGCATGCCAAAATGAACACGATCACATCCAGAGAGATTCAGGCCGCTGCAAAGCTTCTCATTCCCGGAGAAATGTCTAAGCATGCCGCGTGGGAGGGTAACAAAGCCGTCGCCAAATTCCTAGCCTAGTTTTATACTGCCTGTTTACTTTACTGGTTACCAACATTATAAGTCAGTTTGACTTCAATAGGTTTTTTTCTATAAGTTATATTGCCTATTTACTTAGTTTTCTGGTACAGGCCTTAGACACAGCGTATTGATTTTTCACAGCAATTTCCATATATTTTGGAAAAATATTAATATATCTATAAGTATATATCTTTGTCATAAGGTGTTCTAATTTATTTTACTATTGTCAATGGATTCTTGATCTATTGGTGAAGTTGAAAGGTTCTTAATGATTAGAATGTTAGGTTCTTAATGAAGAAAAAATTCTTAATGTATCTTGAAATTTATCATGTGCAACATTGATCTCCCTTAGATTATGTCACTATATACTATTCCATATACCTTTTACTAGTCTTCATGATGTATTGAAAGTAAATGTATTAGACAAGTTTTCTCTATTATGATGAGAAATGAAAGATAAATGTATATGACAATTAGTGTCCTCAAACTGTACCATATCTTTTTTACATTAATCATAATATATTAAACAAATCCTAAACAAAAAGTAACAGTGCAACATACTTTCCAATTACAATTATTCTTTGGAAAACAACTCATTAACCCAGTTTTCTATTGTCTTAATCCGTCTTCCTTCTTTTCTTTGGGTACATACGATTGTTTTTCTACTTTCCAAGAGAGACTTTGTCCCGAAATTGGCTACGATGTTTCCCTATCGTTTCAATGCATGCATAAATTGGGATTCAACCAAAAACCAACAAGAACTATCAGCAAGAATAGGAAAGCAAAAGGAATCGAGTCTCTATTCTTTGTGTAACGAAAAACCTGAATCCATTCGTGCATTACTCGAATAAAAGGGCCCACACGTAAATCTTCAACGTCAAAGGTTATACGATTTATAATCAAACCGCGGAGAGAATAGAAGAAGCCCAAGTACCTTCTAGAACCCTGAATCCATCTTTGATATTGGTGCCTAACTCAGCAATCGAGGATAATAAGCAATAACCATAATAGTACCAGATCTCTATGTCGAGGGTTTAATTGAAGATGGAACTTTTTTCTGAATTGCGTGTGGATTTTGACTGTGGAATAGGATAGGGCTTTTGAGATTAAGGTCATAAGATGTTAAATTGTCGCTTGGATAAACATTTAGAGGTAACTGAATTCACAAAGGTGGAGGTTTTCGTGCCTGATCTGTTATTGCGTACTACCATATATGGTTTCTTCCCAATTCCAGATTGTGGACACCTAATTTTGAAAAACATATCGAAGCAATGTCATTCCCAAATAATGTCAACAAGGGAAGAATCTGGCATAATATGTGCTCGAGGAACTTTAGATTACCGTAGACTACTAGAGCAGGCTTACAAAGCACAACAAGAGTAGCGGCTTGGCAAAGTATTGTGAAAATGGGTAATGAAAAGATTGTTTTCATCCTATACCATAAAGATACTTGCATGGGGAAGTGTGCATCTATATAACCTCACGACGATGAGGCCTCTTTGATGGACATGATTGGTATGGAGATTCATATCTCTCATTTCTCCTGTCTAAGGAAAACGTATTCCCCATTGGTCGTGTTACATTCCATTGCTTCAACTGGGTTCTGTTTCAAAATGGAGCCAAACGGTCAACGGTCCCAAAATCATCACTTGAATTTAATTAATCTATTTAATGCAGGTCTACAAGAAGCAAAGACAACCATTGTAGTGCTCGGAGAGAAAGAGCTACATTTGGCAGTCATGCCAGCTAGGAATTGAAGAAATGAAGTATCAATTGAAGAAAAATGAAATAAACAGAGAAAAAAAATCTACAAATCTACAGTAGATAAAGCTTTTCATTCATTCAAATGAGGTTACAAAACCTTCTTGATAACATGATCAAGGATCAGCTGATCCTAGAGATTAAAGATGAAGAAAACATTACAATTCTACCTTAATAAATAGAGGTCTTTGACACATTGAATGCCAACTAAAAATAGAATAGATTTCATGCATAGTCATGCACAACTCTAGTTCTCTTTTTTATGCAAATTATATTTTTTTTAAAACATATCTTAAACCGCAGATCTCCTCATGCAAGTGGGAGAAATTACCAAAATTCTATTTTCATCTCATGCAATGAACTATGGGACACTACAGTTGATCTCATGCATGTGGAGAAATTATAATTCTAACATTCTCCCCCTTAATTTCAACCACTAATTGTTTCAACACAAGAGAAACAATTGTTTCTTCTTTCGATTTCAACAAGCTTTTCTTCCACTTCTTCCGATTCCCCCTTAAATTCACGTACAAATTATTTCAGCACAAAAAACAATTGTTTCTTTTTTCAATTTCAACAAGCTTTTCTTCCACTTCTTCCAACTTTTGGGGGCTTCTAAATCCTTCAAGAACATTGAGACCTTTGCTAAGACTTTCTTTTGACTTCCTCACAAAGTGAGGGCTTCACCTTTTTAGAGGTGACTTTGAACTTGGCAAATCATGTTAGATCTTTTAAGGGTCGGCTTCACCTTTGAATGATGACTTCTATATTGACAATATGTTTGAATTTCAATGACTTTGATAACACTTTGCCCATTCAACTTGGGCAGCTTCCCTTATTGAAAAGAGATATTATAAAATAAACGTGATGTTCACCAATATTCTCTGATGGCTTCTAGAAACAAACATCTCACCTCTTTAATTTCCTTAGGTGTCTTTAAAACTGCAATATCTTGTTGATCAGGTTGAAAGCACCAAAATATTGAGAAGGGGGGGGGGGGGGAGGGGGGTGACTTATTTAAAACAATAAAAAATTTTACCAATTGTAATTGTCCACAAAAAATTTAAACAAACTTGATTAATATAAAGCAACTAATCATGAAGAACACAACCACAAGATAAACACTGGATTTTATACATGGAAAACCCAAATGGGAAAAACCACAAATAGTGTTAACTCTCGGGAGAATATAACTAGTTATAGTTGTGTTTACAAATAGGTGGATCACTACCAGATTACAAAAATGACTCACTGCCGAATTGCTCACTACAGATATACAAAAAGGAATGACTAGCTGCCGGAATGCTCACTGCAACTAAAAAGGTTGAACTGAGAAGGTTTGCATCTCCAAATGCATGAGATCAATTCCAAGTTTAAGTTCAAGTTACAAATCTCAGACTTTACAGTAGATCCAATTAGAGATCTCTACACAACTATTTTGTAGCAAGTCCAATAAAGGACTACTGCACTATTGTGACACTAATTACCTTTGGTATCTACAACTCTCACATACACCACTTCCTTCACTACCAACTATCTTCCACACGTCACACACACTCTCTTGATAGATATCCTCATTCACCATTCATGTACATGTATATATACTAGAGTGTGCAATTATAGAATAGTATGTTGACCAAGCCCAACACGTTATCAATATGATCATGTCAGCTTTTGCAATACTTATACACATTTCCTTTACATACTTTTGATTACCAATGCATATGTTGAGATTATTGGAAAAAGGGCAGGGTCATCCGGACCTCAGAGAACAAACCTATTGTCTCAAGATCAAGTCCAATATCTCCAAAATGTAGATTACACATGTACCAAGGAAACCATAATCACAAAACTCAAAGAGATACTTCGAATAGTCATAAAAAACTCAAACTTTGGGATGCATAATTGATACCAGGATCAACAAGAATTCCTAACACTGGGATACCGAGGTCAATGAGAACTCAATGGGACCTCAAGAAGTCATCATTCAAAGCTATCTATGTTGCACAATAACTTTTAACCAAAAAATGTAACATCTGAACTCCACATACATACTAACCACATACAATCCTTGCGTAACTATATCATCCATAACTTCCATGACATCCATGACGTTTGGACTGATATCCGAATCTACATACACTATCTGGTATAGAACCGAATGATTGGTTTGACATCAATGAATCATTCGCACAAGTCTAGCATCTCTCCCTTCAAGGAGGTGGCTTCAAAACTTGGGTGATTTTCCTTTAAAAGGGGTGCAACTCTTTTGAACTACTGCAAACACAATCCTCTTGGCAACAATTTCTTCTAGAAATCCATTTGCTTAATAAAAATATGGCAACTACAACTAAGTCTAAGGCTATAAATTCCCCTTTGAAAATCCTTTACCCTTCCAACTTGGGTGGTTTGTTGTGTGCAAATGGGGGATTTTATTTTATAATAGCGAAAACTACAACACTTCACATAATCTTTTTAACTTCAATTTTTTCTTGTGCTCGTGATCTTCTCTAACTCATGATTTGAGAATCTTTTTCGACTCAAATTTTCTTTACAAAATTTTGAAACTAAAACCATTTTTGAATATGCTTTAATATCAATTGAAGAAATGAAAAATAAAATAGCTCTGATAACAATTAGAGAAAAATAAAAGAAACACATAGAAAATTGTTCAACTAAAAATAAAATGTTTCATTCATTCAATGAGATTACAAAATCTTCTTGATCACATGATGAGGGATCAATTGATTGGAGAGCTCAAGAATGAAGAAAACATTACAGTCCTACCTAACTAAATAGAGTTCTTTGACACATTGAATACCAACTAAAAATAGAATAGATTTTATGCATATTTATGCATATTCCTAGTTCTCCTTTTTATGCAAATTATATTTTTAGAAAAATATATCTTTAACTATAATTATTCTCATAGTAGTGAGAGAAGTTACTAAGTTTCTATTTTTATCTCATGCAATGAATAAAGATTTAGACTATAGCTGATCTCATGCATGTGGAGAAATTATAATTTCAACTGGAATAGCTAGGAACTGGTGCCATGATTTTGGGGATTTAATGTAGTAGAAGGATGCTATGTTGTTTGACTTGGAATGTTGAATCTTAGTTTCTTAGTAGTTGTTTTTTATTTAGATGAAACACTCATGGTTGCCAATACAATGTGTTCTTTTCAAAATCATATTGAGGTCTTTTGAGGGGGATTTCAGAAGATCTTCATCCCAATCTTGTGGATTTCATGTTAATAGAAATAAAAAGATATCAAGATGACCAGAAATTTTTGAAGCAGTTTGTTGAGAATGATCATATTTATTATCATGGGAAGTTGATCAAAGCTCAGTCTAAATTTGTGCCAGTTGTTGTTTGTAACTAGGGGTATAGGGGTTCGGATTGCCTTAAGGCAACATCCGAACCCCCTTTTAGGACTGGGTCCTACCCTAAATATCGTGACCCCATCCTTATTCATTACGCCATGCCAAATTCACCCCAAAATAACATTAGTGCCAAAATTAATAAGGAGGCCGACTTACAAGGAGGCCGACCTACAAAGAATAAAGATGCATATAAATAAATGACAATTTGCAAGTTATTTCAATCAAGTTAAAATCATATCAAAAAAGGCGATTTAGCTCTGCTGTGCGAACTTAAGGAAGAGGGCGAACTTATTCTGCTTGGTGCGAAATTGTCCAAAGGGACATAGTAGATTTTATGCAAGTAATTGAAGCATACAAGGACAGATCTAATATGTGAAGATCAGATTCGAGATAAGTATTGTACTTATATTTTAGAGGAGAATATATAATCTGACCTATGGGTCTTTCATGCTGGGTTTTTCCTCCTTGGAGGTTTTCCTAGGGTATGCTTGTTTGTCTTCTGTTCTATTTATTATTTATGTTGGCTTACTAAATACTGCAAATCTGATTACAATCTAGGGCACAATTTAATCTATGTTGGTTTCCTAAAATATTGCAAATCTGATTACAATCTAAATCACAATTTAATCTATGTTGGTTTCCTAAAATACTGCAAATCTGAATATAATCTAAAACACAATTTAATCTATGTTGGTTCACTAAAATACTGCAAATCTGAATACAACCTAGGGCATAATCAACTAGATAAATCTGGTTAACATACCTAGGGTTTAAAATAACATGGTATTAGAGCTCTAGGTGTCACTAACTTCTGATTTAGCAGATCAATTGTTGCATATAGTTGTTGTTTGTGTTCAGATTAAAGATGTCAGGTTTGAAGGCTGAAGATAGGCTTGAGGGAGCCATTGATTTTGCTGCTTGGAAAGTTCATATTCTGTTGATCCTTGAAGAAAATGACCTACTTAAATTTGTAGAAGAAGAAAGGTTGTCTCCTCCAAAAGATGTTGAAGAGCTGAAACTGTTCAAGAAATATTCCCTCAAGGCTAGAAGGATCATAATTGAGTCAGTCGAGAACCATCTTGTCACTGTCATATCAAAGTTTACATCTGCTAGAGAAATGATCAAACACTTGGAAGGGATCTATGAAGTCAACAATCTCAGCAGGGCTCTTGCCCTAAGACAGCAACTTCTTCACATGAAAATGAAAGAAGAAGACTCAATCGTAGCCTACTTCATGAAGATCAATGAACTAAAGGACAAGCTAAGCACTCTTGATTGCCAAATCTTAGATAAAGACCTTGTTATGATTGCATTAAATGGTCTACTAGATGAATGGGAACCATTCATTCGTAGCATTGGTGGAAGAGCCGATCGTCCCAACTTTGAGCGTCTTCAATATGATTGCATCGAAGAGGAATCTCGAATTGAGGTAAGAGGAAAATTCAAGAACTCTCTCAAAGATAATCATGTTCTCTTATCTAAATCTATGAAAGGTGGTCATTGGAAGAAAGAAAAGAGAAGAAAATATTTTAGATCCTCCTCCTATGATCCAAGGAAAAATTCAAGAGATTCCTCTCACATTCGTTGCTTCAGATGTGATAAGTATGGTCACTATGCCAGAGATTGCCAAAATGACCCAAAGGAAAGGGAAGCTAACTTAAATGAAGTTGCCGAACAAAGTGAAGACTACCTTCTTATCTCTACTCTTTCCAGCAATGTTCCTATGGATAGTAATACATGGATACTTGATAGTGGTGCCTCCAGACACATCTCAGGATTTCGTGAGCATCTCTCAAATCTGATTAAAAAAGACACCAATCTTCATGTAGTAATCGGTGATGATGCTCAATACTCAGTAAAAGGTTCTGGCACTACCTCTTTAAAACTAGATTCTGGTATTTCCTTACAACTCTGTGATATTCTATTTGTACCTGGTATTAAAAGAAATCTTATTTCCATTTCTGCTTTAGAAGATAAGGGTTTGCAAATAGCATTTTCTGAAGGGAAAGTACTCACTCGGTCTAAGAAATCTAACTTCAAATCTGCTCGTATTATTGGAAATAGATGTGATAGTTTATATAAGCTTGCAGCTAATCCAATTCAAGCTCTCATTCATGAGACCCCTGAATCATGCAAGCTATGGCATAAAAGATTGGGTCATCTTCACTTTCAAGCTCTTCCCACTCTCGGTAAAATGGTCAAAGGTATGCCTAATCTCAGTTTATCTCATGATGATGCTTGTAAAGGTTGTGCAATGGGTAAGAAAGTAAAGAATCCCTTTCATAAAAGTGATAGTAGGGCTAAAGAAAGGGTAGAGCTTATTCATTCAGATTTATGTGGTCCTATGTCAGTAGCATCTCCTAGCAGTTTCCTATACTATGTTATCTTCATAGATGATTTCTCTAGGAAAACATGGATCTATTTTCTTAAAAATAAAGAGTCTGAAGAAGTCCTAAATAGATTTAAAGACTTCAAAGCCTTAGTTGAAAATACTACAAGAAATTGAATTAAATGTTTGAGGTCTGACAATGGAGGTGAATGCACCTCAGGTAGTTTCTATGACTCTGTATTAAAGCAGGAATTAAGAGGGAGTTCTGTGTTCCCTACAACCCTCAACAAAATGGAATTACTGAAAGAAAGAATAGGACCATTGTTGAAGCTGTAAGAGCCATGATTCATGATCAGGACTTGCAACCTTTCCTATGGGCAGAAGCATCCAAAAATCCAGTTTATATTCAGAATAGATGTCCTCATCAAGTCCTAAAGAATGTGACACCTGAAGAAGCCTTTTCAGGAATCAAACCAGACATCAGTCACCTAAGGATATTTGGAAGCCCTGTGTATGTTCATGTGCCTAAAGAAAAATGAACCAAGCTGGATCCATCTGGAAAGAAAGGCATCCTAGTAGGATACATCGAATCTTCCAAAGCCTTCAGGATCTACATTTCAGGTCAAAGGTATGTTGAGGTAAGTAGAGATGTAACTTTTGAAGAAGATATTACTTTCAAAAGATCTAAAGGTTCATTAATCAACAATGATGATATGGTGATGGAAAAACAAGATTCAATTGTTGATGCTAACCCTGAGTTACATGAGAAGTCTACTGATCTTCCAGATCAGGAAGTTCAGAATGACTCATTAGAACCCATGCAATCTACCAATATACCTCAGGATATTGTGGTCTGCAAGAAGAGACCACTTTGGGTTAGAAATACAATTCAAGATACTGAAGGGTTTGCTGCTCCCAGAGGAACCTTCAGAAATAGCAAGAGCGTCCAAAATCATGCCAACTACATTTCTATGATGTGCAATATAATTAAGTCTGAACCCCACAATATCGAAGAAGCTATGTCCCATCATGCTTGGAAATTAGCCATGGATGAAGAGTATGGGTCTATCATCAAGAATGATGTCTGGGACATCGTACCTAGACCCAAAGGTAAGTCTATCGTTTCCTCTAAATGGTTGTTTAAAATTAAACATAATGCTGATGGTAGTATTGAAAAATATAAAGCTAGGTTTGTAGCTCGTGGTTTTTCTCAAAAGGAAGGAATAGATTATGAAGAAACCTTTGCCCCTGTTGCTAGATATACCTCTATTAGGTATATAATAGCTATTGCTGCAGCCAAAGGTTGGGAGCTGCATCAAATGGATGTTAAGACAACCTTCCTTAATGGTGTCATTGAGGAGGAAGTCTATATTGAGCAACCAGAAGGTTATGTAATCCATAAAAGAGATTCTCATGTTTGCAGGTTGAAGAAAGCTTTATATGGGCTCAAACAGGCTCCTCGCACTTGGTATGAAAGAATTGATAAGTACTTACTAAGTTTAGGGTTTTCCAAGAATGATGCTAATGCTAACATTTACTTGAAAATTTATAATGATGAGATACTTATTTTAGTTTTGTATGTAGATGATTTATTTCTCACGAGTGAAAATAAATTAATCATAAGATGTAAAAAGGACTTAGCCTCAAAATTTGAAATGAAGGATTTAGGTCTAATGCACTACTTCCTAGGGTTAGAAGTATGGCAAAGAGCTAATGAAATCTTTCTAAGTCGGGGAAAATACACTATTGACATTTTGAAAAGATTTAGAATGATAGATTGTAAACCTATGCGTACTCCTATGGAATCTAACTTAAAGAAGTTAAGTGTTTCTGCTGCTAACTCGGATTTTGTAGATCCTTCTGAGTACAGGCAGTTGATTGGCTCCCTAATGTACCTAGTCAATACTAGGCCAGATATCTGTTATGTTGTGAATGCTCTCAGTCAGTTCATGAGCTCACCTAAACATGTTCACCTGGTTGCTACCAAGCACATTCTAAGATACCTACCTGGCACGATTGGTTATGGCTAAAGTATTCACTTAATACCCCAATCCTCTTGAAAGGCTACTCAGATTTAGATTGGGCAAGAAGTGTCAAGGAAAGGAAAAGCACTTTAGGCATCTGCTTCAACTTGGGCTCCGCAGTGATCTCTTGGGCATGCAGAAAGGAATCTTTGGTAGCATTAAGCACTACAGAAGCTGAGTACATTGCCGCATCTATTGCATCTAGAGAAGCAGTGTGGCTCGTAAGCTCCTTGTTGGATTATTTGGTCAAGTCAATGATCCTACCACCATTCATTGTGATAATCAAAGTTGTATAAAGATGTCAATAAATCCTGTATTTCATGATCGGTCCAAACATGTGGAAACACACTATCATTACATTCAGGATATGGTGCAGAGAGGCACCATTCATCTAAAGTACATTAGCACAGATGAACAGATTGCCGACATCCTCACCAAACCCTTATCCAGAGTGAAGTTCGAGTACTTTAGAGATAGAGTTGGTGTCATGGAAAACGGAACCTTGATTGAGAGGGAGCTTCAATCTCAGTGACTATTGGTAGCACTTTGAATCATTCTTTGCTTGTGTGCAAGAATGAATTACATCCAATCTATGCTTGTGTGCTAGATGGATAATTATAATAATGTAAGGACCCACTGGTGTATTACACTTTCTATGCTTGTGTGCTAGGTGGAAGATGTAATTCTATGCTTGTGTGCTAGATCCATTCTATGCTTGTGTGCTAGATGGAACTTAAAAGGTTCAGATTATGTATTCTCCTCCTCCCTAGTTAAGAGGGAGTGTTGTTTGTAACTAGGGGTATAGGGGTTCAGATTGCTTTAAGGCAACATCCAAACCCCCTTTTAGGACCGGGTCCTACCCTAAATAGCGTGACCCCATCCTTATTCATCAGGCCATGCCAAATTCACCCCAAAATAACATTAGTGCCAAAATTAATAAGGAGGCCGACTTATAAGGAGGCCGACCTACAAAGAATAAAGATGCATATAAATAAATGACAATTTGCAAGTCATTTCAATCAAGTTAAAATCATATCAAAAAAGGTGATTTAGCTCTACTGTGCGAACTTAAGGAAGAGGGCGAACTTATTCTGCTTGGTGCGAAATTGTCCAAAGGGACATAGTAGATTTTATGCAAGTCATTGAAGCATACAAGGACAGATCTGATATGTGAAGATTAGATTCAAGCTAAGTATTGTAATTATATTTTAGAGGAGAATATATAATCTGACCTGTGGGTCTTTCATGCTGCGTTTTTCCTCCTTGGAGGTTTTCCCAGGGTATGCTTGTTTGTCTTCTGTTCTATTTCTGATTTATGTTGGCTTACTAAATACTGCAAATCTAATTACAATCTAGGGCACAATTTAATCTATGTTGGTTTCCTAAAATACTGCAAATCTAATTACAATCTAAATCACAATTTAATCTATGTTGGTTTCCTAAAATACTGCAAATCTGATTACAATCTAAAGCACAATTTAATCTATGTTGGTTCACTAAAATACTGCAAATCTGAATACAACCTAGGGCATAATCAATTAGATAAATCTGGTTAACATACCTAGGGTTTAAAATAACACCAGTTATATATGAATATCATCCTCCTCTTGTATAGAAAATTATAATATTGTGTAAACAAAGAATTCTATTAACATGCATTGCTCCCACTAATTGAGATACTTGTACCCTCACTACAAAGCGACCATCATGGAAGATTAAGAAGTTATCTAACTACTGATGGGCATAAGCAGTTTGAGGTTTTTGTTTGTACAATGTAAAAAAATAAAAAAATGCTTGGAGATGTGGAGACTTCTTGATCTCGAGGCAAGTTTAAGTAGTCCTAATGATCTCCACAATCATGTTATTTCTGTCGAGATAGGTTTTAGAAAGTTTTTACTAAAAGTATTTCATCGTGGAATTCGTTATCCCAATTTGACGATGGTAGTCGATGATCAATTGAATGTTTGGGAGGATACAAATCAATCTTGAGCACATGAAATTTCATCTTTCACACCATACAATGTTTCTGATAAAATATCATAATAAATAAGTGAATAGAACAAGTTACTAATATACTATATGGGATGGCACTTTGATGAGGAGGTGGAACAACCACTAAGGACTTGTTGATGCAGAGGGATATGGGATGTTCAATCACATTCTTTGGTTTTTTCTCAATAAAGATCTCCACTAGGTGTCACCCAATGGACCAATGTCCTTAACCTTCCCAAGGTTATTAGAGCCTACCCTATATCCTTCCCAAGGATCTCTCCAATCAACTCACAATTGACAAGGAGTATCCTACCCTTTAGGTTCCAACCCTTCAACCAAATTCACCTAACAACCCCACACCCCTAGCAACATGATCTTTACTCACAAGGTGGAATTTGTCCTATGTGAATATTCTCACATGTGTTATATGGAATTTGCATAGATTTGACCCCTCAGATGGGTATTTATTAGCCTCTTGTGTCATTTCCTTTATTAGACCTAGGAAATAGGGCTATAAGCAATTAGCCCTCCAATCGGACTTTTCTTTATTTGTCTCACAATCTACCTAAATAACCTGCTGAATAAATTATATATTTGGATACCCTTTTGGGCCTTCTACAAGATTTTAAACTTCTACATTCATTTTTTGAGTACGTATGGTCAAACCCTACTGACCCTATTTTGCCTCTTTTGGCCGGTATTGGGGTTTAAGCCCTCAAAAGCTTCACCAGTCAATAAGGAATGCAATAATGACACTTTCTAGGGGTCTAAACCTACCCATGGGTCCTTCAAATTCCTATTTTGTTCATCCACCAATTTTTTGTTCAGGTTTTCTATCTCCTTTTCTATTGCTCAAGCTTGCCACATGACCGATGTCAAGCCTAGCTCATCTTAGGATGGTCAAATGATAATTCATGTTTTCACAACCACCAGGAATAGTTAATATACATACCAAGTCAACATACTCCCATGTTTCAGATCTATCCCATGGAGAGATGTTGATTTGTGCCCATATTAGCATTCAAACCCCTGGTTTAAGGGTTTTACCAGACCAGTGGGATTGAAAATTATCTTTCTTTCAAGCCCGAATGTTTCAAGGCCTCAAATCAACTCCAAATGATTGGTAAACCTCTTCTACAACTTTTTAAATTCTCAATTCATTCCCACCAATGATTAGGAATCACGCAAGAACTGGAATTCAAGGAAAATACAGAAGAAAAAAAACTCAATAACCGTTTTGTTTGAAGACAAAGATTTCATTCAAAATTTACTTCTCCAACTTCTCTTACTGGAAGGCATAATTCCTCTAGGCTTATATCATGCCAAGGAACTCCTCCAACTACCTCAATGCATACAATCAACCAATGAATTGTTGGAGTAACCACATCTGAAAATGTTGCAAAAACGTTGCTTGACAACAATTGCAACTTTTGACAACTTTTTACAAATTGATCTTGCCTTCACACCAAAGGTCAAGAATGAACATACTACACATTGTAGACCCCTAAAAAACAAAAATACCTATAGAATTCCCATACAAGTCCTTTGACCAAGTTGACACACTTTGGAGCCTTAGGGCTTATTACATTGCCTAGGCCTAATCAATAGGCCTTCAAACACACACACACACACACTCCCCTAGACAAGAAAACTCAAGTCCCTTGAGTTGCCAACCAGTTGATTATAGTTTCATGCTTGAGAATATCACTTTCACTCATCCAAGTAGCTTCATATTCAAGAAGCCCCTTTCATTTGACCAGGTAGTCTTTGTAAACACCTTTCCTTGTTTGTTTGATCACCTTGGAGTCAAAAATGCACTCCAATTCCAATGTCTTGCTAGGTGGTAGATCCTTCATCCACTCTACATCCTCTTCCTCAAGAGATGAATTAGGTATTGCATCCTACAAAGATCCTTTGAAGGTTGTCAAATCACATACATTTAAGATGGGAGATGATACCAAATATGTTGGAAGTTCAACTTCATATGCATTGTTGCAAAACTTATGAACCACCCGGAGGGGACCTATCTTCTTCATGAGTAGTTTAGAAGGTTGGCCTTTAGGTAACCTTTCTTTCCTTAGATAAGCCATCACTAAATCCTCTACTTTGAACTAAACATCTCTCCTCTTAACATCTGCTCTAAGTTTATATTTATCAGCACTTTGTTGAAGTGAAGCTTTAACTTGTTCATGAACCTCCTTCATGGTGATAGCAAAATCTTCTCCTTGGGCACTTTGCTTGTCCATGCCTCCACGATCTCTGAGTTCAAGTATTCCCCTGGGGTGTAGGCCATACACAACCTCAAAAGGACTTCTCCCTATGCTCCTATTGACTAAATTATTGTATGCATATTCAGCTTGTCCAATCACTAAATCCCAACTTTGTCCATGCTTCTTGGTAAGGCATCTAAGAAGATTGCCAAGGGACCTATTAACCACTTCAGTTTGTCCATCAGTTTGAGGATGGTATGATAATGAAAATGACACATTGGTACCTAATTTCTTCCAGAGAGTTCTCCAAAAATTACGAACAAACTTGGAGTCTCTATCAGTGACAATATTGAGAGGCAATCCATGGATCCTTACAACTTCTTTGAAAAATAGACCTGCTATATGAGATGCATCATTTGTGCATTTACATGGCACAAAATGAGCCATCTTGCTGAACCTATCAACAATTACAAAAACACTATCAAACCCCCTAGGATTTTTGTACAACCCAAGTACAAAATCCATACTAAGGCTTTCCCAAGGCCTAGTAGGAATCGGTAAAGGTCGATACAAACCAGAATCGGTTGAAACACCTTTATCCCTCTAACAAATAGGACAATGCTCCACAAATATTCTTACCTCTACCTGCATCTTGGGCCAAAAATAAAATTGAGATACCTACTCTAAGGTTTTGTCCAAACCAAAATGACCGCCAAGACTGCCATTGTGTTTCTCTCTAATAATATTGTCCCTCAAAGAACATTCAGGAATGCATAATTGATGCCCCTTGAAGAGAAACCCATCCTGCAACATAAAATCAAAAAACTCAACATGAAAAGTGTCAACAAACTTAGTACATACATCATATGCATCTTTGAAATCATGATCCTCCTTATACATGGCCTTGAGAGAATCAACACCAACACTTTGCAACTGAATTTATTGAAGAGTAAGGGTTCCCCTACTCAAAGCATCTGCAACCTTATTAGTCACACCCTTCTTGTGCTTGATAGTGAAGGTGTAAGGTTGGAGTTGTTCAACCCACTTGATGTGCCTTTGGTTCAACTTCTCTTGCCCATTTAGAAAACTCAATGCATGGTTATCAGTATAAAAAATAAACTCTTTTGCAAGAAGGTAATGGTGCCACTTCTTGAGTGCTTGCACCATGGCATAAAGCTCCAAATCAAAGGTTGAATACCTCTGCTTAGCCTCATTCAACTTCTCTGAAAATAATGCCACTGGATGTCCTTTTTGACTAAGAACTGCACCTATTGCCTACTTGCTTGCACCACATTAAACTATAAAAAGTTGATTAAAACTAGGGAGTCTCAAGGTGGGAAGTTCTTCAACCTTCCTCTTCAAAATCTCAAAGCTTTGGGCTACTTTCTCTATGCATTCAAACTTGCATTTAATTCCTCCTTTTATAGTGTTAAGGATGGGAGCACAAATATGACTAAAACCCTAGATGAACTTCCTATAAAAAGTAGCCAATCCATGAAAACTCCTAACATCACCTACTGTCCTAGGTGTAGACCAATGTACAATAGCATCAACCTTAGAAAGATCCATTTTCAAAAATCCATTTGAAACTACAAAGCCAAGAACACCAACTCAACTTTCATTAATTCACACTTATCTAGATTGATTACCAGTTTCTCCTCATGAAGCTTCCTGAAAACCTGATCCAAATGCTTCAAATGATCCTCCTTGGACTTGTTAAACACCAATATATCATCAAGATAAATAATAACAAACTTTCTAATAAATTCTTCCAATACCTCATTCATGAGGCGCATAAAAGTACTGGGTGCATTTGTGAGGCCAAATGGCATCACCATCCACTCATATAAACCCTCATTGGTTTTAAAGGTTGTCTTCCACTCATCACCAAGTCTGATTCTGATCTGATGGTAACCTAACTTCAAATCAATCTTTGAAAAGTAGCATGACCCTCCAAGATAGTCCATGAGGTCTTCAATCCTAGGCACAGGAAATCGGTACCTAATTGTGATCTTGTTGATGGCTCTAGAATCAATACACATCCTCCATGTTCCATCTTTCTTTGTTTCCAAGATATTAGGTACAACACATGGGCTCAAACTCTTTCTAATCAACCCCTTATCCAAAAGATCTTTCACTTGTCTTGCTATCTCCTCATTCTAACTAGGAGTAATCTTGTAGGCAGCATTATTAGGCAAGGTCACACTGGTTATCAAATCAATTTGATGACTGATTTCTCTGATGGGAGGTAGGTTATTAGGCATGTCTTTGGCCACAACTTCCTTGTATCTATCCAACATGGTTTTCACTTCCCTAGGAACCTCTCTTTTCTCTCTATTCCCTTGCTTGGACTCATCTTTTGGGTGTAAGACTAAAGCATAGCCTTGGTTCTCTTCTTGTTTGAGGACTTCCAAAAACTCTTTTCCACTAAGCAACATGGCATGCGGAGTAACAATCTTCTCTTCCCCTTGATCAGGTAAAGGTTCCATCCTAAACTGCCTACCATTCTTGGTAATGACATACACATTTTTCTCACCATCATGTTGTGCTTTGACATCATACTACCAAGGACGACCTCACAATAGGTGACAAGCATCCATAGGAAGGATATCACACAAGATCCTATCCTTATAGTCCCCCATTTCAAACTCTACCCAAGTTTGTTCATCTACCACTGCATCTTATCCCTTATTAAGCCAGGATACCTTATAAGAACTCACATGAGGCAACCTCTTCAGTTTTAACTTTTCTACCATTTCTAAAGCAACAATATTCTATGTGGAACCAGAATCAACAATCACTTTGCAAACCTTACCATGAGACTTACAAGTAGTTTTGAAGAGTGACTTCCTTTGTGGGGGCTCTTCGCATTAGGGTATCTTCAACAATGTTCTCCTTAGCATAAGGATTTATCCATCCAAGGTAGGACCTGCATTTCCCAAGGGTGAATTGATACTTTTTCCATCATCTTCTTGCACAAGTTGAGTCCTTCTATCCGGTCCATGTGAGCTAGAAGCTTTCTTCGGGCATTTACTCATAATGTGACCCACTTGGTTACAATTGTAACATTTACCAGTGAAACACTAGAGTTCCTCTACCTTAGTTACCTTTCCTACCCCTACCAAAAGGTCTTATTCCTCCTCTGAAGCCTCCATTCTTATTATTTAACTGTCCATTGGACTCTTGTTGATTAGAGTCACCATTTTTAAAAGGAGTATTCCTTCCTCCAAAGCCACCTCTACCTCTGAAATTTCTGCCACCTCTTCCTCTATTATTTTGTTCTCCTCTCCTTCTGATCTTATATTCCACTCTAAATGCCAATTGAAAGCATTTGTGCATAGTGTCCAGAGCCATGATGTTGATCTCATCTTGGATGTTTTGTCTTAACCCATTCGGGTATCTAGCCACCTTCTCTGCCTCTTCTTCATGCTTCTTGGACCTAAGGCTTAACTTGTGAAATTCTTCAGTATATCACATCCAACTCCCTCTATCTAAGGTTTTAGAACTTCTTATACATCTGAACCTTATATTCTATTGGTAAGAATTGCTCTTTGATTTTGTTCTTCATCCTCTCCCAAGAGTATATCTTCTTCTTCCATATATTCACCCTTTCTTCCTGCAGCACTGTCCACCACAACAAGGCGGGCCCTTTGAGTCTAGACTTTTCCAAACTCACTCTTTTCTCCTCTAGTACCTCTTTGTACTCAAAATGATTACTGAGTGCTTCTATCCATTCAAGCACCTATTCTCCATTTAGGCTACTATTGTAGATAGGTAGACTTTCCACATTATCCATGTTGACTGATTTCAGGGCATCTAAAAACATCTTTTGATCATGTGCCATATTCTTAGGGCTGGTCTCTTTCTCTTCATTCTCCTCCTCTAATTCATCATCACCAATTATTTCCTTTCCCTTGGACTGTCCGGTCTCTTTGAGTTTCTCTTCAAGCAACTCCTCTACCATCTTCTTGATGACCTCTGGGTTCATTTTCTTAGGAGGCATTGTAGTAGCCTCTTGTCCAAATTTTGAGTCTGACATATACTATTCCACCCTTGGTATAGATCTGATACCAATATGATGTAGAGGGATATGGGATGTTCAATCACTTTCTTTGGTTTTTTCTCAATAAGGGTATCCATTAGGTGTCACCCAATGGACCAATGTCCTTAACCTTCCCAAGGTTATTAAAGTCTTCCCTAGATCCTTCCCAAGTATCTCTCCATTTAGGACAATTCATAATTGACAAGGAGTCTCCTACCCCTTAGGTTCCAACCCTTCAACCAAAGTCACCTAACAACCCCACACCCCTAGCAACATGATCTTTACTCACAAGGTGGAATTTTTCCTATGTGAAAGTTCACACATGTGTTATATGAAATTTGCATAGATTTTGACCCCTCAGATGGGTGTTTATTATCCTCTTGTGTCATTTCCCCTATTAGACCTAGGAAATAGGGCTACAAGCAATTAGCCCTCCAATCGGAATTTTTCTGATTTGTCTCACAATCTACCTGAACAAACCCCTAAGTAAATTAGATATTTGGATACCCTTTTGGGCCTTCTACAAGATTCCAAACTTCTGCATCTATTTTTTGAGTACGGATGGTCAAACCCTACTGACCCTATTTTGCCTCTTCTAGTCAGTATTGGGGTTTAAGCCATCAAAAGATTCACCTACCCAAGGGTCCTTCACATGCCTAGTTTGGCCATCCACCCATCTATTGTTCAGGTTTTCTATCTCCTTTTCTACTACTCAGGCTTGCCACATGACTGATGTCAAGCCTAGGGCCTCATCTTAGGATGGTCAAATGATACCTCATGTCTTCACAACCACTAGGAACAATTAATATACATGCCAAATCATCATACTCTCAGGTTTCAGATTGATCCCATGGAGAGATGTTGACTTGTGCCCCTATTAGCATTCAAACCTTTGGTTTAAAGGTTTTACTAGACCAATGGGATTGAAAATTCTCTTTCTTTCAAGCCCGAATGTTTCAAGGCCTCAAATCAACTCTAGATGATTGGTAAACCTCTGCTACAACTTTTTAAATTCTCAATTCATGCCCACCAATCGTTAGGAATCATGCAATAACTAGAATTCAAGGAAAATGCAAAAAAAACTCAATAACCGTTTTGTTTGAAGACAAAGATTTCATTCAAAATTTACTTCTTCAACTTCTCTAACTAGAAGAAATCATTCCTCTAGGATTATATCACTCCAAGTAACTCCTCCAACTGCCTCAATGCATACAATCAACTAACCAACCATTGGAGTAACCACATTTGAAAATGTTGCAAAAAAGTTGCTTGACAACAATTGCAACTTTTGACAACTTTTTAGAAATTGATCTTGCCTTCACACCAAAGGTCAAGAATGAACATACTACATATTATAGACCCCTAAACAACAAAAATACCTATATAATGCACATACAAGGCCTTTGACCAAGTTGACACACTTTGGAGCCTTAGGGCTTATTACATTGCCTAGGCCTAATCAATAGGCCTTCAAACACACACACACATGAACATTATATTCCCAATACAACCATGAATCAAAATGATGTAGACACATGTCCTGGTGCTCTTGCAACACTTGTCCCTCTACATGTAGCCATTCCCCATGACCAAGAACAAATAAGCCACAATTGTGAATTGGTCTAGAAGAGACCACTGCATATGGTGGAATTATGAGGACATTGAATGATACCACTACCTTGGAAGCTACTACAGTCGTACTGCACTCTACCATGTTTGTAAGAGATGCAGTTGAAAAATAACAAAAAATATTACAAAGAACAATTGCAGAAAAAATAGAAATAAATGGGGCATACAATAGAATGTTTTAGGCCAATGTCAATTTGAGACGTGCCCTTGGAAAGAAATCACTTTCTCCTATGCTTCATGATGAAAGTGAACCTTTATCTACAAAAGAGACTACTTCTCCTAAGGAAGTTAATGAATCGAAAACACAAATTGAAGATTTACAAGAGAGATTAAGAGGAAAATAAAGTTAGTTATAAGAGGCTAAGCTTACAACCAAAGACAAGGCCCTTGATGTTATCGAGGGCACAATGTTGCATTTGCTAATTTAAAGGATTTTTAATAAGGTGGAAGAAGTGCATGGCTCATATTGTACCCTTTTAAGAGGTTTAAATTAGTGTAGGACTCTTTTGTCATTTATGAACCTAATATTTGATGCATGAAAATCACAATTTACAACTCTCAAGGGTTTAGCACTAGTAGCATAGAATTCTCCAAAGCTCCTTCCATTATGGTGACAACACATAAAATGTTTGTTATGCTAACTAACGGATTCAAGTATGTAAAGGGAAATAAGAAATAAATTAAAGATAAGATTGACACATCTCAATCATCCCAGCATTAGACTATCCTAGATCTACTCAAGAGAAATGGTGAGATTAAAACTATTGATGAATGGAGAAAGGAATTTGATGAATTGATGCCAACAGTATGTCAAAAGATTGATAGTGGTAACCAGTTGTAAATGTCCACTTTTTATACTATAATTGATAATATCATGATAACTGACAGCATGTATGGAAATTTCATTTCCGACACTAAAAATATGATAGGTGGAAAGTATAGGGAAACTCCTTCTAGAATTCAACCGCTAGAAGATTTCAAATGGCCTACTCACTTCCAAGTTGCATAGTGGAGTCAACAATATTGTACTTTAGGGAAGAGTAAGGTAAAAAAACACCATGATAAGGGGGACAAATTATGTTTCTTGGTGCATTTCAGCTATGTATATGAGGACCTTACCAAATTCGGACAATGATCCAAGGTGCATTAAATTGATGCAATAAGGTTGAATGTAGTTTGGAATGAAAATTCATCTGTCAGTAACATTTAGTGTCTCATATGACACTTTGTTTCTTTTAAATATATTTATTATGTTTCCAATCACCCTATCCAATCAGGGATATTGAATTCATCAACTATGTCTCAAAAATTTTGTGAGAATTAGGTGCCACATGAATAGAGGCAATTCATATAAGAACCTTTCAATAGAAAGTGGTTATATTTAATTTTAACCTTCTATTTTTGAATATATTCTTGTATCTTTTCAATATAAAGATGCTTCGATATATTGAGTTGTAATCAAAATAGAATTTTGTCAAATGTACTATAATTTGAAGCTTGTTCTTCTCTTTTACATCATATAAAAGAGAAATCAAGACCATGGATACAAATTTTGAAATTTTCTCTTGGGTGGGTAGAATGTAATAGGTTTATCTTTCTAAAAGTAATAGAAGATAGTTGCAGAGTTTTATTATCTATGGTATTGCATACACAATTCAATGAAATTAATACAAATACAAGTATAGATTGTCTCCTATTTTCTATGTTTATCTTATATGAATTTATATGTTCAGGATGTACCAATTTGTCTTTGTTTTTAATTGTGAATGTGTGATATGATTTATAGGTTTCTTACAAGGGAAGAATTAAACTTTGTGGTTATATTTCAATAATATAGATAGATTAAATGGTGATCATTAAGTAGAGTTTGGAATTGTTGGAGGGACATTTGTGTAAGGCATAAGTGTTAGATAGTTGAATTGTGGGAGATCTATACAATTTCTAAGCACTAAATTCTTTGTAGTTTGCCTCCATTACCCTAAGGAATTGACACCAGTCTTTCAATTTTCCTAAATTAGTTTCAAGATCAAAATACTTGCATAATCCTTTAAATTTAATATTGTAGGAGTAGGATTAGCTTAGATCTTAGTCCCAAATGTTGAATAAATAATATTAAACCAAGAGATGCAGCCACATTTTAAGATAATTAATCTTTCCTTGGTATATTTTCATTGAGATTCATTTGTTTAGTTTACAATATTGAGAATAAATATCTTAGAGACCAATAATATTCTAGGTATAACCACCTAGGTGTAGCAGAGCCTAAAAGGTAGAAAATCCTTCAATCCTTTGATAGAGACTTTGTTCATTGGCCACTGATCCGAGGATTTGAAAATTGGAATTGGATATTTCATAGGAAATCCTTTGAGAATCAGTTGGAAACACCAATAGAATGGTGACTCTGCTAGTGATCCATGCAAATATTTGTTATATTTGGTATACAGTAGTTTGTCAAGGCATATAGAGTCAACATTTTGAATTCCTTTTGTAGTATTTTAGTGAGAATTTATGAGTGGTAAAATTATGTGTGTTATATTTTGATTCCCTTGTGGAAGGGTTGTGACTCTAGTCTTAAATTTGTGAGCCAATGAATTTCAAGATTGAATGTTCTTATATGCATAATGATGAGGTGATTTGCTGCACAAGTGAGTTTCTAACACATGAAGTCTCAGACTTACTACAAATTTTCACATGCACGGGAGGAGGTCTTGCAAGGACATACACCCAGTCAATCCTTTAAACCAAGAAGGCATGCGTAAGAGATGGGGTGACTAAAGAAAAAGGTACACCTGCTATGACTTCTTCTATTGTTGAAAATGTTGGCATATGGACACTCCAATGAAACATTGTGTGTGATTGAAGGTTTTTTCATTGATGGCAACCTTGCAATCCTATGGCACCGGCAAGACATTATACCGGCAAAGCATTACACAGGCAACCTTGCAATCCTATGGCACCAGCAAGACATTATACCAGCATCAGCAAGATCAATCTACACCGGCACTGGCATAGAAGATGTACACCGGCACAGAGGCTGACAGCATTTTTGATATGTAATATTTTGTTTATTATTGTAAGCCGACTTGGCAAATTGTAAAATGACTCTTTTATATAAAAGAGATCATTGTAGACATTTGTAGGATATGGATAGGAAGCATAAAGAAAATTATAAGGCAGACCTAATGTGCGAATTATAGATCAAGGGTATATGTAAAGAACAGAGCAAGAACCGGTACTGAATCCGGCATTGAAGATGCTATTGTAAAGCAGTACAAATCATTAGATTTACATAATCCTCATTGTAAGTCAGTGTGACTTCTTATTGAGCAGTGTGCTCTAGGCAGTTGGCCTTCCTGCATGTGCAGGCCCCTATTGTAAGTAATATTCTCTTATTGGCCAGTAAGTGAATATTGTGGGTCACAAATCCCACTGAGGTTTTTCCCACACCGGGTTTCCTTGTTAAAAATCTTGTGTTATGGTGTTCTTTTCATGTGGATGTTTTTGATTCTGTTATTTACATTAATTCTTGCATACCGGTATACTATTACTTTATGTTCTGCATATTCAGTTTTAAGAAAAATTCATTACCGGTCAGATACTGATTCACCCCCCCCTCTCAGTATCTGTGGGAACCCTAACAGAAAATTCTTCAAAGGCTTATTCAAAAGTTTTCTTATGTACTTTTATTATAGAAGATTTTAAACGTTCTCTTATGTGTGATAAAGGAACAAAGAAAGTAGACTCAAGTTATACTGAATCACGTCATAATCCTCTATTCCATGTTGAATCTAATACTAGTGAGGAGTCTTCCCCTTTTAATCATTATTCTAGATCCTTTACTTTTCCTTTGGCTTATACTAGTGAGTTAGTAGGAACCATGTTTCCTTCTAGAGTAGATCTTGAAAAAGCTAAGAGATTTCTAGAGAGTCAAAAGGAGGATGAGAGGAAGCGTAGAAATCAATAAGATTATAAGGATAGAATGTTGCAACATGGAGAATATGCTCTTAGAAAATAATTGGTAGCTTCTACAAGTGTTGGCCTATCATATCTTTCACATTCTATTTCACCAAATATATGCCCTCCAATATCTGCCCATTTTACTAATGCCAATATGTGCACCATGTCTAGGAATGTTCCCAAAGATCCTAGATAGATCAATAATTATAGATAGAGATTGAGAAAATGAGAGCTCAAATTGATAGGTGTTGGTGATTTGGAATAATTGATTATGTGTTGCATTGATGTTTGTCGTTGATTTCAACGCTAGCTTCTTTGGTTATCTACCGGGTTCCAATAGAGTGGTTTTTCTTTGATGATGATTAGGAGAATTGTCTCTGGTATATTCCAATTGGTGGAATTGGTTTGGTTCGTTCATTCATGTTATTCAGATGTGTGTCACATTCAGTTGGTTTAGGATTTGGTGATCTAGAAGTTATCATATGTTCTAGTAAGCGTTTTGGTTACCGGTAAGGGTTCTACCGGTAGAGCTTCCTTGAAGATCTTTTGATGGATTAGATAAGTGGTGTTGGTGTGGCTTCTAGAAGGTTTTCAAGATGTTGATGGTTATCATGTTCGTGTTTCAGTTAATTGGTTGTATCTCATTTGGCTTATCGCGACCTATTTTAGGTCCGATCTTATTCTACTAGGTTATGGACCGGTTTATGTAATGTGTTGGTGGATGCTCCCGATGCGTTACCGGTTGGATTTATCATTTGGTTAATATTGTTTTGGTCTTACGCCGACTTGTATTATCATTGGTTTGCAATTTTATGTAATGGATTTATTGTATTATCTTTTAGGTTGCTGACCTAATTGTTTAGGTCTCGGGTTGGTATAAATATGATGTAAGATCTCTTTGTATATCATGATATCGGTTGGGGTTATGGGATTATCTCTATGCGAGTAAAGGGTAAATGCACAAAGTTGGGTCCCAATCCCACAGAAGTCCGCGGGTTGGGAAAAGAGCCCGCTAGAAATGGGTGCCCGATTTTTACAAATCGAGCACCCGTTTTGCTTCGGGTGCCCGAGCCATTCAAAAACAGGTGCACGTTTTTCGGAAACGTGTGCGCGTTTTGGTTCGGGTACCTGAAGCTAAATGGGCACCCATTTTTTTAAATTGGGTGCCCGTTTTAGAATCGGTTGCCCATTTTTAAAAACGGGTGCCCGTTTCGCTTTCAACGGTACAAAGCGAAACGGGCGCCCGTTTTTTGAATTTAAAAAACGGGTGCCTATTTGTTAAAACTAGGAGCAAGAAACAACCCTTAGCATTGTTTTTTGCTTCGGGATAGGCTTGGTCCCACCAAGCCTATGCTTGGACCTCCAAAAAATGACTAAGGTAAAATGACATCAGATTTCTACCTTGGCCTAATTTTTTGAGGGCCTTTCTGATTGAATTTTTTGACGAAATGAAAACCCATTAGATTTTTCAGCATCCTAATTTCAAAAATGTAAATTTTATAGTGATAAGATTATTTTTACTATTTTTGTATTATTTATTAATCAAAAGTGGAACCTAAACCTAAAATACTAAGGTTCACTAAACCTTTAATAACTTTTTGGTTTTTAGGATTTTAGAAAAATAAATTAAAATAAATCGATCTACATACAATTCTTTTGAATGTTAAAAAAAAAAATTGAAAAATATGAAATTTTCATCAAATTATGGTGGTCGTACACCCAATGTTTTGAAAATATACTTTATTGTCAGTTAAAAATTAATTAAAAAAATAATATTCAATAAAAAAATAAGCAAAAATATTCTCATCAATATTTGGTGTCTTAGGTATCGTTTCCTAGAAGGATTTGCAAAAATTCATTTATTTGCATCAAAAAAGGGTGGTCGTACACATGTGTGGTATGGTCCTGAAACAGGCATTTTGAAAAATGGGTTTTTAAACATGCCTACTAAAAAGTGATTTCTACCATGTGGGTATTAAAATAATTTACATATTTGAAAAGTAGACTCCGAACACTACATTTTCTATTACTGAAGTTTTTTGAGATTCAATCTCTAATTGCATCAAATTTTGACATCAATTGACAAAAAAATTGAAAAACAGAGAAAACACTTCCACTTTTTGCCCAAAAGTGGGACTCAACTTCTTGCAGCCACCCTAAAGTTGTAATCATATGTAGAGGATTTGGTCGATCATAGGTGATCAAGTTGGGTTTGTGAAAGAGGTTTAAGACCTCTGGCATTGAGCTTAATGGGAACTGTACTCAGGCATGGGAGATGTTATTCTAGTAGTTCAATCTTCATTCTGGATTGTAGTCCGTTGTTTTATGTAGTCAATGAGACTCCTTTTGTCATGAGTAGTGTGCTCTAGGCTGTTAGCCTTCCTGCATGTGCAGCCCCTGTTTGTAATATTTATTCATCTGATCATTCGATAGATATTATGGGTCTCCAATCCCACTGTGGTTTTTCCTTATTGAGGTTTTTCATGTATAAATATGTGGTTTTATGGTGTTCATCATTGTGGCTGCATTGTTACTTATTTTCATCTTCTTTTATGTTTACCGGTTATTGAGTTGTTGTGTTTATAAGGTTAAATTTAATCATTCTGGTAGAACATTGATTCACTCCCCCCTCCCTCTTAGTGTTATTGGATCCCAACAATTGGTATTAGATCTTGGTGCCTCAGAGTAAGTCTAACAGCTTGAGGAAGATCATGTATCCGGAATCTATCGAGATAAGTTTGAGGAAAGAGCTTCAAGTAGCACTTGACTACTATGATGCTAAAAGGTTGAGGAACATGAAGTTGCAAGATGAGCTGAGATGAGTAGCTTAAGTTTTTCAAGAAGAGGATTATTCTTATCAAGGTCATGATTACACAGTATGAAGATGAACATACCATTAACATTCTCTTTGTGAAGCCTTATATGGTAAATAAAGAATATGTGTCCTCTGAGGTTGATACTATGTGTCATGATATAAATGATAGAAGGGATTGGAGGAGTGTGCATCAACAAAAAATATTCTCTGATGATGAGGATTATCATGGGATGAGTTCTATTATACATGTGATCAATAATGAAGAAGGTGACTTTAGCTTGAGAAGGTCATCTCTAGCGGAAATTAAGGCTTTTATGACTGCTATTGTTTCTCAAGGAAGAAGAAATTACCACTTGAGTAATATAACTATAAATGTTGAGCAAGGTCATCTAGACAGTTTATTTGTAAAAGAAAATTAGACTGCAAAAAAGACCGTAGTAGGAACTCAGTAAAATTGATGATAAGGGAAAAGGTTTTGAATATTATAAAGGATCACAATATGTTTCTAAGGACTCTCAGAAGAGTGACCAAGTGGATGACAAAGCTTTTTCCTTCAAGATTCTAGCTCCTCAACCAAATGTTGACAAAGAAAGAATCTCCAAAGAAGAGGTGAGAAAAACATACTTTCAGCTTATCCCTAGGATACCATCTTTTGATATGGTTCATACTCTATCTAATATTAAGGTGTTTGTTCACTTGCTCGAAATGATTAAGATAGATGAATATAGGAATCATGTTGTCTCATTGATTTCTAGTGTTTCAAACAAATCCTCAATTGGTCATAACGTAATAGCCTCTCATGAGGGACTTAACAAACAAGTCATTGATGTTAATTTAGAGGTTATATAAACCCCAAAGGTTTATTTAGGGACTATTGTGAATAATTATTTCCCCCAGGTAGAACCTTTTTATGTCACTTTGTTGATCAATAATAGATTGTTGTTAAATTGTATGATTTATTCTAGGGAAGAAATTAATATCATGCCAGTAGGTGTAATGAGATAATTTGGCCAATGGGTTGATACCCATTATGGGAAATGTTATGCCATGGACAACAGGTCTATCCCAGTTGTAGGCATTATGAAAAACCTTGAGTTGAAAATTGCCTCTCATCCCAAGGCTACTAGCATAATTGATGTAACAATGGTAGATATTGCACCTCGGTATGGGATGTTACTCTCCTAGTAGTGGGTTGTAGCTATGAGTGGCAGTATACAATTAGATTTAACATATAATTATCCCAATGAATGGAAAAAATATCATGATATATGGGGAACCAAAGTTTGAAGGAGTAGTTGAATTTGTGGATCCTAATCAAGTGGTTAAAATCTGTAATATTGATATTAGAAACTTTAGAGTTGAACCAGCATAGCCAAGATAACTGAATACTTATACAATTGTTGATGAAGTTTAGAAGGAACAGCAAGGCTTCTGGAAAATGTATTTTGATGGTGTTTGTAGTAGAGATGGATATGGAGTGGGTGTGATTTTAATTACACCTAGTGGTAAAAATTTTGAGTACTAGTACCTCTTACTATCATTTGAATAGACCAAATGTTTCTATTACATCTTAACTTGGCTATGAAACATGGTATAAAGATGCTAACTATGTTTGGTTATTATGAATTGGTTGTGTCACAAGTCAAAACTAAGTATTCTTCTAAGAATAGAAGACTGAAACAATATAAGTGTGATATGTGGGACATTTTAGAATTTTTTGATGTATTTTCAATTGATTAGGTGGACTGATCAAAGAATATCACAGCAGACATTTTGACTATCACTACTTTGAAAAGCAATGATGTTACTCTAATAGGGATTTTAAGAGTTGAGGTGAATATAAGGCTTACAGTTCCTAATAATATTTGTAATTAGCAAGTCTTCAATGGCGATGATGATTTATTGAAAATTCTCAAATGTATAGATCAACATGAAGCTCAAGAGATAGACTTCAATGCATTTGTAGAGTTCATTGATGGAAAAGACACAATTTTTGGGAACGAAGTTGTTCAATTGAAAACAAATAAGATCCCAAAAGGGCTTGTTTCTCTAGAAAGATTTTTTGATGGAGATGATAATCATGCCATGAAATTGGCCCCTGTTAACAAAGAGGATCTTGAAGAGGTGAATTTCAGGACTGAATCAGCTCCAAAGAAGTGTATATTAGTAAAAGGATTTGTCTTAAAATTGGATATAGACTTTATTGGAGAAATAACAGATAAATCAAGTGGTGGTCACAGATGGATTCTAGTTGCCACTAATTATTTTATAAAATGAATAGAAGTTATCCCAACCAAGTATGCTACTAGCAAGGTGGCAATAGATTTCCTAATGAATAATATCATTACCAAGTTTGGAGTTTCATTCTGATTGATTATGGACAATGAAATGTGATTCAAATCAGAAGAATTTACTGATTTTTGTAGCTCATATGGCATCACCATTTATCATTCATAAACTTATCATCCATAGGTTAATGGCCAAGCAAAGTCAAGTAATAAAAGCATCTTTAAGATTATCATGAGCATTCTTGACATGAATAAGAGGGCCTAGGATTCAAAACTAACATTGGCCTTGTGGGCTAATAGGATTACTATTAAGAAGGGGACAAGAAAAGATTATTTTGAAATTGTGTATGGGTCACATGCAAGACTACCAGTCAACAAACTGCTACCTATATATAAATTTATGAAAGAAGAAGATTGGGATATACCATAACCAAGTATTCTGAATTCTTACCTTGATCCGAGTGATCAAGCATCCCCAACTAGAACCATTGTTAGGACTATCAAATTTTTCTTTGTCTCTATCATAAATTTTTACCCCAAGTGTTCTTTCAATATGTTACAATTATTCTAGGTCCTAATGATAAGAGGTTTTCCTTTTTCTTGCAAGTGTTCTATTTGGTCATTGACCGATCAATCGGGTTGCTAATATTTTAAGTTAATTTTATGACCCTTGTGTATTGTTGTGTTACCGACCCTTTCTGTAATATATAAAGATCTCAACTACCCCATGTCCTCATGTGGATGGAAATTAAAGAGAACATTTCTTGTAGGTGGCTGGGGTGATAAAAGGTAGCTTGAGTGATTAAAATCTTTTCCCTGTGGCCCCGCGGATAGGTTTGTTTAACATAGCTTGAAGCTACGGGCGTATTGGGTACCTCAAAATGTTTAATGGGATTTGAGCAAAAGATTGCATGGCAATGACATCTATGAAAATGAGAGCCACGCGTGTGAAGTCAAACATGAAAAGAATACATTTTGAGTCGTCTACTATGCCAGGTTGTTATCAAGCAAGGTTTGAGATTCAAATAAGTTTACAACTACCTAATTCAAAGTTCTCATACAAATTCCATTAATGTAGACAAGACATGAGCTAACCTACAATGCTTGAGAAATAAATTTACAAAGTCGATCTTTCTGCAATCACTTTGCATTTGAATATTTCAATAAGATAGAGTTTTGTAGTGACAAGGAAAATTTTATGCAAAATGCCAAAAGAAAATAGAATCATTCAAAGGGAAAGTGGAGTTGAGGCTTGAGGAGCCTGCACTTAGTATGGCTATGGCCACACAAACACCCACTGTTAGCCAACTTGAAAGTAGCTCAAAGAAATCTAGGGCTCCTAGGGAAAAGAAAAACCCTTTCCTTGAAATAATTAACCTCATAATAGAATCAATTGGTAGTCATGCTCAAGATGCTCCTACCAAACTGAAGTTCGTGCAAAAGAGAAAGGAGTTGGCTACCTCTATCTCTGCAAAAGCTACGCCGTCAAAACCTAAGATTCCATAGAAGAAAAAGGAGTTGATTCCTAAGGAGGATACAACTACACCTAATGTCGAGGTTGATATTGGTAAGAAGGAAGATAAAAGGACTCTCAACCAAAATAGATTAGATTTTATTCTCCAATCAAGTTCAGACTAGAGGGAAAGTGAGACTTTTAGAGATGACTGTGAGGATTGTGGGGATGCCAACATCCCTATTTCAAGGTGGAAGTTTTTTTCTCATTCCTATCATAAAAAGGATGACCCAATTCCTATCTCCAACCCATGGAGCTTTGATTTCACCAAGTTGACTTTGAGATGTGTTGATGGTACAATTTTGGTCAATATAGGAAAAATGTCAATCATAGAGTGTTTTGGGTTAAGTTGGCCTGCTTTGACAGAGATCAACCTTGACAAGTTCAAAGTTGATCATGATAGGTGAAGGAAAATTCTGAGAAAAGATGAAGTCCCTCTATTCAGGAAAAAGTTTTAGAACAACAAGAAGGTAGATATTTTTATTTAGAGATGGAGCCCTTCATTCTAGGTAAATTTAAAAAGTATTTTTTCCACATATTATGCCCTATGTCAAGTATTAGGGAAGGATGGAGAAAGTTAAATTCCCACTAATATGATGCTAATGGACATGTGGATTCAACACAAATATGTTAATTTGGAATATGATTTTGCTTGGTATATGCATGAAATGATTTACGAAGGGTTATAGAGTGTATTGTATTAAAATGAAATCAAGTATTATTAGGACCTAAAACTGCTTTCATATAAACATTGGAATACAAAATAACCTAAAGGACTAATCCTATTTGACTTACACTTGTAAAATAGAGTCAAGGGATACTTTTAGGGTTTCTATTCCTTCACTGCTATAAATGAAAATATGCAAAATATGAGAGAATGTGAAACTATGTAGAGAAGATGAATACAAATGACTAAAACAAAAAAACAACAAACTAATTAACAACATAACTAAGACAACCAGTATATATCTGAGAATAGAATTATGATGTGCACTTATAATTAAAAACTCAGCTTGAACTGATAGAACTAGGGCACTGTATAACCTAGTTTGAGAATTTGTGAAAAGCCACAAACTAGAAACCTAAATTCTCAGACTGCCTGGGCACCATTCTTAAAATTTGGAGCAAAATGAGGAGGACCAAGGTGTGGGGTACCCTAGTCCCTAAAAACCAGGTCCATTTTTTTATAATGGGTTTACACCTATTTACTGATCTCTTTTAGAAATTGTTTGCTCTGACGAAAACCTATAACTCTACCTAAAATAAAAAAAATGGTGGTGTTGTGGATATATAGTGTTTTTCCTTAGTAAAACCCCTTGTTTTGGTGATTTCCACCTCCACAAATATCCAATATTGAAATTAAAAATGTGTGTGTGCTCTTGAATCTTTTCTGTTTGTAAAATTTCTATGAGTTAGATGCAAACTAGAGTTATACGCTATGTTTTTAAGAAAACCCTAAATGCTTTTGATGAGAATACTTTAAATCACAATTGTAATACAAATCTAAAGAAATATTGTAAATATGAAAACTAATGTGATACAAATCTGATGCTCACTAAAGAGACATGAAATCATACCAAATCTTAAGGAAGAGGTACAAGCCAATCAATAGTCGGTGATTCCCTTATTACTCTTCAATATTTGCTAAAGATTTCAAAATTTATGAAAATGTTCATGAAGACGTAATTAATGGATGAATTTTCTAGTCTGAGACTTCATACAAAGATGCACTTTCAGTTCACAAGGATCTCCTTTCAAATTGCTAGATTAGGATCCTCAAATGAGAGAAGGAAATACCATATATTTGAAACCTTAAATTTAAATTTGATAAAAGGATGACTTAGAATTGATGAATTTTGACACTAAGTGAGATTTGAATAGGGCAAGATAGCCAAATTAAGCTCCCAAAATTTGGGGAAAGAAATTTGGGACCAAGTAGTATACTACTTGGTCTGACCAACTTTTATTTTATTTTTTGGGGATGCAAGTTAGCATGATTCTGATAATAAATCTAGCTTGGTGGGTCAAACCAAGATATGTAGATGTGTGAAATATATGTTGAAGATTGAAATAGCATAAGATTAGGATTAAATAAAAAGGGGCACGCCTAAGATCAAGGGCCCAATGTTATGACATGTAAATTGATGGGAGATGACTTAGCTTTCATTAAATTAATAATTAAATACCTAAAGAAGTCCTATAATGCTAAATTCAATAGGACACACTATGGTGGGTGCTAACCTAAGGGTGGAATTGGACAACCTAATTAAGGGTGTACAATTTTTGACACTACACAGACAATAAGATAACATAACCAATCAATCAATTTTAAATATTACTCTCTATTGTGTCATTTAATAGAGTACCAACACAAATATGAATGGAGTGAGTTGCTAAAATTGAGATTATTTGATGATCAAGGGAGGGCATGGCCAATACAAAGCTGGTGTTACATTTAGGACAAACGGTGTAACACATCTGATTTGTAATATTTCACAATTGTTTTGTTAAGATGGTAACTATCTAGTGTCGAACTCTGCTACCAAGATTGTCAATATTAGTTATGTCATTATTTAGGCCCAAAGCAAAGAGGATTAGTGAAGGATAACACAACTTTGCAGATTAGTTTTTCTTCTTTGATTATACACTCACCAAAGTATACGATTATCCTCAACCACCACATTTATTCCCAATTAGTGTATCTCCTAGATTAGAATGAATTCATGTCGTGATTCATTTGGATGGAGAAGACATATATGTGGGGTCAGTGAAAAGGAACATATTTACCCTGTTGTGCAAGATATTGTGTTTTTTTAATTGGTGCTAAGGCTCTTGAGCTTGTTCAAAATCATTTAATTAATAACTACTACTTGCAATCTGCAAGGAGAAGAAACTATGATCTAGAGGGTTCAATGCATTAGTTGAAGAAGGATCATGTGTATAGAGGTTATTAATTTCATGAGCTATATGATATTGAGGATGTAATAATAAATTTCTCTAGTACAGAGGAAGCAATATAATGAAGAAAGAAGTGGGCAATTCTTCTTAAATTTGAAGTAGAAAAGAGAAAATTGAACCCAACTTTCTTGCAATTTTATTCAGAAAAGAAGAATGAGTTAAAAAGAATTGAGCTCATGATATTAAATTTTGAACAAATATATACTAGCAAGGTTTCCATCAAGGAAAAACCCATTATGTGCCTCCGAGTTTAGAAGACTTAATGGTTGCACATCCAAAGGTCATTTTCGGATAAAAACCATTGATAAACCAACCTCCAAAAGAAAAAGAAAAAGTTACTCCTATTGTTTCTCATAAAATATTAGAGAAAATAGGTGAAACAAAAGGAGCTGCTAATATGTGTATGGGATGGTTGTTGATCAAGAGGTGGAATAGCCACTAAGGAATCCTCCTAGGGAAGTGCTAACAAATGAGACAAATGATACCTAGGCATCTTTGGATGTTGTCATTCCTCATCACCAAGTTGATGATGAAAGGGTTATTCCTGCCTCACAATTTTTGTCTAATGAGTTCATCAAAACTCTAGAATTTAAATGTCTATAGCTGAAAATGAAAGGGTTGCCTAAAGGACTAGAGAAAAACCAGTGAATGGCCCTTGATGAATTAAACTTAGATCATGTTACACCAGAAGAAGAAAGCTTGTCAAAGAAAGTGGTATGCTATTAATTCCATCATGGAATATAGAGGATGTATTTTTGCTTGATCAAACTAGACAACATCAAGACCCACTCTTTGTGGAAAAATTCAACAGTGAAAGGGGTATAAGTGGTACTGGTTACCACCCCACTCTCAAATAATTATCACATTGGGCCACATTCACGTGTACAAATAAGCCACAATTGTTAATTGGTGCAAAAGAGACCACTAGAGATGGTGGAATTATGAGGGCATTGAAGGATAACATTGTCTTGGAAGATGCTACAGTCAAAATACACTCTATCATGTTTGCAAGGGATGCAACTGAACAATAGAAAAAACATTGAAGAGAATGATTACAAAAATTTAAAAATAAATGGGGCATACAATAGAATGTTTTAGGATAATGTCAAGTTGATGCATGCCCTTGGAGAGCAAAAAATTTATCCTCTTCTTCATGATGTGAGTCAACCTTCATCTTCAAAAGGGATTGTTTCTCCTAAGAAAGCTAAAGAAATGAAAAAACAAATCGAATATTTACAAGAGAGATTAAGAGGGAAAGAAAGATAGTTACAAGAGGCTAAACTGATGGCCAATGTTAGGGCCCTTGATGTTATGAAGGGTACAAAATTGCATTCTCTAAAATAGGTTTTGAATAAGTTGAAAAAAAGTTACATCAATAATTATGTAAGCATGTGTGTGTGAATTGGGTTTTTCATGTCCATGTGTTTGTCATGCCATTACATTCAAAATTTGTGATTACATTCAAAGAGCATTATTTCATTCATGGTTAGTTCCAAAACTAGGACTTGACCTAAGGAAAACTCCTATTCCCCAGCATCTTTCCCTTTCTTTCTTTGTGTAGGAAACAAGTGTAGAGTTGTAGTCGACAAATCTAGAAAAGTCAATCGTGACAAACAAGTTAGTTTTTGACAAAGAAAAATTCAGAGGACCTAGGTGGATTTGTGCTACCTGGTCCTAAAAAATCAAGCCGAACTTCTAGGAATAGGTTCTAAACATCTTATTTTACCCAAATCTCTATTGGTGGTTCCATGGAACGTTTGTAGCTTAATGTTTTTCTATTTTACTTCAAATATCCATGGTTTTGCTCTAATTTCATAATTTATAATCTATTTTAATCTAGAAAGAGGGAACTGAACTATTTAACTAGTGAATCTAACCAAAATTTCAGCCCTTTCCTTATTCGGATTGAGTTTAGATCTATTAGGTTTACCCCTCTTTCAATGTATTCGCTAATTTGGTTAATTAGTGGTCTTCTCCCTCTTGGTTAAACCCTCTTTCCAAATTACACCATTACATTGCCCCGGTTTCCTCTTTCTACCTTGGTCCCCATTGCACACCACTCTTATCATTAGCCCTATTACCTACCCTTGGCTCATTAAAACCAAGCATGAAACCAAATATTAGATATCACTTACAAAGTCAAGTTTTATCACCATTCTAAGCCTAACATCATCAAACATACTCAATTTCCCACAAGGCCTCATTAGCATAGAAATAAGTTTGAATCAATCAAATTTTAAACAATACATTTACAAACCAACCAACCAACCAACAACCAACCAACCAACCAACCAGCCAAAAACCAACCAAGTAGGTCAAATGGCCCAAATGAGAAAACTAGAAGAAGCAAGACAAAATCGTAATACTTGCATGCAAAATCATAGTTCTAAGCATCAGATGCACATGTTTGGTCTATAAATGTGCATCTCTAGGCTACCAAAGTGTAGATTTATTCTACATATGTGCAACAGCCCATCAAAAGTGAAGGATTACTCAAAAGCGTAGTTCTACACTATCTGGGTCAAAGGAAAAATACGAAGGGTTTAACTCAAAAAAAACAAATACCTATTTGATTTCTATGCTAATCCAACATAAAAACATAATAAAGATACCATTTTACCCATCCCACAAAAACTTTGACAACATTTCCTTTTGTAGAACCCTAGTTTTCAAAAATTAAATTGAATCATTCACAAACACATCCAATTGATAAAATTCAAAAGGAGGGCTACCTCAAATAATCCAACATACTATTTAAACAAAAATGAAACCATTTAAATTGAGAAATAATAGAGGGAGATAAGGATTCCTACCTTAAGTTCGAAGAAAACATTAGTCTGAAAGAACACACAACACACACCACATTCAGAAGAGATCTCTAAACAACCTGTAGTGATTCCCAAGATTATTTTTTTAAGCTATCACCCACCAAATTTCCCCAATCCATTCCACCACAATCAATCATCCAATTTCACCAAAGGATTAGGGTTTGATAGAAAAAACATAAAAGATAAAACTATGTGTTCAACAATGAATTCAAACTACCCACATAACTCAATTTTTTAGTGAACAACATAATAACAATAAAACACAATTAAAAATCTAATTATCAAAATTACCTCCCAAATGACTCCCTATACAATATCATATAAATATCATCAAAACAAATGCATATAAGCCATATTTCAAAATAAAATGTCATATCATCATAATAACAGTAAAATATCATTAATATAAACTCATTCAATGATGACAATTAACATATAACTGACTATGCACATATAGTCTTCAAAGGACTTACGCAAATATGCATTAGGGTAACTAGACATTACCTAAGTGGAGACTGGAGGTATAAATATTTCAAATTAGGGATAATGGCTAGGGCTAGGTCACATGAATGGCCAATGTGCTATATCCTATAGCTAGTCTTGGGGATATGGGCACATTCGGACTTGTGGAGCTAGGTGGAGTTGATGCCCTATACCTACATCAACCAAAACATACAAAACATACTGTAGACACCCAAAATTGTCCAGTTTAATTATCTAAGCTTAATTCTTATATTAATTAAATAAATCTTTATTTATTTAATTAATTCATTTATCCTCTTCTAGCCTTATTTCTCATTTAAATAAATACATTTATTTATTTAAATTATCCTTTTCTTAAATTAAATAAATATTTTATTTATTTAATTGATCCCACTTCTTCTATTAATTAAATAAATCTTTATTTATTTAATTAATTCATTAACCTTTTCTACCCATGACACATGTCATCCATCTCTTAATTCATACACTACCTACCCCTTTCATTATTTTATTATTTCTTTTACCTACCCTCTAATCATAGCCGACCTCCTTTTACACCTCTCAATCTTATCCCTCCATTTCATATAGTGTCTTCTATATAAGAGGATACTTCCTTCATTATCAACCCTAATCAATCTATGCACCCCCCGTTGACTACTTGACTACACTACGCTTTTGAACATAGGCGATCATACTTGCAACCACATTCTGTTCTTTGTTGAGCTCTTGTGCACATAAAATCTGAGAGCAAATATATCAAGCAAGATCAATGGAGATAGGAAGAATGGAGATCCAAACCCTATTGGACATGTGATGGTGTAATCTTTGTGATTTCATTTAATTTGCATTGTCTTAGGTAATCTTCATATGTTATGGTGGATCTTTGTTGTTGTTAGGCTAGGTTTTTGTGGTTGAATTCATTTAGTCTTCCAATATTATTATTATTGTTATCCATTTTCACCATAAATATTTTGGCACGCCTCGTGGGACATGTATTTTTTTTAGATCTATATTTTTTTGCATATTTTTCTAACCCTATATTGCTTTTTTGTAAAACAATTTGGAGAATAACCTTGTGTAGCTAGGGTTTTGGACACAAAATCAAGATCTTGGAGAGATTTGATCATATCTCACAAACGGATAGAAATTTTGCACCAAATTTTTTTTGTAGGTTGAAGAAAGTATTAGGAGCTCTCAATCCAAAATTCAGAATTTTTGGAGCACATTTTCATTTTCTATGAATTTTTTATGATTTTTCATAAAAAATTAATTTTGAGAGAAAATGAGAGAATTTTTTGGATTTTCTTACATTTTTGGAAATCTCTCATAATTATACACAGGATCTGTTCTTTGTGATTTTAATTTTGATGCAAAGTATTTCCCTAAAAATCGGATCTTTAAAAATTAGGGTTTTTCCTTATTTTGATCAGATCTCACAAACGGGTTTGAATTTTGCCATTAACATTTTTGTGCAGGTCAGGAAAAGTATCAGAAGCATTCAATAAAAATTTCAGAGTTTTTGGATTAATTTTTCAATTTATATGAAATTTTTATGATTTTTAATAAAAAATTAATTGTGAGAGAAAATTAGCGAATTTTTTGGATTTTCTTACATTTTTGGAAATCTCTTAGAATTATACATAGGATTTGTTCTTTTTTATTTTAAATTTGATGCAAAATAATTCCTCAAAAATCAGATCTTTGAAAATTAGGGTTTTGCATTATTTTACTCATATCTCACAAACTGCTTGGATTTGTTGTAGAAATTTTTTTATACAGGTTTCAAAGACTATCAGGACTCTCCAGTAAAAATTTTAGATTTTTTGGATCGATTTTTCATTTTATATGAATTTTTTATGATTTTTCATAAAAAATTAATTTTTGGAGCAAATTAGCAAATTTTTTGGATTTTCTTACATTTCTGGAAATCTCTTGAAATTTTATAGGTGGTCTTTTTTTTATGATGAATCAGATCTTTGAATTGGTCAACAAAATGCATTGTCGATGGCCCCTATTTCACAAAGTCTTTTGGATCTAAAATTTACCTAACTTGTGTGCTTGCAGGAAGGGGTGATTTTTCAAATAATCCAAACTACTAATAAATCTTTGTTGCATGTCCTTGGCAAGGGTTTTTGGATTTTTATTGTTTGCCTTGTTTTCATAGACTAGCAAACACTTCAATTGGTGCACTAAAATTGAATCATTGTCTTTTGTGTCTTGAGCAATAGGCTCTTTTTGTTTAATCTTTAGAGGGCATGTCTTCCCGTGTGGTCATTAGGACTACTAGTGAGAAGAGAATGACCCAAGTGGTAGCGAGGAAAACCCACCTCTTCCGAACCACTATAAACAACTATATTCATGGTGAAAACTATGGATAACGTGTGCTGATTAGTTCATACCGACACTATGTCTCCCCATAAACCCATTTGATCAAATTTATTTGATCAGTTGTAGGTCGTAACCCCTACTGGCTAGGAGCCTTCTATATTTATAGAGCTGAAAGTTCCGCATGTATGGCCACATGAGCGGATGCCCTTACTAGCACCTTTTTTTTTTAGAAGCCAAAATACTTCTAGTTGTTGAGGCAGGAGGTCGGACCTCTGGTAATGGCCCACACACATATGGTTCTTAGTAGAGATACAAAGTTCACCACGGGGAGTTTTCGTGGGGACTGATGCTTGGCTGACCCGAGAAGTGAATGCCGAGGGTGGAGCCAGTGAGGTCAAGCATATAAGTATCCGCTCTGAATAGCATAGCCTCGGGGGTAAAACCTCATGTGGGATCAACAACTATTGTCTTGGCCAGCCATAAGAATTGTACTTGACTTATTTTAAACATTCAAAACATTCAAGACCAAACAGCAAAACATTGTGTCTTTTGTGTCTTCAAGTGTATGCAAAACATTTTTACATCAAACAACACACTTTTCTTAGAGTCATTTTGAGTCTAAACACTTGCAAACATTGAGTCCTCATCAACATTGTGTCCTCTTGTCATGAAAAATAGTCAAACATTTAGATTTGATCACAACCAACAACTTCACAAATTGGAAAAATTTTACAGTCCAGCAAACAAGAGCAATCAGTTTTGGAATTTTTGAGCTTCCTAGGTTGTTTCTCCAAGTTTTCATCTACCATTCAACTTGTCTTTGGGTCTCACAAAGTCCATCATTGCTTTACATCTTGCATTAAATTTACATTTGTCTAAACTTGAGTCAAAAGGTCACTTGCTTGTCCTCATCATACTTTGTCAACACACTACATACAACAACATTTTGCTAAGTGGTCCCTCATCAAGGTCTGTCACCTTTGGGTTTCATTTGGTCTTACTTAGAGTCAAGGTCAACTTACCTCATCAAGATAAACTATCCTCTCTTTGGAAGTCACACCTACTCTACTACATACATACTTGGTCTTACACTTTGGACATTGCAAGTACACCTCAGTTTCATTTACATTCCATCCAACTCTTGGTCTTCCATACTTTTTCCATTTTCATCTAGTCTCACACATCTCGGTCAATACCTAGTTCATGGTTGAAACCCGTCTTCAAAAATTTAGGAGAGAAACTAAAGAGGCTCAAGAGTCCGCAAACGTGAGTTCTTATGAGTATGACAATGATATCTTTTTCAATTCTGATCATACTACATTACTTGACATGGATGCCTATAGAAACATTCCAAATGTTGAGAACATGGACACTACAAACAACAATGATACACATAATGGTGATATGGACAACTTTTCAGTACATTCAGTAGATGTGGAAGAATCCATTATGGATCCCCGTTTCAATCGATTGGTTAAGGAAATAATGAGGAGGGATAGACAATACTTCTTACAAATGATGGCACAAAGTGGAGCCAAGATACCTCATGATTTTGACATGTCTCAAATAATGGAAAATCGACCTTTGCAACAACCTCACTCCAACATGGATCAAAGGAGGCCTAATAGTGGAGGCAATAGAAGACCACATCTTGTGCCTGAATCACCATCATCTTTGTTTCAAAAACCAGAGGTCCCACATACACATGGTCAAGCATATGATACTCACCTTCACAGACCATTATGGAAGTCTTATGCAGAGAAATATGCTCAATCACATATCAATGCTAAGGATCAACTACCAAAGCAATTGGATATTCAAAGGCATGCTCAAAATTTGGACATGAGGAAACCTCGTGTCAAATTTGGGGGCAACACACTAGAACAAACTCATGACATGCCTGTAGAGTATGGTATACATGGACAAAGCAGATATTTCATTCCTCAACATGACTCTATACCAGGTGGTCCATATACGCAGCATCATTATAGACCTCCTCCATATGAACATGTGTATGATCAATATCATCCATATATGCAACATGCTCCTCCTCCAATTGGTGCCTCAAGCATAGGGTATGGTCCAAGAAGTCGATCTCCACCTAAGAACAATTTGGAGCAACAAATCAAGGACTTACAAAAGAAAATGGAGGACATAAATACATTGAATCCAGCATACACAATGAGAGACATGTGTCCTTATCCATTTGACAAGAGAATTCCAATGCCTCCTTTTCCTACATACTTTGTGACACCTAAGTTTGATAAGTATAGAGGAAAAGGGGATCCTAAGGCACACATAAGACAGTTTTTCATAGCTTGCATTGAGGTAGCTTCAGAAGAGACATATTTGATGATATTATTCCCACAAAGCCTAGGTGATCAAGCTATAGAATGGTTCTCCCAACTTCCACCTGGTATTAAGTCATGGGGTGACTTAGCAGAAGCATTTATTCAACATTTCTCCTACAATATAGAGACAGACATATCAGTCACTACTTTGTGCAACACCAAGCAAAAAGAGGGAGAGTCTTTTGCATCATTTTTACAAAGATGGAGGAATCTAGCCAGCAGATGATCCTGTGAAATTCCACAAAAACAAATGGTAGAGATGTTCACCCAAAATGTTAACAAAGACATTGGCTATGATCTAAGGAAGGCTTGTTTGTCCACCTTCAAGGACATCATTGAAAAAGGCTTAGCGACAGAAAAGGTCCTAATTGAACAAGGAGTCATTAAGATATTCAAGGAAAACAAATATGACTTTAAAGGAAAAGACAAGCCAAGATTTTGGTATAAAAACAAGAACACAGTCAATGATGGTGTTGTTGATGCCAATACAATGCGACCCAAATTCATTTTTTCTGGATCAAATCAGGTGAATACTCAAACAACTTCTAAATCATGAAGGAAGTACACTCCATTGGGAGAACCACTTGAGTCAATTTTCAAAAAGCTAGTGGCAAACAAGGTAATCACTATTCCAGATTTTCCTCCATATGAACCAAAGGTTAAACCAAATTGGTGGAATGATGATGAGTATTGTGAATTTCATAAGAGCAAAGGTCATAAAACAGAAAATTGTCATCGACTGAAGAACATCATACAAGATCTCATTGATAGGGGTGACATTGAGATTGAAGGGCACTCATCCAATCAAGAACATGAGATGTTTAAGGAACCATTCCCAAAACATGACAAAGGAAAAGCTAAAGTCATAGATGATCAAACCAACTATACCAGAGCATCTTATAACTATGATTCAACTATCAATCACATTTTGATGGACAATTATGTCTCTACCATTATCATCAAGGGCAAAATGCTTGAGAATTCTACCCAAAGACCTAAGATTGTCCTAAAAGGCATCAGATCTTCTTCTGAACCTACCTCTGAATGTCATGTTACAACCCACCGAGGTAAATTCACTTTGCAAGGTGCTCCAGCTAAAAACACCGCTTTCTCATCAACCAAACCTGAGTATGACCTTGTAGAACAGTTAGGGAAGACACCCTCGCTCATCTCCATACTTGAACTCTTGCGCATATCCCCCGCACATAAATCCATTCTTGACAAAATCTTGAGAGAAACTGCTATTCCTACTGATCTGAATGTGGACCAGTTTCAAGCCATGGTGGGATACCTTTCCATTCCACACTCCCTTACATTCACAGAAGCCGATGACACCTCCGTAAATCAGCCACATAATGCACCTTTACACATTGAAGCCTTCATACACAAACATCGAATAAAACTAGTCCTGATAGATGGAGGAGCAGGTCTGAACATTTGTACATTGAGCACTATTAAACAATTGGGATATTCTGATAAAGCTGTGAATTTTACAAACAAAATTACCATCAAAGCATATGATGATGAAGAGCGTTCATCCAAGGGCACAGTCACCTTACCTCTCAGAGTTGGGCCAATTACAAAGGATGTGGTTTGTCAAGTCCTAGATCTAGATCTCACATACAACATACTCTTGGGACATCCATGGATTCATGAGATGAGCGCAGTACCATCTACATATCATTGATGTATCAAGTTTCCACACAATGGAGTTGAAGTGACCATCAAAGCTAATCCAAATCCATTCATATATTGCAACAATATGCAACCTAGATCAGAAATAACAATACCAGTCAATCGAGAAGTTGTTCCATCTTCACAATATGTGGATCCAAAATCATTAAAAGCTTCTACATCAAAACAAACAAAGCTCAAAGAAAAGTTCAATTTTAAAGACATGGGATGTGGTGAGTATATCTTTCATGTTGATCAGCTCCCACTATCTCCTAAGACATTTCATCAATAGGAACAACCTACAAAAAATTTGCAATGCCAAGGAATTGGGTATGAACCACCTAGTGTTGTGGTTACTAAGTCTGAATGCAAATCTCCTCCAGTGGTGCAAGCAGCTCTTGATATCAATAATCCTAAGAGTGGTTCCAACGAAGAATCTATTGAGCGTATCACCCTCCCTCTTGAGAACTCACATAGCCTTACCATATCATCCACTCATTCCAATTCCACTCCACTTCCAGACTTGGATCAACAAGAATCACAAAAGCCCTTACTAAATGGGGATAAAAAATCAAGCTTTGAAAAGAAAAATCTAAAAGTCAAAAATAAAGAGAAGCCCTTTAGTCCAAATCAAAATCAAAAGCTATTGGACTCTGCAAAAATCAAAGTCAAGGATAAAAATCCTATGAAATAAAAAGAGCAAGAGTTGATCTCCCCTAATATCAAAATATCTGGGGGCAAAAGTTCTAAAATTTTAAGTCAAAAAGCATACTTGTTGATCCTAAGTCTCCATCATATCATGATACTTTCACTTCTTTTCGCAATCACAAGCCTTCATAACTCATCCACTTGTTCCACACATCCTTTCCCTTCTGGCGATACATCATGGACCTTTAATGGAGCTTCCTTGAAGGAATTTGTTATCAGGGATGCCCAAACTTCTTTAGATGACACGCATATGGGCCTACGTAGTCCACACACTAGTAATTTTATCTCAGTTTCTTCATCAAGGAAGACACTCACTTGAGATACACATCATTCAGTCAAGGAACAATGCAGTTACAATCATAAGGTAAAGCCTCACACATTTGAGGTGGGTGACTTAGTTCTCAAGGAGAATCCTAAAAATCAGCAAGACAAAGAGAAAAAGGGCAAATTCAAACCGAACTGGCTTGGTCCCTACATTATCATAGCAGCGTATGGATCTAGTGCATATCAACTCTCAACTACAAAGGGTGAACCTTTGGAGGATCCTATCAATAGCATGCACCTTCGTAGGTTCTACACATAGCTCTTCAGAGTATCCTAATTCAAAAATACAAATAAATCAAAAAATTCAAAAATACAAAAAAAATCATAAAACATAAAAAATCATTACTTGGTGAAAACCTGGCAAACAGGCACCTTGTGACAACAAAAAAAACAAAAAAAATTGAAAAACAGAAAAACATTTTCATCCAACGGTGAAAACCACTTCGATGGCGCCCTGGGCAAGTACCATGGTGAAAACTGGGTCACCAGCGCCATGCGTAGAGACATTGCTCCTCCCTCCTTCAGGATTCCATTTCATCCTTCACTTTGCACACACTCACAGCATATACATTCATAATAAACTTACCCATTCCCATCATGGCTTGTTATTGATCTACCCAAGATTGGTTTGTCATCCATAATAACCTTCCTTTTCACCCTTTCCGTTCATAATAAATCAGCTCCTATCTGTGGCTAAGGCAAATCCTATGTCTAGTGATGGGTGTGGAACTAAGAGCATCACACGTTTTGAGGAGTACAGTTTCTTCCAGTCTATCCGCGCACAATCCACAATAAAGAAACATTTGCATCATAGATCTGCAATAAAGTTTCATCTTCTCCGCAATAAAGTATTAGTTTCATGGATTCAGTCAGTTTCAGATGAGACACAGCAGCAACAATGGGCTTCAACAAATCAAATCTTTCAATAGACTCAAACAACATTATGGTTCAGTGCTATTTATCCTTTTTGTGAAAGTAAACATTGTGACCACAATCAAATAAGACTTATAAAAGTGACAAGAGACACTAAACTTGAGGACTACAATGGATGTTGGTGTCGAGTCTTGGTTTTCTTTTGATTTTATTTTTTGGTGACATGTCTTTTAGCTTTTCTAGGATGTCTTTTACTAGAGATTTTATCTCTAGGATGTCTTTGACTAGAAAGGCGAGGATGGGGTATCGTCACCTATTTGTATTTGTTGTCTGTGGATTGTCTCTTAGTAATGCTATGACTTGTCCAAGGATATGAGGACACTATGAGTCTAGTGTGAACTGGGGCATTCCTTGTTTGTGACTGTCTTATCTCCATGCAAATGGGTACAATGACTTTCTGAACATATGCCTTGATTGTCATAACCTATTTTGCCATAATAAAGCTCAATGATGATAAAGCACAAGAAGCTCTTTCACTTTCATATCTTCTATCTTTCATCCCCCTTTCTTGATTGACTTCCATCATCCTTCTCGAGTCCGCGTAGCCTACTATCACATGACTGAGTATAATGACACACCAAAAACATTTGCATTTCATGTAGTTGCACCTGCATTACCACATATAAGTATTTCATACATACATATAGATATCACAACTGCATCACATCTTGCACACAACACCTGTTAGCACAATTTACATTTGCATTATCATATTCATCTGCATTACATACATTCACATTTGCATCATGCATACACATATAAAACATAAAAGAACAAAAAAAAATATTGCATTGCATCATATACATATTTGCATCCATATCATAAGCATCATGAAACATCTCATCACATAGGTACACATGCATATAGCTGCCGCAAAGATGAATCATCTCATAGATATATATAATCATAAGTGTCATGATACAATGATGTCAAAATCATATGGCTACAATCACCCGAAGGTATCTACATCATCATACAAAAATGGTACAATACTGATACATAGGGAGCCATCTATGACTATGATGAATTCCCTCCCTCAGAGCCAGCTAGCCTCAACAAAGTCTGAGCCCTAGAAGGACCCACCCCAAGATCATCTCTTCTGGCCCCTGTGTCCTCTGCAGCCACCCCTTGTGTCACCCTATCCAGACAGAGGAACCCACTGATAACTCCTACCAACACTGTTGGTAGTGCTAATCCTCTCCATGTCATGGTATCCCATGCCACATGTCCCACCCTCATCTCCAGTCCCAGATCCTAGAACACTCATCTAAGGGCATCCCTGTCTCCGTCTCGATCGTACGGAATTAGCTCCCCATCGATCGGTATCTGCAGAATCCTGTATACATCCTCCAGGGTGACTGTCATCTCCCCCATCGACAAATGAAATGTACAAGTCTCAGAGTGCCAGCTCTCAACCAGTGCAGTCAGCAATCCCATGTTCGCCCGAAACTCAGGCACATACATAATAAATCGCAAACCCATGCCCTCAATGGTAGCCTTGTCCTCGAATGTCAACTCAGGTCACAACCTCTAAGTCAATGGGAATCTCTCTCGCGACTCCAGCATAGGCAAATACTCTTGCAGTCACACAAATCAATCATCTCAGTCCTAGTGACACTCACTGTTCATCACAAAGTGTTGCTTCTATCCTAGTGGTACTCCCTATTCATCACAAAGTACTACGTGTTTGGCACTCCCTGTTCATCACAAAGTGTTGCTCACATTTGCACTCACTATTCATCACAAAGTGTTGCTCATATTTTAGTACTCCCTATTCATCACAAAGTACTATATCTTGGTACTCACTATTCATCACAAAGTGCCTTGATCTATCTTATCCTAGGGCCTATGCTTGAGTGAATCCTCTTGAGTAGTTTCCTAATTGGCAATGTATGTTCTATCACAGAATTGTCAATCCTAGCCCTATTTGCTATCCTAGTTTTCCCTAGAGGACCTACTTGAGTGTATCCTCTCAATAGCTTATCCAATCGACAGCTTATGTTCATCACAGAACTGCCGATTTTACCTAGAAGACACAAATTCACATTTTTGGACACAAACGCGCTTTCCTGACATAAATGTGCATTTAGTACATTACCTAGCATGCATTAATGACAACAATAAATGCATCAAAGTACAAGGAGGTTTTGTGGTACTTACTGGCTCTCCTGCCT